>NC_092769.1:12433687-12733687 GCF_047496795.1 Chiloscyllium punctatum
TGTGTCTGTGTCCCTCCCTCGCTGTGTGTGTCTGTGTCTCTCCCTCGCTGTCTGTGTGCGTGTCTCTCCCTCGCTGTGTGTGCGTGTCCCTCCCTCGCTGTGTGTGCGTGTCCCTCCCTCGCTGTCAGTGCGTGTGTGTCCCTCCCTCGCTGTGTGTGCGTGTCCCTCCCTCTGTGTGTGTGTGTGTGTGTGTGTGTGTGTGTGTGTGTGTGTGTGTGTGTGCGTGTCCCTCCCTCGCTGTGTGTGTGCGTGTCCCTCCCTTGGTGTGTGTGCATATTCCTCTTTTGTTGTGTGTGTGTGTCCCTCCCTCGTTGTGTGTGTGTGTCTGTGTCCCTCCCTCGCTGTGTGTGCGTGTCCCTCCCTCGCTGTGTGTGCGTGTGTGTCCCTCCCTCGCTGTGTGTCCGTGTGTGTCCCTCCCTCGCTGTGTGTGCGTGTGTGTCCCTCCCTCGCTGTGTGTGTGTGTCCCTCCCTCGCTGTGTGTGTGTGTGTGTGTGTGTCCCTCCCTCACTGTGTGTGTGTGTCCCTCCCTCACTGTGTGTGTGTGTGTGTCCCTCCCTCACTGTGTGTGTGTGTGTGTGTGTGTGTGTGTGTGTGTGTCTGTGTCCCTCCCTCGCTGTTTGTGTCGGTGTCCCTCCCTCGCTGTGTGTGTCGGTGTCCCTCCCTCGCTGTGTGTGTCGGTGTCTCTCCCTCGCTGTGTGTGTCGGTGTCTCTCCCTCGCTGTGTGTGTCGGTGTCCCTCCCTCGCTGTGTGTGCGCGTGTCCTTCCCTCGCTGTGTGTGCGCGTGTCCCTCCCTCGCAGTGTGTGCGCGTGTCCCTCCCTCGCAGTGTGTGTGCGTGTCCCTCCCTCGCTGTGTGTGTGCGTGTCCCTCCCTCGCTGTGTGTGTGCGTGTCCCTCCCTCGCTGTGTGTGTGCGTGTCTCTCCCTCGCTGTTTGTGCGTGTCCCTCCCTCGCTGTGTGTGTGCGTGTCCCTCCCTCGCTGTGTGTGTGTGTGTCCCTCCCTCGCTGTGTGTGCGTGTCCCTCCCTCGTTGTGTGTGCGTGTCCCTCCCTCGCTGTGTGTGTGTGTCCCTCCCTCCCTCTCTGTGTGAGTGTGTGTGTGCGTGTCCCTCCCTCTCTGTGTGAGTGCGTGTCCCTCCCTCGCTGTGTGGGTGTGTGTGCATGTCCCTCCCTTGGTGTGTGTGCATATTCCTCTTTTGTTGTGTGTGTGTGTCCCTCCCTCGCTGTGTGTGTGTGTGTGTGTGTGTGTGTCTGTGTCCCTCCCTCGCAGTGAGTGTGCGCGCGCGTCCCCCCCTCGCAGTGAGTGTGCGTGCGCGTCCCTCCCTCGCAGTGAGTGTGCGTGCGCGTCCCTCCCTCGCAGTGAGTGTGCGTGCGCGTCCCTCCCTCGCAGTGAGTGTGCGTGCGCGTCCCTCCCTCGCAGTGAGTGTGCGCGCGCGTCCCTCCCTCGCAGTGAGTGTGCGCGCGCGTGCGTGTCCCTCCCTCGTGTATGTGTGTGCGCGCGCGTGCGTGTCCCTCCCTCGCTGTGTGTGTCCCTCACTGTGTTCGTGTCCCTCCCTCGTGTGTGTGTGTGCGTGCGTGTCCCTCCCTCGCTGTGTGTGTGTGTGTGCGTGCATGTCCCTCCCTTGCTGTGTGCGTGCGTGTCCCTCCCTCGTGTGTGTGTGTATATTCGTGTCCCTCCCTCGTGTATGTGTGTGTGTGTGTGCGTGTCCCTCCCTCGCTGTGTGTGTGCGTGTCCCTCCCTCGCTGTTTGTGTGTCCCTCACTGTGTTCGTGTCCCTCCCTCGTGTGTGTGTGTGTGTGTGTGTGTGCGCGTGTCCGTCCCTCGTGTGTGTGTGTGTGCGCGTGCGTGTCCCTCCCTCGTGTGTGTGTGCGTGTCCCTCCCTCGTGTATGTGTGTGTGTGTGCGTGCGTGTCCCTCCCTCGTGAGTGTGTGTGTGCGTGCATGTCACTCCCTCGCTGTGTGCGTTTATGTCCGTCCCTTGCTGTGTGCATGACCCCTCACTGTGTGTGTGTGTGTGTGTGTGTCCCTCCCTCGCTGTGTGTGTGTGTGTGTGTGTGTGTGTGTCCCTCCCTCACTGTGTGTGTGTCCGTCCCTCCCTCGCTGTATGTGTGTGTTTGTGTCCCTCCCTTGCTGTGTGTGTGTGTGTCCCTCCCTCGCTGTGTGTGTGTGTCCCTCCCTCGCTGTGTGTGCGTGTCCCTCCCTCTGTGTGTGTGTGTGTGTGTGTGTGTGTGTGTCCCTCCCTCTCTGTGTGAGTGCGTGTCCCTCCCTCGCTGTGTGTGTGTGTGTCCCTCCCTCGCTGTGTGTGTGTGTGTCCCTCCCTCGCTGTGTGTGTGTGTCCCTCCCTCGCTGTGTGTGCGTGTCCCTCCCTCTGTGTGTGTGTGTGTGTGAGTGCGTGTCCCTCCCTCTCTGTGTGAGTGCGTGTCCCTCCCTCGCTGTGTGTGTGCGTGTCCCTCCCTTGGTGTGTGTGCATATTCCTCTTTTGTTGTGTGTGTGTGTCCCTCCCTCGCTGTGTGTGTGTGTCTGTGTCCCTCCCTCGCTGTGTGTGTCTGTGTCCCTCCCTCGCTGTGTGTGTGCGTGTCCCTCCCTCGCTGTGTGTGTGCGTGTCCCTCCCTCGCTGTGTGTGTGCTTGTCCCTCCCTCGCTGTGTGTGTGCGTGTCCCTCCCTCGCTGTGTGTGCGTGTCCCTCTCTCGCTGTGTGTGCGTGTCCCTCCCTCGCTGTGTGTGCGTGTCCCTCCCTCGCTGTGTGTGTGCGTGTCCCTCCCTCGCTGTGTGTGTGCGTGTCCCTCCCTCGCTGTGTGTGCGTGTCCCTCTCTCGCTGTGTGTGCGTGTCCCTCCCTCGCTGTGTGTGCGTGTCCCTCCCTCGCTGTGTGTGTGCGTGTCCCTCCCTCGCTGTGTGTGTGTGTGTCCCTCCCTCGCTGTGTGTGTGTGTCCCTCCCTCGCTGTGTGTGCGTGTCCCTCCCTCTGTGTGTGCGCGTGTGTGTGTGTGTGTGTGTGTGTGTGCGTGTCCCTCCCTCGCTGTGTGTGTGTGTCTGTGTCCCTCCCTCGCTGTGTGTGTCTGTGTCCCTCCCTCGCTGTGTGTGCGTGTCCCTCCCTCGCTGTGTGTGCGCGTGTCCCTCCCTCGCTGTGTGTGCGCGTGTCCCTCCCTCGCTGTGTGTGCGCGTGTCCCTCCCTCGCTGTGTGTGCGCGTGTCCCTCCTTCGCTGTTTGTGCGTGTCCCTCCCTCGCTGTTTGTGCGTGTCCCTCCCTCGCTGTGTGTGCGTGTCCCTCCCTCGCTGTGTGTGTGACCGCTCAATGATTGCGAGTGTGTCCCTCCCTCGCTCTATATGAGCGTATCGCTCCCTCGCTGTGTGTGTCCCCCTCGCTGTGTGCGTGCGTGTCCCTCCCTCGCTGTGTGTGTGTGCATGTCCCTCCCTCGCTGTATATGAGTGTGTCCCACCCTCGCTGGATATGAGCGTGTCCCTCTCTTGCTGTGTGCGCGCGTCCCCTACCTCGCTGTGGGTGTGCGTGTGTCCCTCCCTCGCTGTGTGTGTGTATGTGTGTGTATGTCCCTCCCTCGCTGTGTGTGAGCATGTCCCTCCCTCGGTGTGTGTGTGTTTGTCCCTCCCTCGCTGTATATGAGTGTGTCCCCTGCTCGCTGTATAAGAGCGTGTCCCTCCCTCGCTGTGTGTGTGTGTGTCCCTCTCTCGCTGTGTGCGTGTCCAACTCGCTGTGTGTGTGTGTGTCCCTTCCTTGTTGTGTGGGTGTCCCTCCCTCGCTGTGTGTGCGTGTCCCTCCCTCGCTGTGTGTGCGTGTCCCTCCCTCGTTGTGTGTGTGTGTGTGTGCTTGTCCCTCCCTCGCTCTGTGTGTGTGCGTGTCCCTCCCTCGGTGTGTGTGTGTGTGTGTGCTTGTCCCTCCCTCGCTCTGTGTGTGTGCGTGTCCCTCCCTCGCTGTGTGTGCGTGTCCCTCCCTCGCTGTGTGTGCGTGTCCCTCCCTCGTTGTGTGTGTGTGTGTGTGTGTGCTTGTCCCTCCCTCGCTCTGTTTGTGTGCGTGTCCCTCCCTTGCAGTGAGCGTGTGTCTCCCTCCCTTGCAGTTTGTGCGTGTCACCCACTTGCAGTGTGTATGCATCTCCCTCCCTCGGTGTGTGTGCGTGTCCCTCCCTCGGTGTGTGTGTGTGTGTGTATGTGTCTCTCTCTCTCTCGCTGTGTGTGTGTGCGTATCCCTCCCTCGGTGTGTGTATGTGTGTGTGTCTCTCTCTCTCGCTGTGTGTGTGTGTGCGTGTCCCTCCCACGGTGTGTGTATGTGTGTGTGTCTCTCCCTCGCTGTGTGTGTGCGTGTCCCTCCCTCGCTGTGTGTGTGCGTGTCCCTCCCTCGCTGTGTGTGTGTGCGTGTCCGTCCCTCGCTGTGTGTGCGTGTGTGTGCTCCTCTTGCTGTGATTATTTATGGCCCTCTTACAGTGCGTGAGGGTGTCCTCCCCTCGCTCTGTTTGTGTGTTTATGCGTATCACTCACTCACTAACTGTGTGTCTGTGTGTCCCTCCCTCGCTTTGTGAGTGTGTGTGTGTGTTCGTGTCCCTCCCTCGTGTTTGTGTGTGTCCCTCACTCGCTGTGTGCATGTGTCCCTCCCTCGCTGTATGTGCTTATCCCTCTCTCGTGTTTGTGTGTGTCCCTCCCTCGCTGTGTGTATGTGGATCCCTCCCTCGCAGTGAGTGTGCGCGTCCCTCCCTCGCAGTGAGTGTGCGCGTCCCTCCCTCGCAGTGAGTGTGCGCGTCCCTCCCTCGCAGTGAGTGTGCGCGTCCCTCCCTCG
Source organism: Chiloscyllium punctatum (assembly GCF_047496795.1). Taxonomy (NCBI): domain Eukaryota; kingdom Metazoa; phylum Chordata; class Chondrichthyes; order Orectolobiformes; family Hemiscylliidae; genus Chiloscyllium; species Chiloscyllium punctatum. The sequence continues at coordinate 12,438,461 of NC_092769.1, forward strand.
CAGTGAGTGTGCGCGGGTCCCTCCCTCGCTGTGTGCGTGTCCCTCTCTCGCTGTGTGTGTGTCCCTCCCTCGCTGTGTGTGAGCATGTCTCTCACACTTTCAGTGTGTGCGTGTCCCCCTCACTCTGTGTGTGTGTCCCTCCCTCGCTGCGTGTGTGCATGCCCCTCTCTCACTGTGTGTGTGTCTCTCCCTCGCTGTGTGTGTGCGCGCGCGTGTGTGTGTGTGTGTGTGTGCGTGTCTCCCTCGCTGTGTGCGTGTCCCCCTCACTGTGTGCGTGCATGTCCCACCCTCACTGTGTATGAACGTGTCCTTTACTCGCTGTGTGTGTGTGTGTGCCCCTCCCTTGCTGTTTGTGCGTTCCCCTCCCTTGCTGTTTGTGCGTGCCCCTCACTCGCTGTGTGGGTATCCCTCCCTCCCTCGCAGTGTGCCTGTCCCTACCTCGCTGTGTATGTGTGTGTGTCCCTCCCTCGCTGTGTGAGTGCCCCCCTCAATGTGTGTGTGTGTGTGTGTGTGTGTCTCCCTCGCTGTGTGTGCGTGTCGCTCCCTCGCTGTCAGCGTGTGCCCCTCCCTCGCTGTGGGCATGTCCCCCTCACTGTGTGCGTGTGTGTCCCTCCGTCACTGTGTGTGTGTGTGTCCCCCTCTGTCACTGTGTGTGCATGCCCCTCACTCGCTATGTCTGCGTGTCCCTCTCTCGTTATGTGTGTCCCTCCCACCCTCGCTGTGTGTGTCCCTCCCTCGCTGTGTGTGTGTCCCTCCCTCGCTATGAGTATGTGTGTGTGTCCCTCCCTCGCTGTGTGTATGTGTGCATGTCCGTCCCTCGCTGTGTGCGTGTCCCTCCCTCGCTGTGTGTGAGCATGTCTCTCACTCTTTCAGTGTGTGCGTGTCCCCCTCACTCTGTGTGTGTATCCCTCCCTCGCTGTGTGTGTGCGTGCCCCTCTCTCACTGTGTGTGTGTCCCTCCCTCGCTGCGTGTGTGCGTGCCCCTCCCTCGCTCTGTGTGTGTATGTGTGTGTGTGTGTGTGTAATTCCCTCACTGTGTGTGTGCGTGTCCCTCCCTCGCCGTATGTGTGTGCGTGTCCCTCCCTCGCTGTGTGTGTGTGTGTGTGTGTCCCTACCTCGCTGTGTGTGTGCGTGTCCTTCCCTCGCTGTGTGTGTGTCCCCATCACTGTGTGTGCGTGTGTGTGTGTGTGTGTGTGTGTCCCTCCCTCGCTCTGTGTGTGTGTGTGTGTGTGTGTGTGTGTGTGTGAGTGAGAGAGAGAGTCCCTCCCTCGCTGTGTGTGTGTGTGTCCCTCCCTCGCGGTGTCTGTGTGCATGTCCGTGTCCCTCCCTCGCTGTAAGTGTGTGTGCATGTCCACCACTTGCTGTGTGTGTGTGTCTGTCCCTCCCTCGCTCTGTGTGTGTGTGTGTGTGTGTCCCTCCCTCACTGTGTGTATGCGTGTCCCCCTCACTGTGTGCGTGCATGTCCCAACCTCACTGTGTATGAACGTGTCCTTTACTCGCTGTGTGTGTGTGTGTGTCCCTCCCTCGCTCTGTGTGTGTGTGTGTGTCCCTCCCTCGCTGTGTGCGTGTCTCCATCGCTGTGTATGTACGTGTCCGTCACTCACTGTGTGTGAGCGTGTCGCTCCGTCGCTGTTTGCGTGTGCCCCTCCCTTGCTGTGGGCGTGTCCCCCTCACTGTGTGTGTGTCTGTCCCTCCTTCGCTGTGTGTGTGTGTCCCTCTTTCGCTGTGTGTGTGTCCCTCCCTCGCTGTGTGGGTGTGTGTCCCTCCCTCGCTCTGTGTGGGTGTGTGTGTGTCCCTCCCTCACTGTGTGTGTGTCTGTCCCTCCCTCGCTCTGTGTGTGTGTGTCCCCGTTCCACGCTATGTGTGTGTGTGTGTGTGTGTGTCCGTCCCTCGCTCTGTGTGTGTGTGTGTGTCCGTCCCTCGCTCTGTGTGTGTGTGTGTGTGTGTCCCTCCCTCGCTGTGTGTGTGCGTGTCCCGCTCACTCTGTGTGTGTCCCTCCCTCGCTGTGTGTGTATGTGTCCCTCCCTCGCTGAGTGTGTGTGCCCCTCCCTCGCTGTGTGTGTATGTGTCCCTCCCTTACTGTGTGTGTGTGTCCTTCCCTCGCTGTGTGTGTGTCCCTCCCTCGCTGTGTCTGTGTGTGTGTGTGTCCCTCTCTCGCTGTGTGTGTGTATGTGTCCCTCCCTCGCTGTGTGTGTATGTGTCCCTCCTTCGCTGTGTGTGTGTGTCCCTCCTTCGCTGTGTGTGTGTGTCCCTCCTTCGCTGTGTGTGTCCCTCCCTCGCTGTTTGTGTGTGTGTGTGTGTGTGTGTGTGTGTGTCCCTCCCTCGCTGTGTGTGTGTCCCTCCCTCGCTGTGTGTGTGTGTCCCCCTCGCTGTGTGTGAGCATGTCTCTCACTCTTGCAGTATGTGCGTGTCCCCATCACTCTGTGTGTGTGTGTCCCTCCCTCGCTTTGTATGTATGTGTCCCTCCCTCGTGTGTGTGTCCCTCCCTCGCTCTGTGTGTGTGTCCCTCCCTCGCTCTGTGTGTGTGTGTGTGTGTGTGTGTATGTGTGTGTGTGTGTGTGTGTCCCTCCCTCGCTGTGTGCTTCTCCCCCTCGCTGTGTGTGTGTGTGTGTGTGTCCCTCCATCGCTGTGTGCGTGTCCCCCGCTGTGTATGTACGTGCCCCTCCCTCGCTGTGTGTGTGTGTCCCTCCATCACTGTGTGTGCCCCTCCCTCGCTGTGTGTGCGTGTCCCTCCTCGTTTTGTGTGTGTGTGTCCCTCCCTCACTGTGTTTGAGCATGTCTCTCACTCTTTCAGTGTGTGCGTGCCCCTCTCTCGCTGTGTGTATGTCCCTCCCTCGCTGTGTGTGTGTGTGTGTGTGTGTGTGTGTGTGTGTGTGTCCCTCCCTCGCTGGGTGTGTGTGTCCCTCCCTCGCTGGGTGTGTGTGTCCCTCCCTCGCTTTGTGTGTGTGTGTCCCTCCCTCGCTGGGTGTGTGTGTCCCTCCCTCGCTGTGTGTGCATGTCCCTCCCTCGCTGTGTGTGTGCGTGTTCCCCTCACTGTGTGCGTGCATGTCCCCCCCTCACTGTGTATGAACATGTCCTTTACTCACTGTGTGTGTGCGTGCCCCTCCCTCGCTGTGTGGGTATCCCTCCCACCCTCGCAGTGTGCCTGTCCCTACCTCACTGTGTATGTGTGTGTCCCTCCCTCGCTTTGGGCGTGCCCCCCTCAATGTGTGTGTGTGTGTGTGTGTGTCCCTCCCTCGTGGTGTGCGTGCATGTCCCTCCCTCGCTGTGTGCGTGCATGTCCCTCCCTCGCTGTGTGCGTGCGTGTCCCTCCCTCACTGTGTGCGTGCGTGTCCCTCCCTCGCTGTGTGCGTGCATGTCCCTCCCTCGCTGTGTGCGTGCGTGTCCCTCCCTCACTGTGTGCGTGCGTGTCCCTCCCTCGCTATGTGTGCGTGTCCCTCCCTCGCTGTGCGTGCGTGTCCCTCCCTCGCTGTGTGTGCGTGTCCCTCCCTCGCTTTGTGTGCGTGTCCCTCCCTCGCTGTGCGTGCGTGTCCCTCGCTCGCTGTATGTGTGTGTGTCCCTCCCTCGCTGTGTGTGTGTGTGTGTCCCTCCCTCGCTGTGTGTGTGTGTGTGTGTGTGTGTGTGTCCCTCCCTCGTGTGTGTGTGTGTGTGTCCCTCCCTCGTGTGTGTGTGTATCCCTCCCTCGTGTGTGTGTGTGTATCCCTTCCTCGCTCTGTGTGTGTGTGTCCCTCCCTCGCTGTGTGCATGTCCCTCCCTCGCTGTGTCTGCGTGTCCCTCCCTCGCTGTGCGTGTCCCTCCCTCCCTCGCTGTGTGTGTCCCTCCCTCACTGTGCGTGTATGTGTCCCTCCCTCACTGTGTGTGTGTGTCCCTCCTTCGCTGTGTGTGTGTCCCTCCCTCGCAGTGTGTGTATGTGTCCCTCCCTCGCTCTGTGTGTGTTTGTGTGTGTGTGTGTGTGTGTGTGTGTGTGTCCCTCCCTCGCTGTGTGTGTGTCTCCATCGCTGTGTATGTACGTGTCCGTCACTCACTGTGTGTGAGCGTGTCGCTCCCTCACTGTTTGCGTGTGCCCCTCCCTCGCTGTGGGCGTGTCCCCCTCACTGTGTGTGTGTCTGTCCCTCCCTCGCTGTGTGTGCGCGTGTCCCACCCTCGCTGTGTGTGTCTGTGTCCCTCCCTCGCTGTTTGTGTCTGTGTCCCTCCCTCGCTGTGTGTGTCTGTGTCCCACCCTCGCTGTGTGTGCGCGTGTCCCTCCCTCGCTGTGTGTGCGCGTGTCCCTCCCTCGCTGTGTGTGTCTGTGTCTCTCCCTCGCTGTGTGTGTGTGTCCCTCCCTCGCTGTGTGTGTCTGTGTCCCTCCCTCGCTGTGTGTGTCTGTGTCCCTCCCTCGCTGTGTGTGCGCGTGTCCCTCCCTCGCTGTGTGTGTGCGTGTCCCTCCCTCGCTGTTTGTGCGTGTCCCTCCCTCGCTGCTTGTGCGTGTCCCTCCCTCGCTGTGTGTGCGTGTCCCTCCCTCGCTGTGTGTGCGCGTGTCCCTCCCTCGCTGTGTGTGCGCGTGTCCCTCCCTCGCTGTGTGTGCGCGTGTCCCTCCCTCGCTGTGTGTGCGCGTGTCCCTCCCTCGCTGTGTGTGCGCGTGTCCCTCCTTCGCTGTTTGTGCGTGTCCCTCCCTCGCTGTTTGTGCGTGTCCCTCCCTCGCTGTGTGTGCGTGTCCCTCCCTCGCTGTGTGTGTGACCGCTCAATGATTGCGAGTGTGTCCCTCCCTCGCTCTATATGAGCGTATCGCTCCCTCGCTGTGTGTGTCCCCCTCGCTGTGTGCGTGCGTGTCCCTCCCTCGCTGTGTGTGTGTGCATGTCCCTCCCTCGCTGTATATGAGTGTGTCCCACCCTCGCTGGATATGAGCGTGTCCCTCTCTTGCTGTGTGCGCGCGTCCCCTACCTCGCTGTGGGTGTGCGTGTGTCCCTCCCTCGCTGTGTGTGTGTATGTGTGTGTATGTCCCTCCCTCGGTGTGTGTGTGTTTGTCCCTCCCTCGCTGTATATGAGTGTGTCCCCTGCTCGCTGTATAAGAGCGTGTCCCTCCCTCGCTGTGTGTGTGTGTCCCTCTCTCGCTGTGTGCGTGTCCAACTCGCTGTGTGTGTGTGTGTCCCTTCCTTGTTGTGTGGGTGTCCCTCCCTCGCTGTGTGTGCGTGTCCCTCCCTCGCTGTGTGTGTGTGCGTGTGCTTGTCCCTCCCTCGCTCTGTGTGTGTGCGTGTCCCTCCCTCGGTGTGTGTGTGTGTGTGTGCTTGTCCCTCCCTCGCTCTGTGTGTGTGCGTGTCCCTCCCTCGCTGTGTGTGCGTGTCCCTCCCTCGCTGTGTGTGCGTGTCCCTCCCTCGTTGTGTGTGTGTGTGTGTGTGTGTGCTTGTCCCTCACTCGCTCTGTGTGTGTGCGTGTCCCTCCCTTGCAGTGAGCGTGTGCGTCCCTCCCTTGCAGTTTGTGCGTGTCACTCACTTGCAGTGTGTATGCATCTCCCTCCCTCGGTGTGTGTGCGTGTCCCTCCCTCGGTGTGTTTGTGTGTGTGTGTGTGTGTGTGTGTCTCTCTCGCTGTGTGTGTGTGCGTATCCCTCCCTCGGTGTGTGTATGTGTGTGTGTCTCTCTCTCTCGCTGTGTGTGTGTGTGCGTGTCCCTCCCACGGTGTGTGTATGTGTGTGTGTCTCTCCCTCGCTGTGTGTGTGCGTGTCCCTCCCTCGCTGTGTGTGTGCGTGTCCCTCCCTCGCTGTGTGTGTGTGCGTGTCCGTCCCTCGCTGTGTGTGCGTGTGTGTGCTCCTCTTGCTGTGATTATTTATGGCCCTCTTACAGTGCGTGAGGGTGTCCTCCCCTCGCTCTGTTTGTGTGTTTATGCGTATCACTCACTCACTAACTGTGTGTCTGTGTGTCCCTCCCTCGCTTTGTGAGTGTGTGTGTGTGTTCGTGTCCCTCCCTCGTGTTTGTGTGTGTCCCTCACTCGCTGTGTGCATGTGTCCCTCCCTCGCTGTATGTGCTTATCCCTCTCTCGTGTTTGTGTGTGTCCCTCCCTCGCTGTGTGTATGTGGATCCCTCCCTCGCAGTGAGTGTGCACGTCCCTCCCTCGCAGTGAGTGTGCGCGTCCCTCCCTCGCAGTGAGTGTGCGCGTCCCTCCCTCGCAGTGAGTGTGCGCGTCCCTCCCTCGCAGTGAGTGTGCGCGGGTCCCTCCCTCGCTGTGTGCGTGAACCTCTCTCGCTGTGTGTGTGTCCCTCCCTCGCTGTGTGTGAGCATGTCTCTCACACTTTCAGTGTGTGCGTGTCCCCCTCACTCTGTGTGTGTGTCCCTCCCTCGCTGCGTGTGTGCATGCCCCTCTCTCACTGTGTGTGTGTCCCTCCCTCGCTGTGTGTGTGCGCGTGTGTGTGTGTGTGTGTGTGTGTGCGTGTCTCCCTCGCTGTGTGCGTGTCCCCCTCACTGTGTGCGTGCATGTCCCACCCTCACTGTGTATGAACGTGTCCTTTACTCGCTGTGTGTGTGTGTGTGCCCCTCCCTTGCTGTTTGTGCGTGCCCCTCCCTTGCTGTTTGTGCGTGCCCCTCACTCGCTGTGTGGGTATCCCTCCCTCCCTCGCAGTGTGCCTGTCCCTACCTCGCTGTGTATGTGTGTGTGTCCCTCCCTCGCTGTGTGAGTGCCCCCCTCAATGTGTGTGTGTGTGTGTGTGTGTGTGTGTGTGTGTGTGTGTGTGTGTGTCTCCCTCGCTGTGTGTGCGTGTCGCTCCCTCGCTGTCAGCGTGTGCCCCTCCCTCGCTGTGGGCATGTCCCCCTCACTGTGTGTGTGTGTCTTTCCCTCGCTGTGTGTGTGTCCCTCCCTCGCTGTGTCTGTGTGTGTGTGTGTCCCTCTCTCGCTGTGTGTGTGTATGTGTCCCTCCCTCGCTGTGTGTGTATGTGTCCCTCCTTCACTGTGTGTGTGTGTCCCTCCTTCGCTGTGTGTGTGTGTCCCTCCTTCGCTGTGTGTGTCCCTCCCTCGCTGTGTGTGTGTGTGTGTGTGTGTGTGTGTGTGTCCCTCCCTCGCTGTGTGTGTGTCCCTCCCTCGCTGTGTCTGTGTGTCCCCCTCGCTGTGTGTGAGCATGTCTCTCACTCTTGCAGTATGTGCGTGTCCCCCTCACTCTGTGTGTGTGTGTCCCTCCCTCGCTTTGTATGTATGTGTCCCTCCCTCGTGTGTGTGTGTCCCTCCCTCGCTCTGTGTGTGTCCTTCCCTCGCTCTGTGTGTGTGTGTGTGTGTGTATGTGTGTGTGTGTGTGTCCCTCCCTCGCTGTGTGCTTCTCCCCCTCGCTGTGTGTGTGTGTGTGTGTGTCCCTCCATCGCTGTGTGCGTGTCCCCCCGCTGTGTATGTACGTGCCCCTCCCTCGCTGTGTGTGTGTGTCCCTCCATCACTGTGTGTGCCCCTCCCTCGCTGTGTGTGCGTGTCCCTCCTCGTTTTGTGTGTGTGTGTTCCTCCCTCACTGTGTTTGAGCATGTCTCTCACTCTTTCAGTGTGTGCGTGCCCCTCTCTCGCTGTGTGTATGTCCCTCCCTCGCTGTGTGTGTGTGTGTGTGTGTGTGTGTGTGTGTGTGTGTGTGTCCCTCCCTCGCTGGGTGTGTGTGTCCCTCCCTCGCTGGGTGTGTGTGTCCCTCCCTCGCTGTGTGTGTGTGTCCCTCCCTCGCTTTGTGTGTGTGTGTCCCTTCCTCGCTGGGTGTGTGTGTCCCTCCCTCGCTGTGTGTGCATGTCCCTCCCTCGCTGTGTGTGTGCGTGTTCCCCTCACTGTGTGCGTGCATGTCCCCCCCTCACTGTGTATGAACATGTCCTTTACTCACTGTGTGTGTGTGTGTCCCTCCCTCGCTGTGTGTGCGTGCCCCTCCCTTGCTGTGTGTGCGTGCCCCTCCCTCACTGTGTGGGTATCCCTCCCACCCTCGCAGTGTGCCTGTCCCTACCTCACTGTGTATGTGTGTGTCCCTCCCTCGCTTTGGGCGTGCCCCCCTCAATGTGTGTGTGTGTGTGTGTGTGTGTCCCTCCCTCGTGGTGTGCGTGCATGTCCCTCCCTCGCTGTGTGCGTGCATGTCCCTCCCTCGCTGTGTGCGTGCGTGTCCCTCCCTCACTGTGTGCGTGCGTGTCCCTCCCTCGCTGTGTGCGTGCATGTCCCTCCCTCGCTGTGTGCGTGTGTGTCCCTCCCTCACTGTGTGCGTGCGTGTACCTCCCTCGCTATGTGTGCGTGTCCCTCCCTCGCTGTGCGTGCGTGTCCCTCCCTCGCTGTGTGTGCGTGTCCCTCCCTCGCTTTGTGTGCGTGTCCCTCCCTCGCTGTGTATGAACGTGTCCTTTACTCGCTGTGTGTGTGTGTGTGCCCCTCCCTTGCTGTTTGTGCGTGCCCCTCCCTTGCTGTTTGTGCGTGCCCCTCACTCGCTGTGTGGGTATCCCTCCCTCCCTCGCAGTGTGCCTGTCCCTACCTCGCTGTGTATGTGTGTGTGTCCCTCCCTCGCTGTGTGAGTGCCCCCCTCAATGTGTGTGTGTGTGTGTGTGTGTCCCTCCCTCGTGGTGTGCGTGCATGTCCCTCCCTCGCTGTGTGCGTGCATGTCCCTCCCTCGCTGTGTGCGTGCGTGTCCCTCCCTCACTGTGTGCGTGCGTGTCCCTCCCTCGCTGTGTGCGTGCATGTCCCTCCCTCGCTGTGTGCGTGTGTGTCCCTCCCTCACTGTGTGCGTGCGTGTACCTCCCTCGCTATGTGTGCGTGTCCCTCCCTCGCTGTGCGTGCGTGTCCCTCCCTCGCTGTGTGTGCGTGTCCCTCCCTCGCTTTGTGTGCGTGTCCCTCCCTCGCTGTGTATGAACGTGTCCTTTACTCGCTGTGTGTGTGTGTGTGCCCCTCCCTTGCTGTTTGTGCGTGCCCCTCCCTTGCTGTTTGTGCGTGCCCCTCACTCGCTGTGTGGGTATCCCTCCCTCCCTCGCAGTGTGCCTGTCCCTACCTCGCTGTGTATGTGTGTGTGTCCCTCCCTCGCTGTGTGAGTGCCCCCCTCAATGTGTGTGTGTGTGTGTGTGTGTGTGTGTGTGTGTCCCTCCCTCGCTGTGTGAGTGCCCCCCTCAATGTGTGTGTGTGTGTGTGTGTGTGTGTGTGTGTGTGTGTGTGTGTGTGTGTGTCTCCCTCGCTGTGTGTGCGTGTCGCTCCCTCGCTGTCAGCGTGTGCCCCTCCCTCGCTGTGGGCATGTCCCCCTCACTGTGTGTGTGTGTCCTTCCCTCGCTGTGTGTGTGTCCCTCCCTCGCTGTGTCTGTGTGTGTGTGTGTCCCTCTCTCGCTGTGTGTGTGTATGTGTCCCTCCCTCGCTGTGTGTGTATGTGTCCCTCCTTCACTGTGTGTGTGTGTCCCTCCTTCGCTGTGTGTGTGTGTCCCTCCTTCCCTGTGTGTGTCCCTCCCTCGCTGTGTGTGTGTGTGTGTGTGTGTGTGTGTGTCCCTCCCTCGCTGTGTGTGTGTCCCTCCCTCGCTGTGTGTGTGTGTCCCCCTCGCTGTGTGTGAGCATGTCTCTCACTCGTGCAGGATGTGCGTGTCCCCCTCACTCTGTGTGATTGTGTCCCTCCCTCGCTTTGTATGTATGTGTCCCTCCCTCGTGTGTGTGTGTCCCTCCCTCGGTCTGTGTGTGTGTCCCTCCCTCGCTCTGTGTGTGTGTGTGTGTGTGTGTATGTGTGTGTGTGTGTGTGTGTCCCTCCCTCGCTGTGTGCGTGTCCCCCCGCTGTGTATGTACGTGCCCCTCCCTCGCTGTGTGTGTGTGTCCCTCCATCACTGTGTGTGCCCCTCCCTCGCTGTGTGTGCGTGTCCCTCCTCGTTTTTTGTGTGTGTGTCCCTCCCTCACTGTGTTTGAGCATGTCTCTCACTCTTTCAGTGTGTGCGTGCCCCTCTCTCGCTGTGTGTATGTCCCTCCCTCGCTGTGTGTGTGTGTGTGTGTGTGTGTGTGTGTGTCCCTCCCTCGCTGGGTGTGTGTGTCCCTCCCTCGCTGGGTGTGTGTGTCCCTCCCTCGCTGTGTGTGTGTGTCCCTCCCTCGCTTTGTGTGTGTGTGTCCCTCCCTCGCTATGTGTGCGTGTCCCTCCCTCGCTGTGTGCGTGCATGTCCCTCCCTCGCTGTGTGCGTGTGTGTCCCTCCCTCACTGTGTGCGTGCGTGTACCTCCCTCGCTATGTGTGCGTGTCCCTCCCTCGCTGTGCGTGCGTGTCCCTCCCTCGCTGTGTGTGCGTGTCCCTCCCTCGCTTTGTGTGCGTGTCCCTCCCTCGCTGTGCGTGCGTGTCCCTCGCTCGCTGTGTGCGTGTGTGTCCCTCCTTCGCTGTGTGTGTGTGTGTGTGTGTCCCTCCCTCGCTGTGTGTGTGTGTGTGTGTGTGTGTGTTTGTGTGTGCGCGTGTCCGTCCCTCGCCTTGTGTGCGCGTGTCCCTCCCTCACTGTGTGCGCGTGTCCCTCCCTGGTTGTGAGTGCGTGTACCTCCTTCGCTGTGTGTGTGTGTGTGTGTGTGTGTGTGTGTGTGTGTGCGCGTGTCCATCCCTCGCCTTGTGTGTGCGCGTCCCTCCCTCGCTGTGTGTGTGTGTGTGTCCCTCCCTCGCTGTGTGTGTGCCCCCCTCACTGTGTGTGTGCGTGCCCCTCCCTCGTTGTTTGTGTGTGTCCCTCCCTCGCTGTGTTTGTGTGATTCCTCCCTCGCTGTGTGTGTCCCTCCCTCGCTGTGTGTGTGTGTCCCCCTCACTGTATGTGTGTGTCCCTCCCTTGCTGTGTGTGTGTCTCCCTTGCTGTGTGCGTGTCTCCCTCGCTGTGTGTGTGCGCGCGTGTGTGTGTGTGTGTGTGTCCCTCCCTCGCTGTGTGCGTGTCCCCCTCACTGTGTGCGTGCATGTCCCACCCTCACTGTGTATGAACGTGTCCTTCACTCGCTGTGTGTGAGCGTGTCGCTCCCTCGCTGTCCATGCGTGTCCCTCCCTTGCAGTGTGCGCGTGTCCCCCACTTGTGGTGTGTGTGTGTGTGTGTGTGTGTGTGTGTGTGTCCCTCCCTCACTGTGTGCACGTGCCCCTCCCTTGCTGTGTGCACGTGTCCCTCCCTCGCTGTGTGTGCACGTGTACCTCTCTCGCTGTGTGAGTGTGTCCCTCTCTCGCTGTGTGAGTGTGTCCCTCCCTCCCTCGTGTGTGTGTCCCTCCCTCGTGTGTGTGTCCCTCCCTCGCTGTGTGCGTGTCCCCCTCGCTGTGTGCGCATGTCCCTCCCTCGCTGTGTGAGTGTGTCCCTCCCTCGTGTGTGTGTCCCTCCCTCGTGTGTGTGTCCCTCCCTCGTCTGTGTGTGTGTCCATCCCTCGCTCTGTGTGTGCCCCTCCCTCGCTTGTGCACGTGCCCCTCCCTCGCTGTGTGCAGGTGTCCCTCACTCGTTGTGTGAGTGTGTCCCTCCCTCGCTGTGTGAGTGTGTCCCTCCCTCGTTGTGTGAGTGTGTCCCTGCCGCGCTGTGTGAGTGTGTGTGTCCCTCCCTCGTCTGTGTGTCCCTCCCTCGTCTGTGTGCGTGTCCCCCTCGCTGTGTGCACGTGTCCCTCCCTCGTTGTGTGAGTGTGTCCCTGCCGCGCTGTGTGAGTGTGTGTGTCCCTCCCTCGTCTGTGTGTCCCTCCCTCGTCTGTGTGTGTGCCCCTCCCTCGCTGTGTGTGTGTGTGTCCCTCCCTCGCTGTGCGTGTGCGTGTCCCTCCCTCGCTGTGTGTGCGCATCCCTCCCTCGCTGTGTGTGCGCGTTCCTCCCTCGCTGTGTGTGTGTCCCTCCCTCGCTGTGTGTGTGTCCCTCCCTCGCTGTGTGTGTGTCCCTCCCTCGCTGTGTGTGTGTGACTCTCCCTCGCTGTGTGTGTGTCCCTCCCTCACTGTGTGTGTCCCTCACTCACTGTGTGTGTGTCCCTCCCTCGCTGTGTGTGTGTCCCTCCCTCGCTGTGTGTGTGTCCCTCCCTCGCTGTGTGTGTGTCCCTCCCTCGCTGTGTGTGTATCCCTCCCTCGCTGTGTGTGTGTGACTCTCCCTCGCTGCGTGTGTGTGTCCCTCCCTCGCTGTATATGAGCGTGTCCCTCCCTCACCGTGTGTGTGTCCCCCTCACTGTACGTGTCCCTTTCTCGCTGTGTGTGTGTGTGTCCCTCCCTCGCTGTGTGCATGTCCCCCTCACTGTGTGCGTGTGTGTCCCTCCCTCGCTGTGTGTGTGTGTCCCTCCCTCGCTGTGTGTGTGTGTGTCCCTCTCTCGCTGTGTGTGTGTGTGTCCCTCTCTCGCTGTGTGTGTGTCCCTCCCTCACTGTGTTCGTGTCCCCCTCACTGTGTGTGTCCCTCCCTCACTGTGTGTGTGTGTGTGTGTGTGTGTGTGTGTCCCTCCCTCGCTGTGTGCATGGCCCCCTCACTCTGTGCGTGTGTGTCCCTCCCTCGCTGTGTGCATGTCCCTCTCACTGTGTGCATGTGTGTCCCTCCCTCGCTGTATATGAGCGTGTCCTTCCCTTGCTGTGTGTGTGTCCCTCCCTCGCTGTGTGTGTGTCCCTCCCTCGCTGTGTGCGTGTCCCCCTCACTGTGTGTGTCCCTCTCTCGCTGTGTGTGTGTGTGTCTCTCTCTCTCGCTGTATGTGTGCGTGTTCCTTCCTCACTGTGTGTGTGCTTGTCCCTCCCTTGCTGTGGGTGTGCGTGTCCTTCCCTTGCAGTGGGTGTGCGTGTCCCTCCCTCGGTGTGTGTGTGTGTCCCTCCCTCGCTGTGTGTGTGCCTCTCCATCCCTCGCTCTGTGTGTGCGCGTCCCTCCCTCGCTGTGTGTGTGTGTCCCTCCCTCGCTGTATATGAGCGTGTCCCTCCCTCACCGTGTGTGTGTCCCCCTCACTGTACGTGTCCCTTTCTCGCTGTGTGTGTGTGTGTCCCTCCCTCGCTGTGTGCGTGTTCCCCACTAGCGGTGTGTGTGTGCCTGTCCGTCCCTCGCTGTGTATGTGAGTGTCCCTCCCTCGCTCTGTGTGTGTGTGCGTGTCCCTCCCTCGCTGTGGGAGTGCATGTCTCTCACTCTACAGTGTGTGCGTGTTCCTCCCTCACTGTGTGTGAGCGTATCCCTCCCTTGCTATGTGCGTGTGTCCTTCACTCGCTGTGTGCGCGTGTCCCTCCCTCGCTGTGTGCGTGTGTGTCCCTCCTTGGCTGTTTGTATGTGTGTCCCTCCCTCGCTGTGGGAGTCCCTCCCTCGCTGTGTGTGCGTGTACTTCCCTCGCTGTGTGTGAGTGTGATTCCTTCCTCGCTGTGTGTGCGTGTGTGTCCCTCCCTCGCTGTGTGTGCGTGTGTGTCCCTCCCTGGCTGTTTGTGCGTGTCACTCATCGTTTTGTGTGTGTGTATCCCTCCCTCGCTGTGTGTGTGTCCCTCCCTGACTGTGTGTGTGCGTGCGTGTCCCTCCCTCGCTGTGTGCGTGTGTCTTGCACTGTGTGCGTGCGTGTCCCTCCCTCGCTGTGTGTGTCCCTCCCTCGCAGTGTGTGTCCTTCCCTCGCTGTGTGTGAGTGTGATTCCTCCCTTGCTGTGTGTGCGTGTCCCTCCCTCGCTGTGTGTGCATGTCCTTCCCTCGCTGTGTGTAAGTGTGATTCCTCCCTCGCTGTGTGTGTGTCCATCCCTTGCTCTGTGTCTGTCCCCCTCACTGTGTGCGTGCGTGTCCCTCCCTTGTGGTGCACGTGCGTGTCCCTCCCTCGCTGTGTGTGCGTGTCCCTCCCTCTTTGTGTGTGCATGTCCCTCACTGTGTGTGTGTGGGTGTGTGTGTCCCTCCCTCGCTGTGTGTGTGCGTGTCCCTCCCTTGCTGTGTGCGTGTCTCCCTCACTGCGTTTGTGTCCCCCTCACTGTGTGCGTGTGTGTCCCTCCCTCGCTGTTTGTGTGTGTCCCTCCCTCGTTGTGTGTGAGTGTGTCCCTCCTTCGCTGTGTGAGTGTGTCCCTCCCTCGTTGTGTGTGTGTGTGTGTGTCCCTCCCTCGCTGTGTGTGTGTGTGTGTGTCACTCCCTCGCTGTGTGTGTGTGTGTGCCCCTCCCTCGCTGTGTGTGCATGCCCCTCCCTCGCTGTGTGTGCGTGCTCTCGCTTGCTGTGTGTGCGTGCCCCTCCCTCGCTGTGTGGGTATCCCTCCCTCCCTCACAGTATGCGTGTCCCTACCTCGCTGTGTGAGTGCATGTCTCTATGTCTTTCTCTCTTGCAGTGTGTGCGTGTCCCTCCCTCACTGTCTCTGCGTGTTCCTCCCTCACTGTGTGTGAGCGTATCCCTCCCGTGCTGTGTGTGCATGTTCCTCACTCGCTGTGTGCGCGTGTCCCTCCCTCGCTGTGTGTGCGTGTCCCTCCTTTGCTGTGTGTGTGTGTGCGTGTCCGTCACTCGCCTTGTGTGCGCGTGTCCCTCGCTCGCTGTGTGTGTGTGTGAGTGTGTGTGTGTGTGTGTGTGCACGCGTGTCCATCCCTCGCCTTGTGTGTGCGCGTCCCTCCCTCGCTGTGTGTGTGTGTGTGTGTGTGTCCCTCCATCGTGGTGTGCGTGCTTGTCCCTCCCTTGCTGTGTGTGTGTTTCACTCCCTCGCCGTGTGTGTGCCCCCCTCACTGTGTGTGTGCGTGCCCCTCCCTCGTTGTTTGTGTGTGTCCCTTCCTCGCTGTGTGTGTGTGTCCCCATCACTGTGTGTGTGTGTCCCTCCCTCGCTGTGTGTGTGTGTCCCCATCACTGTGTGTGTGTGTCCCTCCCTCGCTGTGTGTGTGTCTCCCCATCAATGTGTGTGTGTGTCCCTCCCTCGCTGTGTGCGTGTCCCCCTCACTGTGTGCGTGCATGTCCCACCCTCACTGTGTATGAACGTGTCCTTCACTCGCTGTGTGTGAGCGTGTCGCTCCCTCGCTGTGCATGCGTATCCCTCCCTTGCAGTGTGCGCGTGTCCCCCACTTGTGATGTGTGTGTGTGTGTGTGTGTATGTCCCTCCCTCGCTGTGTGCGCGCGTGTCCCTCCCTCGCTGTGCGCCCGTGTCTCTCCCTCGCTGTGCGCGCGTGTCCCTCCCTCGCTGTGTGCACGTGCCCCTCCCTTGCTGTGTGCACGTGTCCCTCCCTCGTTGTGTGAGTGTGTCCCTCCCTCGCTGTGTGAGTGTGTCCCTCCCTCCCTCGTGTGTGTGTCCCTACCTCGTCTGTGTGTGTGTCCCTCCCTTGCTGTGTGTGTGCCCCTCCCTTGCTGTGTGTGTGCGTGTCCCTCCCTCACTGCGCGTGTGCGCGTAGCTCCCTCGCTGTGTGTGCGCGTCCCTCCCTCGCTGTGTGTGCGCGTCCCTCCCTCGCTGTGTGTGCGCGTCCCTCCCTCGGTGTGTGTGCGCGTCCCTCCCTCGGTATGTGTGCGCGTCCCTCCCTCGGTTTGTGTGCGCGTCCCTCCCTCACTGTGTTGGCGCGTCCCTCCCTCACTGTTTGTGTGTCCCTCCCTCGCTCTGTGTGCATGTCCCCCTCACTGTGTGCATGTGTGTCTCTCCCTCGCTGTGTGTATGTCTCTCCCTCGCTGTGTGTGTGTCCCTCCCTCACTGTGTTCGTGTCCCCCTCACTGTGTGTGTCCCTCCCTCACTGTGTGTGCGTGTGTGTGTGTGTCCCTCCCTCGCTGTGTGTGTGTGTCTCTCCCTCGCTGTGTGTGTGTGTCTCTCCCTCGCTGTGTGTATGTCTCTCCCTCGCTGTGTGTGTATCCCTCCCTCACTGTGTTCGTGTCCCCCTCACTGTTTGTGTCCCTCCCTCACTGTGTGTGCGTGTGTGTGTGTGTCCCTCCCTCGCTGTGTGCATGTCCCCCTCACTCTGTGCGTGTGTGTCCCTCCCTCGCTGTGTGCATGTCCCTCTCACTGTGTGCATGTGTGTCCCTCCCTCGCTGTATATGAGCGTGTCCTTCCCTTGCTGTGTGTGTGTCCCTCCCTTGCTGTGTGTGTGTCCCTCCCTTGCTGTGTGTGTGTCCCTCCCTCGCTTTGTGTGTTTCCCTCCCTCGCTGTGTGCGTGTCCCTCTCTCGCTGTGTGTGTGTCTCTCTCTCGCTGTATGTGTGCATGTTCCTTCCCCACTGTGTGTGTGCTTGTCCCTCCCTCGCTGTGGGTGTGCGTGTCCTTCCCTTGCAGTGGGTGTGCGTGTCCCTATCTTGCTCTGTGTGTGTGTGCGCGTGGTGCGTGTCCCTCCCTCGCTGTGTGTGTGCGCGTCCCTCCCTCACTGTATGCGTGCGTGTCCCTCCCTCACTGTATGCGTGCGTGTCCCTCCCTCGCTGTGTGTATGTCTCTCCCTCGCTGTGTGTGTGTCCCTCCCTCGCTGTGTGTGTGTGTCCCTCCCTCGCTGTGTGCATGTCCCCCTCACTGTGTGCGTGTGTGTCCCTCCCTCGCTGTATATGAGCGTGTCCCTCCCTCGCTGTGTGTGTGTGTCCCTCCCTCGCTGTGTGTGTGTGTCCCTCCCTCGCTGTGTGTGTGTCCCTCCCTCGCTGTATGTGTGTGTCCCTCCCTCGCTGTGTGTATGTCCCTCGCTCGCTGTGTGTGTGTCCCTCCCTCACTGTGTTCGTGTCCCCCTCACTGTGTGTGTCCCTCCCTCACTGTGTGTGTGTGTGTGTATGTGTGTGTGTGTCCCTACCTCGCTGTGTGCATGTCCCCCTCACTCTGTGCGTGTGTGTCCCTCCCTCGCTGTGTGAGTGTGTCCCTCCCTCCCACGTGTGTGTGTCCCTCCCTCGTTGTGTGTGTGCGTGTCCCTCCCTCACTGTATATGAGCGTGTCCCTCCCTCGCAGTGCGTGTGTGTCCCTCCCTTGCTGTGTGTGTGTGTCCCTCCCTCGCTGTGTGCGTGTCCCCCTCGCTGTGTGCACGTGTCCCTCCCTCGTTGTGTGAGTGTGTCCCTCCCTCGCTGTGTGTGTGTGTCCCTCCCTCACTGTGTTCGTGTCCCCCTCACTGTGTGTGTCCCTCCCTCACTGTGTGTGTGTGTGTGTGTGTGTGTGTGTGTGTGTGTGTGTCCCTCCCTCGCTGTGTGCATGTCCCCCTCACTCTGTGCGTGTGTGTCCCTCCCTCGCTGTGTGCATGTCCCTCTCACTGTGTGCATGTGTGTCCCTCCCTCGCTGTATATGAGCGTGTCCTTCCCTTGCTGTGTGTGTGTCCCTCCCTTGCTGTGTGTGTGTCCCTCCCTCGCTGTGTGCGTGTCCCCCTCACTGTGCGTGTCCCTCTCTCGCTGTGTGTGTGTCTCTCTCTCGCTGTATGTGTGCGTGTTCCTTCCTCACTGTGTGTGTGCTTGTCCCTCCCTCGCTGTGGGTGTGCGTGTCCTTCCCTTGCAGTGGGTGTGCGTGTCCCTCCCTTGCTCTGTGTGTGTGTGTGTGTGTGTGCGTGGTGCGTGTCCCTCCCTCGCTGTGTGTGTGCGCGTCCCTCCCTCACTGTATGCGTGCGTGTCCCTCCCTCACTGTATGCGTGTGTGTCCCTCCCTTGCTGTTTATGTGTGTCCTTCACTCGCTGTGTGTGAGCGTGTCGCTCCCTCGCTGTGCATGCGTGTCCCTCCCTTGCAGTGTGTGCGTGTCCCCCACTTGTGGTGTGTGTGTGTGTGTGTGTGTCCCCCTCCCTCACTGTGTGTGTATGTCCCTCCCTCGCTGTGTGTGTGTGTGTCCCTCCCTCGCTGTGTGTGTATGTCCCTCCCTCGCTGTGCGCGCGTGTCCGTCCCTTGCTGTGCGCGCGTGTCCCTCCCTCGCTGTGTGCACGTGTCCCTCCCTCGTTGTGTGAGTGTGTCCCTCCCTCGCTGTGTGAGTGTGTCCCTCCCTCCCTCGTGTGTGTGTGTCCCTCACTCGCTGTGTGCGTGTCCCCCTTCGCTGTGTGCACGTGTCCCTCCCTCGTTGTGTGAGTGTGTCCCTCCCTCGCTGTGTGAGTGTGTCCCTCCTTCCCACGTGTGTGTGTATCCCTCCCTCGTGTGTGTGTACCTCCCTCGCTGTGTGCGTGTCCCCCTCGCTGTGTGCACGTGTCCCTCCCTTGTTGTGTGAGTGTGTCCCTCCCTCGCTGTGCGCCCGTGTCCCTCCCTCGCTGTGCGCGCGTGTCCCTCCCTCGCTGTGTGCACGTGCCCCTCCCTTGCTGTGTGCACGTGTCCCTCCCTCGTTGTGTGAGTGTGTCCCTCCCTCGCTGTGTGAGTGTGTCCCTCCCTCCCTCGTGTGTGTGTCCCTCCCTCGTCTGTGTGTGTGTCCCTCCCTCGCTGTGTGTGTGCCCCTCCCTTGCTGTGTGTGTGCGTGTCCCTCCCTCACTGCGCGTGTGCGCGTAGCTCCCTCGCTGTGTGTGCGCGTCCCTCCCTCGCTGTGTGTGCGCGTCCCTCCCTCGCTGTGTGTGCGCGTCCCTCCCTCGGTGTGTGTGCGCGTCCCTCCCTCGGTGTGTGTGCGCGTCCCTCCCTCGCTGTGTGTGTGTCCCTCCCTCGCTATGTGTGCGCGTCCCTCCCTCGGTGTGTGTGCGCGTCCCTCCCTCGGTGTGTGTGCGCGTCCCTCCCTCACTGTGTTGGCGCGTCCCTCCCTCACTGTGTTGGCGCGTCCCTCCCTCACTGTTTGTGTGTCCCTCCCTCGCTGTGTGTGTGTGTCCCTCCCTCGCTGTGTGTGTGTGTCTCTCCCTCGCTGTGTGTGTGTCTCTCCCTCGCTGTGTGTATGTCCCTCCCTCGCTGTGTGTGTGTCCCTCCCTCACTGTGTTCGTGTCCCCCTCACTGTGTGTGTCCCTCCCTCACTGTGTGTGCGTGTGTGTGTGTGTCCCTCCCTCGCTGTGTGCATGTCCCCCTCACTCTGTGCGTGTGTGTCCCTCCCTCGCTGTGTGCATGTCCCTCTCACTGTGTGCATGTGTGTCCCTCCCTCGCTGTATATGAGCGTGTCCTTTCCTTGCTGTGTGTGTGTCCCTCCCTTGCTTTGTGTGTTTCCCTCCCTCGCTTTGTGTGTTTCCCTCCCTCGTTGTGTGCGTGTCCCTCTCTCGCTGTGTGTGTGTCTCTCTCTCGCTGTATGTGTGCATGTTCCTTCCTCACTGTGTGTGTGCTTGTCCCTCCCTCGCTGTGGGTGTGCGTGTCCTTCCCTTGCAGTGGGTGTGCGTGTCCCTCCCTTGCTCTGTGTGTGTGTGTGCGTGGTGCGTGTCCCTCCCTCGCTGTGTGTGTGCGCGTCCCTCCCTCGCTGTATGCGTGCGTGTCCCTCCCTCACTGTATGCGTGCGTGTCCCTCCCTCGCAGTGCGTGTGTGTCCCTCCCTTGCTGTGTGTGTGTGTCCTTCACTCGCTGTGTGTGAGCGTGTCGCTCCCTCGCTGTGCATGCGTGTCCCTCCCTTGCAGTGCGTGCGTGTCCCCCACTTGTGGTGTGTGTGTGTGTGTGTGTGTGTGTGTGTGTGTCCCTCCCTCGCTGTGTGCGTGTCCCCCTCGCTGTGTGCACGTGTCCCTCCCTCGTTGTGTGAGTGTGTCCCTACCTCGCTGTGTGAGTGTGTCCCTCCCTCCCACGTGTGTGTGTCCCTCCCTTGTGTGTGTGTACATCCCTCGCTGTGTGTGTGCGTGTCCCTCCCTCACTGTGCGTGTGCGCGCCCTCCCTCGCTGTGTGTGCGCGTCCCTCCCTCGCTGTGTGTGCGCGTTCCTCCCTCGGTGTGTGTGCGCGTCCCTCCCTCGGTGTGTGTGCGCGTCCCTCCCTCGGTGTGTGTGCGCGTCCCTCCCTCACTGTGTTGGCGTGTCCCTCCCTCACTGTGTTGGCGCGTCCCTCCCTCACTGTTTGTGTGTGTCCCTCCCTCTCTGTTTGTGTGTCCCTCCCTCGCTGTGTGTGTGTCCCTCCCTCGCTGTGTGTGTGTGTCCCTCCCTCGCTGTGTGCATGTCCCCCTCACTGTGTGCGTGTGTGTCCCTCCCTCGCTGTATATGAGCGTGTCCCTCCCTCGCTGTGTGTGTGTGTCCCTCCCTCGCTGTGTGTGTGTGTCCCTCCCTCGCTGTGTGTGTGTCCCTCCCTCGCTGTATGTGTGTGTCCCTCCCTCGCTGTGTGTGTGTCCCTCCCTCGCTGTGTGTGTGTCCCTCCCTCACTGTGTTCGTGTCCCCCTCACTGTGTGTGTCCCTCCCTCACTGTGTGTGTGTGTGTGTATGTGTGTGTGTGTCCCTCCCTCGCTGTGTGCATGTCCCCCTCACTCTGTGCGTGTGCGTCCCTCCCTCGCTGTGTGCATGTCCCTCTCACTGTGTGCATGTGTGTCCCTCCCTCGCTGTATATGAGCGTGTCCTTCCCTTGCTGTGTGTGTGTCCCTCCCTTGCTGTGTGTGTGTCCCTCCCTCGCTTTGTGTGTTTCCCTCCCTCGCTGTGTGCGTGTCCCCCTCACTGTGCGTGTCCCTCTCTCGCTGTGTGTGTGTCTCTCTCTCGCTGTATGTGTGCGTGTTCCTTCCTCACTGTGTGTGTGCTTGTCCCTCCCTCGCTGTGGGTGTGCGTGTCCTTCCCTTGCAGTGGGTGTGCGTGTCCCTCCCTTGCTCTGTGTGTGTGTGTGTGTGTGTGCGTGGTGCGTGTCCCTCCCTCGCTGTGTGTGTCCGCGTCCCTCCCTCACTGTATGCGTGCGTGTCCCTCCCTCGCAGTGCGTGTGTGTCCCTCCCTTGCTGTGTGTGTGTGTCCTTCACTCGCTGTGTGTGAGCGTGTCGCTCCCTCGCTGTGCATGCGTGTCCCTCCCTTGCAGTGTGTGCGTGTCCCCCACTTGTGGTGTGTGTGTGCGTGTGTGTGTGTGTGTGTCCCTCCCTCACTGTGTGTGTATGTCCCTCCCTCACTGTGTGTGTATGTCCCTCCCTTGCTGTGCGCGCGTGTCCGTCCCTTGCTGTGCGCGCGTGTCCCTCCCTCGCTGTGTGCACGTGCCCCTCCCCTTCTGTGTGCACGTGTCCCTCCCTCGTTGTGTGAGTGTGTCCCTCCCTCGCTGTGTGTGTGTCCCTCCCTCCCTCGTGTGTGTGTGTCCCTCCCTCGCTGTGTGCGTGTCCCCCTCGCTGTGTGCACGTGTCCCTCCCTCGTTGTGTGAGTGTGTCCCTCCCTCGCTGTGTGAGTGTGTCCCTCCTTCCCACGTGTGTGTGTCCCTCCCTCGTGTGTGTGTACCTCCCTCGCTGTGTGCGTGTCCCCCTCGCTGTGTGCACGTGTCCCTCCCTTGTTGTGTGAGTGTGTCCCTCCCTCGCTGTGTGTGTGTCCCTCCCTCGTCTGTGCGTGTGTCCCTCCCTCGCTGTGTGTGTGCCCCTCCCTCGCTGTGTGTGTGCGTGTCCCTCCCTCGCTGTGCGTGTGCGCGTCCCTCCCTCGCTGTGTGTACGCATCCCTCCCTCGCTGTGTGTGCGCTTTCCTCCCTCGCTGTGTGTGCGCGTCCCCCCCTCCCTGTGTGTGCGCGTCCCCCCCTCGCTGTGTGTGCGCGTCCCTCCCTCACTGTGTTGGCGCGTCCCTCCCTCACTGTGTGTGCGTGTCCCTCCTCGTGTGTTTGTGTGTGTGTCCCCCTCGCTGTGTGTGTGTGTCCCTCCCTCGCTGTGTGTGTGTCCCTCCCTCGCTGTGTGTGTGTGTCCCTCCCTCGCTGTGTGTGTGTGTCCCTCCCTCGCTGTGTGTGTGTGTCTCTCCCTCGCTGAGTGTGTGTTCCTCCCTCGCTGTGTGTGTATGTCCCTCCCTCGCTGTGTGCGTGTGTGTCCCTCCCTCGCTGTGTGTGTGTGTCCCTCCCTCGCTGTGTGTGTCTCCCTCCCTCACTGTGTGTGTGTGTCCCTCCCTCGCTGTGTGTGTCTCCCTCCCTCACTGTGTGTGTGTGTCCCTCCCTCGCTGTGTGTGTGTCCCTCCCTCGCTGTGTGTGTGTGTCCCTCCCTCGCTGTGTGTGTATGTCCCTCCCTCGCTGTGTGTGTGTCTCTCTCCCTCGCTGTGTGTGTGTCCCTCCCTCGCTGTGTGTGTGTGTCACTCCCTCGCTGTGTGTGTGTGGCCCTCCCTCGCTGTGTGTGTGTGTCCCTCCCTCGCTGTGTGTGTGTGTTCCTCCCTCGCTGTGTGTGTATGTCCCTCCCTCGCTGTGTGTGTGTCTCCCTCCCTCGCTGTGTGTGTGTGTCCCTCCCTCGCTGTGTGTGTGTGTCCCTCCCTCGCTGTGTGTGTGTGTCCCTCCCTCGCTGTGTGTGTGTGTCCCTCCCTCGCTGTGTGTGTGTGTCTCTCCCTCGCTGTGTGTGTGTCCCTCCCTCGCTGTGTGTGTATGTCCCTCCCTCGCTGTGCGCACGTGCCCCTCCCTCGCTGTGTGAGTGTGTCCCTCCCTCGTGTGTGTGTCCCTCCCTCGTGTGTGTGTCCCTCCCTCGCTGTGTGCGTGTCCCCCTCGCTGTGTGTGCGCGTGTCCCTCCCTCGCTGTGTGCGTGTGTCCCTCCCCCGCTGTGTGCGTGTGTCCCTCCCTCGCTGTGTTGGCGCGTCCCTCCCTCACTGTGTTGGCGCGTCCCTCCCTCACTGTGTGTGTGTGTCCCTCCTCGTGTGTTTGTGTGTGTGCTTGTCCCACCCTCGCTGTGTGTGTGTTCCTCCCTCGCTGTTTGTGTATGTCCCTCCCTAGCTGTGTGCGTGTGTGTCCCTCCCTCGCTGTGTGTGTGTGTGTGTCCCTCTCTCGCTGTGTGCATGTCCCCCTCACTGTGTGCGTGTGTGTCCCTCCCTCGCTGTGTGCGTGTCCCTCCCTCGCTGTGTGTGTGTGTCCCTCCCTCGCTGTGTGTGTGTGTCCCTCCCTCGCTGTGTGTGTGTGTGTCCCTCTCTCGCTGTGTGCGTGTCCCCCTCACTGTGTGTGTCCCTCTCTCGCTGTGTGTGTGTGTGTGTGTCTCTCTCTCTCGCTGTATGTGTGCGTGTTCCTTCCTCACTGTGTGTGTGCTTGTCCCTCCCTCGCTGTGGGTGTGCGTGTCCTTCCCTTGCAGTGGGTGTGCGTGTCCCTCCCTCGCTATGTGTGTGTGTGTGTGTGTGTGTGTGCGTGTCCCTCCCTTGCTCTGTGTGTGTGTGTGTGCGTGTCCCTCCCTCGCTGTGTGTGTGCGCGTCCCTCCCTCGCTGTGTGTGTGTCCCTCCCTCAGTGTGTGCGTTCGTGTCCCTCCCTCACTGTATGCGTGCGTGTCCCTCCCTCGCAGTGCGTGTGTGTCCCTCCCTTGCTGTGTGTGTGTGTCCCTCTCTCGCTGTGTGTGTGTGTCCCTTCCTTGCAGTGTATGCGTGTTCCCCACTTGCGGTGTGTGTGCGTGTCCCTCCCTCGGTGTGTGTGTGTGTGTGTGTCCCTCCCTCGCTCTGTGTGTGTGCGTCCCTCCCTCGCTGTGTGTGTGTGTCCCTCCCTCGCTGTATATGAGCGTGTCCCTCCCTCACCGTGTGTGTGTCCCCCTCACTGTACGTGTCCCTCCCTCGCTGTGTGTGTGTGTCCCTCCCTCACTGTATATGAGCGTGTCCCTCCCTCACCGTGTGTGTGTCCCCCTCACTGTACGTGTCCCTCCCTCGCTGTGTGCGTGTCCCCCTCACTGTGTGCGTGCGTGTTCCCCACTTGCGGTGTGTGTGTGCCTGTCCGTCCCTCGCTGTGTATGTGAGTGTCCCTCCCTCGCTCTGTGTGTGTGTGTGCGTGTCCCTCCCTCGCTGTGGGAGTGCATGTCTCTCACTCTACAGTGTGTGCGTGTTCCTCCCTCACTGTGTGTGAGCGTATCCCTCCCTTGCTGTGTGCGTGTGTCCTTCGCTCGCTGTGTGCACGTGTCCCTCCCTCACTGTGTGCGTGTGTGTCCCTCCCTGGCTGTTTGTATGTGTGTCCCTCCCTCGCAGTGGGAGTCCCTCCCTCGCTGTGTGTGCGTGTACTTCCCTCGCTGTGTGTGTGATTCCTTCCTCGCTGTGTGCGCGTGTCCCTCCGTCGCTGTGTGCGTGTGTGTCCCTCCCTGGCTGTTTGTATGTGTGTCCCTCCCTCGCTGTGGGAGTCCCTCCCTCGCTGTGTGTGCGTGTACTTCCCTCGCTGTGTGTGAGTGTGATTCCTTCCTCGCTGTGTGCGCGTGTCCCTCCCTCGCTGTGTGTGCGTGTCCCTCATTGTTGTGTGAGTGCGTGTCCCTCCCTCGCTGTGTGCGTGTGTCTTGCACTGTGTGCGTGCGTGTCCCTCCCTCGCTGTGTGTGTCCCTCCCTCGCTGTGTGTGTCCTTCCCTCGCTGTGTGTGAGTGTGATTCCTCCCTTGCTGTGTGTGCGTGTCCCTCCCTCGCTGTGTGTGCATGTCCTTCCCTCGCTGTGTGTAAGTGTGATTCCTCCCTCGCTGTGTGTGTGTCCATCCCTTGCTGTGTGTGTGTCCCCCTCACTGTGTGCGTGCGTGTCCCTCCCTTGTGGTGTACGTGCGTGTCCCTCCCTCGCTGTGTGTGCGTGTCCCTCCCTCTTTGTGTGTGCATGTCCCTCACTGTGTGTGTGTGTGTGTGTGGGTGTGTGTGTCCCTCCCTCGCTGTTTGTGTGTGTCCCTTCCTCGTTGTGTGTGTGTGTGTCCCTCCTTCGCTGTGTGAGTGTGTCCCTCCCTCGCTGTGTGAGTGTGTCCCTCCCTCGCTGTGTGAGTGTGTCCGTCCCTCGCTGTGTGTGTGCGTGTCCCTCCCTTGCTGTGTGTATGTGTCCCTCCCTCGTTGTGTGTGCGTGTCCCTCCCTTGCTGTGTGTGTGTGTCCCTCCCTCGCTGTGTGTGCATGTCCTTCCCTCGCTGTGTGTAAGTGTGATTCCTCCCTCGCTGTGTGTGTGTGTCCATCCCTTGCTGTGTGTGTGTCCCCCTCACTGTGTGCGTGCGTGTCCCTCCCTTGTGGTGTACGTGCGTGTCCCTCCCTCGCTGTGTGTGCGTGTCCCTCCCTCTTTGTGTGTGCATGTCCCTCACTGTGTGTGTGTGTGTGTGTGGGTGTGTGTGTCCCTCCCTCGCTGTTTGTGTGTGTCCCTTCCTCGTTGTGTGTGTGTGTGTCCCTCCTTCGCTGTGTGAGTGTGTCCCTCCCTCGCTGTGTGAGTGTGTCCCTCCCTCGCTGTGTGAGTGTGTCCGTCCCTCGCTGTGTGTGTGCGTGTCCCTCCCTTGCTGTGTGTATGTGTCCCTCCCTCGTTGTGTGTGCGTGTCCCTCCCTTGCTGTGTGTATGTGTCCCTCCCTCGTTGTGTGTTTGCGTGTCCATCCTTCGCTGTGTGTGTGCGTGTTCCTCCCTCTCTGCATATCTCAGCAAGTCCCTCCCTTGCTGTGTGTGTGTGTTTGTATGTGTCACACCCTCACAGTACGTGTTTGTGTATGTGTCCCTTCGCTGCGTGTCCCTCACTCGCTGGTTGCGTGTGTGTCACTCCCTCGCGTTGTGTGGATGTCTCTCTCTCTCGCTTTGTATGTGAGTCTCCCTCCCTCGCTGTGAGTGTGCGTGTCCCCCCTCGCTGTGTGTGTGTGTGTGTCCCATTCTCACGGTGTGTGCCTGTGTTTGTGTGCTTGTGCATGCACGTGTCCCACCCTCGCTGTGTGTGTGTCCCCCTTGCAGTGTATGTGAGTGTTCCTCCCTTGCTCTGTGTGTGTGTGTGTGTGTGTGTGTGTGTGTATATGCGTGTCACTTCCTCACTGTGCCTGTATGTCCCTCCCACGCTGTGTGAGGGAGTGTGTGTGTCCCTTCCTCGCTTTCTGTGTATGTGTGTCACTCCCTCGCTGTATGTGTGTCCCTCCCTTGCTCTTTGTGTATATCCCCCTCGCAGTGTGAGTGCATGTCCCCCCTTGCTGTGTGTGCGTGTGTCCCTCCCTCGCTGTGTCAGTGCGTGTCCCCTCTCACTGTGTGTGCGTGCCCCCTCTCACCTTCTGTGCACATTTCCTCCCCCTCGCCCCATGTGTATGCTTGTCCCTCCTTCCGTGTGTGTGTGTGTGTCCCCCTACCTCGCTGTGTGTGTTTGTGTATGACCCCCATCACTGTGTGTGTGCATGTCCTTCCCTTGCTGTGTGTGTGTCCCTCACTTGCTCTGTGTGTGTGCATGTCCTTCCCTCCCTCGCTGTGTGTGTGTGTGTGTGGTGTGGTGTGGTGTGTGTGTGTGTATGTATGTTTCACTTCCTTGCTGTTTGTGTGTCCCATCCTCGCTGTGTGTGCCTGTCCTTCCCACGCTGTTTGTGCATGTCCTTCTCTCCCTAGCTCTGTGTGTGTGTGTCCCTCCCTCGCTGTGTGTGCATGTCCCTCCCTGGATGTGTGTGCGCGTGTCACTCCCTTGCTGTCTGTGTGTGTCCGTTCCTTGTGTGTGTGTGTGTCCCCCTCCCTTGCTCTTTGTGTATATCCCCCTCACTGTGTTTGCGCATCTCCCCTCGCTGTGTGAGTGCATGACCCCCTTGCTGTGTGTGTGTGTGTGTCCCTCCCTCGCTGTGTGTACATGTCCATCCCTGGATGTGTGCGCGCGTGTCACTCCCTTGCTGTCTGTGTGTGTCCGTCCCTTGTGTGTGTGTGTGTGTCCCTCCCTTGCTCTTTGTGTATATCCCCCTCACTGTGTGTGCACATTTCCCCTTGCTGTGTGAGTGCATGTCCCCCCTTTCTGTGTGTGCGCGTGTCCCTCCCTCGCTGTGCCTGTGCGTGTCCCCTCTCGCTGTGTGTGCGTGCACCCTCTCAATTTCTGTGCACATGCCCTCCCACTCGCCGTGTTTCTGCTTGTTCCTAATTCTCAGTGTGTGTGCGTGTCCCTCCCTTGCTGTGTATGTGCATATCCCTCCCTCGCTGTGTGTCTCAGCAAGTCCCTCCCTCGCTGTGTGTGTAAGAGTCACAGCATCACAGGATTTATGACTACTTGGAAAACCATAGTTAAATTAGCCACAGTCAGTATGGGTTTGTGAGGGGTCAGGTCATGCCTCACAAACCTGATTGAATTCTTTGAGGATGGGAATATTGGTTTCCTGGTAAGTAATTGTTTTGGGTGACACTGAAATTGGTGGTAAAGTGGACAGTGAAGAAGGTTATCTATGATACAACAGGAAGAACAGTACACTGGGGTAGTGGGCTGAAGAATAGCAGATGGAGTTTAATTAGATAAAGGTGAGGTGTTCCATTTTGGTGAAACAAACCAGGGTGGGACTTGTACAGTCAGTGTTCGGGCCCTGGGTCGTGTTTTCAGTCAGAGACCCAGGGATGCAGGTAGACAGTTCTTTGAATGTGGTGTCACAGGTAGACAGGCTGGTGAAGCAGGCGTTTAGGATGGTTACCTTCATTGGGGAGAGCATTAAGAATAGGAGAAGGATGTCATGTTGTGGCTGTAAAAGACATTGGTGGGGCCACCATTAAAACATTGTTGATCAGTAGGAAGAACTGATCTTGTTCACTAACCCCCTTTAGGGAAAGACATCAAATATTCTAACCTGGTCTGGCCGACATGTGACTCCAGACCCACAACAATATGGCTGACTCTGAGCTACCCTCTGGGTAATTAGCAGAGGGATCAAAGAACGTTGTTCCAGGCAGTGACACCCACATCCCATGAATGAATATATAAAAATACCTATGTCCCTCCGTCCCTCTGCAAACCCCTCCAGCTGCAGCAATCCGTACTGGCTTTGTAACACCCTGACCACTCTCTGTAACACTCTCACCACCTCCAGCACCTTCACCTCTCCCTGTTCCTATCGTGTCAATGAACCCTGACCGTGACTCCCCTTCCCCCAGCCCCCCTCCTGCGAGCAGACCCATTGCAATCCATTTACATTTACTCCTAAAATACACTCTCACTTCAGGATTTTAAGTACTTTTTGGTGATCTTCTCAGCCTCATAATCTAGGATGATTCCTTTTGATCTGAGTGAGGGATCAGTGGGAATTTCTTGCTGAGGTTTTTACTGTTTCATTCGAACGTCCTTTTGTTGAATATTTTGCATTGTCCCTTCAAATATTTTCCATTGTCCATTTACAGACACATATTCCAGTCTGTTTAGCCTATTTACCTTGGTCAGTTCTCCTCTCAAACTCGTGTCATTGGTTATTTTTGTTTCTAGTTGTAGCTTGTCCTTTCTGTGATTCACTTTAAAACTTTATATTTAATTAAACTGCACTTTATCACAATTTCCCGAAGGATCTCTCCTGGTGACATGACTCATTCACTAAGTTTCATTACACGGTCGCTCTGCGATAGTTATGTCCCTTAACAGTTGCACAATGTGTTTTTCAAAGAAACACTGAAAAAAAAATTCCGAACTCCTTCCAATATCAATGTTGACCGTGTGATTGTCCCAGATTATACAAATATTGACGTTTTCCAAAATTATCACAATGCCTTTGTTAAAAAAATCCAATTAGTTCCTGTTTAATGCAGTGATGAGCAATGAAGCACTGTTTGGTGGCTAAAACTATTCTGCTGCTTGTGTCCTTGGCAAGTAGTAGCCAGAATTTACATTCAGACTGACTCGACTTCATGATCTGCGGCCAAATACTTTCTCTGTAATGCCTTTGTTATCCATTATTGTTAGCATTGCCCATTTTGCCTGAGTTTGCACAAGATTACGAACCACTGAATATTTTTGTTCACCCTGTATTCATGTCTCCCTGGTGTCTAAATCTCTTTTATCTCTGTGTCACAAATCCATCGACCTTATTGCAGCAACTTTGTCCATTCAAAAAAAAATTCTCTCTTCCACAATTTTCTGTCACCAATCTATTTGCTGATGTACAATTTTAGTTAAACTCTGTCCCGTCCTGTTCCTTTCTACTTGCCTTCAGCCACATTCCCATACTGTTCCTATGCTTCACCTTTTCCCTTTGGATTTGGAAAGCTCCTTTCACCTGCATCCTCTCTGTCAGTTTAATGCCCTGTCCATAAACCTACCGACATGATTGGCCAGGACACTGCTCCCAGCACAGTTCCAGGGGAAACATCCTAATAGATGTTTTTAAAATCAGGTATGGGATGTGTGAGTCTCTGGCTGACCAGCCTTTCTTGCCCAGCTGCCCTTGAACTGAGTAACTTGTTCGGCCATTTCAGAGGGTAATTGAGAGGCAAACCCTTTGCTGTGGGGATGTCGTGCAGACCACGTGAGGATGGGCAGATGTCCTTCTCTAAAGGACAAGTGTTTGGATTTGTTGTACATCAGTAATGGTTTCATACTTCTTTGTGGATTGTTAATTATTATTTTTAAAATTATTGATTTCAAATGTCTCCTTTTCAGATGGTGGGATTCAATCCTGCCTCCCCTGAACATGAGCTGAGGTTTTGGATACATTCTCTCGCAATAATACCACTAGGCCATTACTTCACCTGCTCACTGGGTGCTCATCCCTGAGCACTGATACCAGGGCATCATGAAGCTAAACCCATTCTAAAGACACAATTGTGTGATCCTGACATCTTCCAGCAATCTGGGACTATTACTTAATATCGCTCCATTTTCCAGATCTCTGTGGAACTCAGTGCCATTCTCCATGTGTAACCCTCACTGCATCTGTCTAATTTCCCATTCTGTCTATTTCTCTGTCTCCTGTAGGTACCCAGGAAAGTCCTGACTCAATAGCCTTCACAGCTGCTGGGTGGGTCGTCCATCACCTCATTGAATGCAGTTGGTCTGCCAGAGAGAGACAAAGGGAAACGAGATCTGGAGCCTTCAATAAATCCTGTAGTGAAGTAAGGTCACCCACAGTGCACAGAGCAAAGGACAATGAGAGGGCTCCAAACATCTGTTAACACAACATGACATAGATACAGTGCTGGAGGGGAGAACAGTACACACACACACCCCAGGCTCTCTCACCACCCCAATGTAAGTTCTGTTATATTAAAACTCACTACAACAGTATATCTGTGGCATGTCTTGTGGTCCAGTGTCTTCAATAATTTTTAATTCCTATAACAGATCCTATCGCTGTAACCTCCACCCTTCCCGATAGTCCCTCCACATATTTGAAATGTACTGCATTCCAGACTACCATCCCTATCCCTGTAACTTGGTTCAGTGTCTACAACATGCCTTATCTCGGTAGTCTCCTCCTCAAATAAGGTAAAAACAAGGACTGCAGATGCTGGAAACCAGAGTCTAGATTAGATTGGTGCTGGAAAAGCACGGCAGGTCAGGCAGCATCCGAGGAGCAGGAAAATCGACATTTCGGGCAAAAGCCCTTCATCAGGAACAGAGGCCGGGAGCCTGCAGAGTGGGGAGATAAATGAGACGGGGGTGGGGATGGGGAGAAAGTAGCATCGAGTCCAATAGGTGAATGGGGGTGGGGATGGGGGGTGATAGGTCAGAGAGGAGGGTGGATTGGATAGGTGGGAAGGGGGATAGGCCATTAGGACAGGTCATGGGGGGCGGTGCTGAGCTGGAAGGCTGGAGGTGGGGTGAGATGGGGGAAGGGGAAATGAGGAAACTGGTGAAGTCTACATTGATGCCCTGGGGTTCAAGTGTTCCGAGGTGGAAGGTGAGGCGTTCTTCCTCCAGGCGTCGGGTGGTGAGGGAGCGGCGGTGAAGGAGGCCCAGGACCTGCATGTCCTCGGCAGAGTGGGAGGGGGAGTTGAAATGTTGGGTCACAGGGTGGTGGGGTTGATTGGTGCGGGTGGCCCAGAGATGTTCCCTAAAGTGCTCTGCTAGGAGGTGTCCAATCTCCCCAATGTAGAGCAGACTGCATCGGGAGCAACGGATACAATAAATGATATTGATGGACGTGCAGGTAAAACTTTGGATGTGGAAGGCTCCTTTGGGGCCTTGGATGGTGGTGAGGGGAGAGGTGTGGGCGCAGGTTTTGCAATTCCTGCAGTGGCAGGAGAAGGTGCCAGGAAGGGAGGGTGGGTTTTTCGGGGGCGTGGAACTGACCAGGTAGTCATGGAGGGAATGGTCTTTGCGGAAAGTGGAGAGGGGTGGGGAGGGAAATATATCCCTGGTGGTGGGGTCCGTTTGGAGGTGGCGGAAATGGCAGCGGATAATTTGGTTTATGCGAAGGTTGGTAGGGTGGAAGGTGAGGACCAGGGGCGTTCTGTCCTTGTTACGGTTGGAGGGGTGGGGTCTGAGGGCGGAGGTGCGGGATGTGGACGAGATGCATTGGAGGGCATCTTTAACCACGTGGGAAGGGAAATTGCGGTCTCTAAAGAAGGAGGACACCTGGTGTGTTCTGTGGTGGAACTGATCCTCCTGGGAGCAGATACGGCAAAGGTGGAGGAGTTGAGAATACGGGATGGCATTTTTGCAAGAGGTAGAGTGGGAAGAGGTGTAATCCAGGTAGCTGTGGGAGTCAGTGGGTTTGTAAAAAATGTCAGTGTCAAGTCGGTTGTCATTAATGGGGATGGAGAGGTCCAGGAAGGGAAGGGAGGTGTCAGAGATGGTCCAGGTAAATTTAAGGTCAGGGTGGAATATGTTGGTGAAGTTGATGAATTGCTCAAACTCCTCGCGGGAGCACGAGGTGGCGCCAATGCAGTCATCAATGTAGCGGAGGAAGAGGTGGGGAGTGGTGCCGGTGTAATTACGGAAGATGGACTGTTCTCCGTAGCCAACAAAGAGACAGGCAGAGCTGGGGCCCATACGGGTGCTAATGGCTACGCCTTTGGTCTGGAGGAAGTGGGAGGATTCAAAGGAAAAATTGTTAAGGGTGAGGACAAGTTCAGCCAACCGAATGAGAGTCTCGGTGGAAGTGTACTGTTGTGGACGTCGGGAGATGAAGAAACAGAGGGCTTCGAGGTCCTGGTCATGGTGGATGGAGGTGTAGAGGGATTGGATATTCATGGTGAAGGTGAGGCGTTGGTGGGCCAGGGAAATGGAAGTCTTAGAGGAGGGGTAGGGTGTGAGTGGTGTCTCGAACGAATGTGTGTAGTTCCTGGACTAGGGGGGACAGGACAATGTCGAGGTATGGAGACATGAGTTCGGTGGGGTAGGAGCATGCTGAGACAATGGGGCAGTTGGGGTGGTTAGACTTGTAGAACCGGGCAGTGGGGGATCCTGGACAATGAGGGTGGAAGCTGTGGGTGGGAGATTTCCTCCTGAGGTGATGAGATTCTGTCTGCTCTGGGAGATGACGGTTTGGTGATGGGTCATGGTAGAGGGGGTGGTAGGAGGAGGTGTCTTCGAGTTGGCATCATGGCTTCAGCGGTGTAGAGGTCAGTGCACCAGACTACCACTGCACACCCTTTATCTGCTGGTTTGATGGTGAGGTCGGTATTGGAGCAGAGGAAGTGGAGGGCTGTACGTTGTGAGGGTGAGAGGTTGGAGTGGGGGAGGGGGGAGATAGATTGAGGCAGTTAATGTCTCGGTGGAAGTTGGAAATGAAGAAATCGAAGACAGGTAATAGGCCAGCGCGGGGTGTCCAGGTGGATGGAGTGTATTGGAGGTCGGCAAAGGGGTCCTCAGAAAATAGGCGGGGGTCTTCATTGTAAAAGTATGCTCTGAGGCGGAGGGGGTGGAAGAAGTCTTCGATGTCACGGCGTGTATTAAATTCATTGATGTGTGGACGGAGGGGGATAAAGGTGAGGCCTTTGCTGAGGACTGATCATTCATCCTCAGTGAGGGGGAGGTCAGGGGGAATGGTGAAAACTCGGCAGGACTGGGAGCTGGGACCAGGCGTAAGTGTGGAGCTGGGGGAGGTGACGGAGCCTGTAACTGGAGTGGGTATGGTGTTAGGGGGAATGGGGATGGAGTCAAGAGCAGGGGTGGTGCTCCCCTCACGGTTCTGGGGGCAGGAATGGTGACGGTGGGACCTGGGGGGGGTGTCAGCATAATGCAGGAGAGTGGCGTTGGTGGGGGCGGAAGTGGTGGCAAACATGGCAGTGGGGGGGGGAGCGGGGGGGCGTAGAAGTCACTGTGTGTGTGACATCAGCGATGATGTGAGGGACGGAAGTGATGACACTTGTGGTGTATGAGGAATTGTGAGGGGCGGAAATGGCATTTACTTTATTTTAACCAATAATTTCCTGTCACAAATCTGTTTGACAATGTCATTTTTAATTAAACTCAGTCCCTTACTGTTTCTTTCTTTTGGTCTTCATTCACATCTCCATGGTGTTCCAATATTTCAACCTTTCTCTTTGGACTTGGGAATTTCCATTCACCTCAGGCCTGTCCCCCTCCTCATCTGTGTCCATTTATAGCACACTGCATAATCCTGGTACCAGAGGAGCCTATCCCAATAAAATAGCTCAGTCCTCCCTGAGTACTGGTAGCAGTGCTCACTGGTCAGAACCACTTCTGATGATACCATTGTGTGATCCTGACACCTTCCTGCACTCTGCTGATATCACTGTCTCTCTCCATGTGATATCCCTCACTGTGTGGGTCTAATTGCTGCCTCTGTCAGTGTCTCTCACTCTTGCAGCTACTCCAGATCCTGTGCCAACAGCATTCTCCACTCCAGAGGGAAGCAACTGCACAGGCCATGGATGGAGACTGGGAATTTCCAGATCTCTGTGGGACTCAGTGCCATTCTCCATGTGTAGCCTTCATTGCAGCAGTGTAATTTACCATTCTGTCTATTATCTGTCTCCTGTAGGTATTCCTGATGTCCCTGACTCAGCAAAATTCCCAATTCCTGTCTCATCCATCACCACATTGAAGACAGTTGTTCAGCCAGAGAGAGATGGAGAGTGAGATCTGGAGCCTTCAGTAAATCCTGCAGCCGGTAAGATCACTCACAGTAAACAGCACAGGGTGGAGTTAGTGGACTTTAATTCAGATACTGAGGGGATGAGGTCAGAACAATGCTGGGCAAGGAACATGAGAAAATTCTCAGGCTTCATTGTCACCATCATGTCTGTAAATTCAACTGTTCCACAGAACCCTCCCTATGTCTGTCAGTTTCTCCACTGTCTGTTTCATAAATACCACTTTCCCTACCTCTATGAGCCCCAACAATCCTGCCTATCCCTGTAAGCTCCTCCGACCAGTACAACTCTCCAAGTTTCTGCCTTTGCCTTTAATCCCGGGTTCTGTCACATCTCTCCTTAACTGAAGAAAAACAACTCTTCAGTTCCTTCAGCCATCCTGGTCAGTGTAGTCCTTTCCAGACCTGAGAAACCTCCCTGTCTTTGTGACTTCTTTGAACTCCTACTACCTTCATGATCTCTGTAACCTTCCCATCACGACAACAAAAACGCTCTGTACCTTAGTAACCTCCTCCAGCTGTGAGACTCCTCCTTGTCTCTGGGCACAAAGCAGAGTGACCCTGCTTCTCTTATAAATTAGTTTCTCCATTTCTAATGATGACTATGAACTCTTCCTGTCTCTAAAACGCACTCAGTCTCTGTAAACTCTGCTGGTCCCGATTGATGTAATTTCCTTCGGTAACTACAAACCTTTATACATTTAACCTCCTCCAGACGCGACCACACAGTTTATTTCTAAAACCTCTATGAATGATAGAGTCATAAAGATGTACAATTTGGAAACTCGCCCTTCGGTCCAACCCGTCCATGCCGACAAGATGTCCAAATTCAATCTCGTCCCACCTGCCAGCACCTGGCCCATATCCCTCCAAACCCTTCCTATTCATATACCCATCCAAATGCCTCTTAAATGTTGCAATTGTCCCAGCCTCCACCACATCCTCTGGCAGCTCGTTCCATACAGGAACCACCCTCTGTGTAAAAGTTGCCCCTTGGGTCTCTTTTATATCTTTCCCCTCTCAACATAAACCTATGCCCTCTATTTCTGGACTCCCCGACCCCAAGGGAAAAGACTTTGTCTATTTATCCTATCCATACCCCTCACAATTTTGTAAACCTCTGTAAGGTCACCCCACAGCCTCCGACGCTCCAGGGAAAACCACCCCAGCCTGTTCAGCCTCTCCCTGTAGCTCATATCCTCAAACCCTGGCAACATCCTTGTAAATCTTTTCTGAACCATTTCAAGTTTTACAAACCTTTCCGATAGGAAGTCTACCAAAATTGCACGCAATATTCCAACAGTGGCCGAATCAATGTCCTGTTCAGCGCAACATGACCTCCCAACTCCTGTACTCAACACTCTGACCAATAAAGGAAAGCATACCAAATGCCGCCTTCACTATCCTGACTACCTTGACTCCTCATTCAAGGAACTATGAACCCACACTCCAAGGTCTCTTTGTTCAGCCACACACCCTAGGACCTTACCATTAAGTGGATAAGTCCTGCTAAGATTTGCTTTCCCAAAATGCAGCCCCTCGCATTGATCTGAACTTAACTCCATCTGCGAGCTCTCAGCCCATTGGCTCAGCTGGTTCAGATCCTGTTGTAATCTGAGGGAACATTCTTCGCTGTCCACTCCACCTCCTCCAATTTTGGTGTCATCTGCAAACTGACTAACTGTACGTCTTCTGCTTACATCCAAATCATTTATGTAAATGACAAAAAGTAGAGGACCCAGCAACGATTCTTGTGGCACTCCACTGGTCACATCCCTCCAGTCTGAAAAACAACCCTCCACCACCACCCTCTGTCTTTTACCTTTGAGCCAGTTCTGTATCCAAATGGTTAGATCTCCCTGTATTCCATGCGATCTAACCTGGCTAATCAGTCTCCCATGGGGAACCTTGTGGAATGCCTTACTGAAGTCCATATAGATTACATCTATCACTCTGCCCTCCTCAATCTTCTTTGTTACTTCTTCAAAAACTCAATCAAGTTTATGAGACATGATCTCCCACACACAAAGCCATGTTGACTACCCCTAATCAGTCCTTGCCTTTCCAAATACATGTACATCCTGTCCCTCAGGATTCCCTCCAACAACCTGCCCACCACCGAGGTCAGGTTCACCGGTCTGTCATTCCCTGGCTTGTCTTTACCACGCTTCTTAAACAGTGGCACCACTTTTGCCAACCTCCAGTCTTCTGGTACCTCACCTGTGACTATTGATGATACAAATATCTCAGGAAGAGATCCAGCAATCACTTCTCTAGCTTCCCACAGAGTTCTCGGATACACCTGATGAGTTCCTGGGGATTTGTTCACCTTTAACCGTTTCAAGACATCCAGCACTTCCTCCTCTGTAATCTGGACGTTTTGCAAGATGTCACCATCTCTTTCCCTACAGTCTATATCTTCCATATGCTTTTCCACGGTAAATACTGATGCAAAATATTCATTTAGTATCTCCCCCATTTTCTGTGGCTCCACAAAAAGGCCGCCTTGCTGATCTTTGTGGGGCCCTATTCTCTCCCTAGTTACCCTTTTTTCCTTAATATATTTTTAAGAAACCCATTGCGTTCTCCTTAATTCTATTTATCTCATGTCCGCGTTTTGCCCTCCTGATTTCCCTCTTAAGTATACTCCTCCTTCCTTTATACTCTTCTAAGGATTCACTTGATCTATCCTGTCTATACCTGACATATGCTTCCTTCTTTTTCTGAACCAAACGCTCAATTTCTTTAGTCATCCAGGATTCCCTATACTTACCAGCCTTCCCTTTCATCCTGACAGG
This sequence comes from Chiloscyllium punctatum, assembly GCF_047496795.1. Taxonomy (NCBI): domain Eukaryota; kingdom Metazoa; phylum Chordata; class Chondrichthyes; order Orectolobiformes; family Hemiscylliidae; genus Chiloscyllium; species Chiloscyllium punctatum. Next base: position 12,474,615 of record NC_092769.1, read on the forward strand.
AATATACTTTCTCTGGACTCTTGTTACCTCATTTCTGAAGGCTTCCCATTCTCCAGCCATCCCTTTACCTTCGAACATCTGCCGCCAATCGGCTTTCAAAAGTTCTTGCTTAATGCCGTCAAAATTGGCCTTTCTCCAATTTAGAACATCAACTTTTAGATCTGGTCTATCCTTTTCCATCACTATTTTAAAACAAATAGAATTATGGTCGCTGGCCCCAAAGTGCTCCCCCACTGACACCATGTCACCTGCCCTGCCTTATTTGCCAAGAGTAGGTCAAGTCTTGCACCTTTTCTAGTAGGTATATCCACATACTGAATCAGAAAATTATGTTCTACACACTTAAAAAATTCCTCTCCATCTAAACCTTTAACACTATGGCAGTCCCAGTCAATGTTTGGAAAATTAAAATCCCCCACCATACCTACCCTATTATTCTTACAGATAGCTGAGATCTCCTTCCAAGTTTGTTTGGCCTTTGACTGTTGGAGGGTCTGTAATACAATCCTAATAAGGTGATCATCCCTTTTTATTTCTCAGTTCAACCCAAATAACTTTCCTGGATGTATTTCTGGGAATATCCTCCCTCAGCTCAGCTGTAATGCTATCCCTTATCAAAAATACCACTCCCCCTCCTCTCTTGCCTCCCTTTCTATCCTTCTTGTAGCATTTGTATCCTGGAACATTAAGCTGCCAGTCCTGCCATCCCTGAGCCATATTTCTTCAATTGCAATGCGATCCCAGTCCCATGTTCCTAACCATGCCCTGAGTTAAGCTGCCTTCCCTGTTAGGCCCCTTGCATTGCAATAAATGCAGCTTAATTTATTAATCCTACCTTGTCCCTGCCTGTCCTTACTGTTTGGCTCACTTCTGTTCTCAGCTGTACCCATCTCAGATCAGGTTCCCAAAATCTTCCCTGTGATCGTTACCACGTCCCATCCCTGCATTCCTCAAAATCTCTGTAAAGTCCTCCCATTCCTAAAACCCACCCTGTATCTGTCAGCTTTTCCATCTTCCACAACCCTCCCTATCACTGTAAGACAGCCCCCCCCCGTCCCAGTTACTACAGCCCGCTGCATCACTAAATGCCAGTAGTCACTGTGCATCTCTATAAACTTACTATCTATATAACCTCCTTCAGTCCCCACAGCCCTCCCTCTCTCTATAAAATCCTTCAGTCCCCACGACTCTCCCTATCCGTGTAACCTGAATCATTCCCCACAAACCTCCCTAACTCCATAACCTCCTAAAGGCCCCACGACCCTCCCTATCTCCATAAAATCCTTCAGTCCCCACAACCCTTCCTATCTATGTAACCTGAATCATTCCCCACAAACCTCCCGAACTCCATAACCTCCAAAAGGCCCCACGACCCTCCCTATCTCCATAATCTCATCCTGACCCGATGACCCTCCCGTTCAGAGTAACCTTCAGTCCCCATGATCCTCCTGATCTGTGCAACCTCCTTCGGGCCCAACAACCCTGCAGATCTCTTTGGCCCCTTTCAGACCCCACAGCACTCCCTATCTCCATAATGTTCTTCAGTCACCACTGCACTCTCTGTGTCCATAATCTAATACAGTCCCCACATCATTCCCTCCTTAATTCCAAAGCCTGTATTACCTGTTGAACCTGTAATCTCCCTTTTTCAGACTGAGAAACAAGAACTCCCATAACCATTTCTGCTGCCATTCTGAAACCAAACATTCTCAGCCTGACAGTAGGTCGGGAGCTGAAATATGTTTGAAATGATATGTCAAATACATTAACTGGACCCTTGGAAACACATTTAATAAAAAGACAATGTGGATTTGAGCCTGTTGGATTGTATTTTTATTGGTGTGAGTATAAATGGCAGAGTAGATACGGGTGAAGGAGTGGCTGCAGTGAGGATACGGTGTATTTGAATTATCAAAAACCTTTACACAAGTTTCAATAAGGGCTAAGGAGTAACTTGGTAGAGAATAGGGCACATTAACTATCAGGAGGTGGGTGAGATATTGGACAAGATAGTGTTGTCAGAAGTTACTGTGGAGAAAGACATGGAAGCTCAGGAACTTGGGGAAATAAATAGTGATGTCTTGGAATGAATCCTCAACAGAGAAAAGAAAGTGTTGGAGTCTTAAAGCAAATAAAGGTCGATCAATCCTCAGCAACTCATTATGTCTATCCCAGAATATTGTGGGAAGCGAGGGAAGAGGTTGCGGTGTCCCTAACAGAGATATTTATATTATCCACAGACACAATGAGTTACCGGAAGACTGGAAGGTGGCTAATGTTATTCCATCACTTAAGGGTTGCAGGGAAAAGCCAGGAAATTACAGTGCCGTGAGCCAGTGCTGGGGAAGTTGTTGGAGGAGATTCTGAGAGAACGGAACTACATATATTTGGAAAGTCAAGGGCTGATTAGAGATAGTCAGCATGGCTTTGTGAGTGGGAAACCGTTTTTCACAAACTGGATTGATTCTTCGAGGGGTTGGCCAAGAGATAGATGAAGGCAGAGCAGTCACCGTTGTCTACATGAGCTTCAGTAAAGCATTTGACAAGGTTCCAAGGGATGTAGAACATCTAGTCAAGAGGAAGAAGGAAGCTAACCTAAGGTTGAGGAACCAAGGATCAGAAGCAGGGCTCTAGAGAGTTACATGGGGCAGCACGGTGGCTCAGTGGTTAGCACTGCTGCCTCCCAGCACCAGGGACGTGATTTTAATTCCAGCCCCAGGCAATTGTCTGTGTGGAGTTTGCGCATTCTCCCCATGTCTGTGTGAGTTTCCAACAGGTGCTCAGGTTTCCACCCACAGCCCAAAGATGTGCAGGTTTGGTGAATCAGCCATGTGTTGTTCAAGAAAGGGAATCGAGATAATCCTGGGAATCACAGCCCTCTCAGTCTTCTCTCTGTGATGTGCAGATTATTGGAGAGGACTCTGAGATACAGGATTTGTGATTCCTTGGAAAACCATAGTTTGAGTAGAGGAAGTCATCATGGTTTTGTAAAGGACAGGTCATGCCTCACAAATCTTATTGAATCCTTTGAGAATGTGACTAAACACATTTATGGCTCATTGAGAAAGTACAGAGCATGGGATACAGGGAAACCTGCCGGTCTGGATACAGAATTCCTGGCCCAGAGAAGACAGAGGGTGATGAGAGATGGAAATCATTCAGCCTCGAGCTCATTGACCAGTGGTTTTCTGCAGAGAGAGGTTACAGGACCTCTGCTCATTGTGATTTTATGAATGACTTGGATGTGTGAGTGGAAGAGTGGGTTAGTAAGTTTGCCAAAGACATGAAGGTTGGTGGAGTAGTGAAGAGTGTGGAGGTCTGTTGTAGGTTGCAACGGGACATTGACTGGATCTGGAGCTGGGCTGAGAAGTGGTCGATGGAGTCAAATCAGGAAAAGTGTGAAGTGATTCATTTTGGAAGGTGAGAATTGAATGCAGAATACAGGGATAAAGGCAGAATACTGGATAGAGTGGAGGAACAGATGGAACTTGGATTTCATGACCTGAGATCCGTCAAATTTGCCACCCAAGCTGATAATGTTGTGAAGAAGGAATATGTTGTATTCGCTTTCATTCACTGGGGGATTGAGTTTTAAAGCGTGAGGTTATGCTCCAGCTCTATACAGCCCTGTTTAGATCCCATTTAGAATATTGTGTTCAGGTTTCGTCCTTTCATTTCAGGAAGGATATGGAAGCTTTAGAGAGGGTAAAGAGGAGATTTCCCAAGATACTGCCTGTACTGGAGAGCATGTCTTATGAGGAAAGGTTGAGGGAGCTAAGGCTTTTCTCATTGGAGTGAAGAAGGGTGAGGGGTGACTTGAAAGAGGTGAACAAGATGGTGTGAGGCACAGATAGAGTGAACAGTGAGAGACCTCTTTATTCCATGGCATACATGGTACCAGGGGCATAATTTGAGGGTGATTGGAGGATGGGTAAGGGGAGATTTCAGATGTAGGTGCTTTACACAGAGAGTGGTGGGTGGGTGGAACGGGACATTTTAACAGACTCTTGGGTAGGCACATGGATGAGAGCAAAATGAAGGGTATGTAGGTTAGTTTGATCTTACAGTCGGGTAAATGATGGTCATGGCATCGTGGCCGAAGGGTCTTGTGCTGTACTGTTTTGTGTTCTACGATCCGTATGGTAAACTGGGTAATATGTTCAGATCACTGTAGAAGGACATGGCATTCAGGAGGAGCTAGTCAACTGGATACAAAATTGGCTTGATGGCAGGAGACAGAGGGTGATGGGAGGCATGTTGTCTTTCTGACTGGAGACATGTGATCAGCGGTGGAGTGGGTCCCCTGTTGTTTGTCATTTGGATAAATGGTTTGGATGGGAACATTGGTTTTGTGGTAAGTAAGCTTCTTTGGTGACACGGAAATATGTGGCAAAGTGGACAGTGAAGAAGGTTATCTGTGTTACAACAGGATGGACAGTCCTGCTGGGATAGTGGGCTGAAGAATAGCAATTGGAGTTTAATTAGATAAATGTGAAGTGTTCCATTTTGGTGAAACAAACCAGGGTGGGACTTGTCCAATTAATGTTTGGGCCCTGGGTAGTGTTGTCAGTCAGAGACCCAGGAATGCAGTTAGACAGTTCTTTGAAAGTGGTGTCACAGGCAGACAGGTTGGTGAAGCAGGCGTTTGGGATGGTTACCTTCATTGGGCAGAGCATTGAGAGTAAAAACTGGGACATCATGTTGTGGCTGTATAGGACATTGGTGAGGCCACCATAAAAGCATTGTTGACCAGTAGGAAGTACTCATCTGGTTCACTTACGTCCTTGAGAGAAGAACATCTGACATTCTAACATGGTCTGGCCTGGACGTGACACCAGACCCACGGCAATATGATTGACTCTGTGCTATACTCTGGGTAATAAGCAGTGGGGCAAAGAATGCTGGTCCAATCAGTGACACCCTCATCCCATGATTGAATAAATAAAAATGCCTATGTCCCTCCCTACCTCTGCAAACAGCTCCAGCGGCAGCAATCCGTACCTGCTTTGGAACACCATTCAGGCCCTGACCCCTCTCTGTAACACTCTCACCACCTCCAGCACCTTCAGCTCTCCCGGTTCCTTTTGTGACATAAAACCCTGACAATTATTCCCTCTTCCATCTGACCTCCTCCTGCGAGCAGATCCTTTGCAATCCCTTTAAAACTTACTCCGAAAACATTCTCTCACTTCAGGATTTTAAGTACTTTTTGGTGATCCTCTAAGCTCCATAATCTAATATGATCCTTTTTACTTGAGTGAGGGACCGATGGGGATTTCTTGCTGAGGATTTGTCCGTTTCAATGGAATGTCCTTTTGTTGATGCTTTACATTGCTCCTTCAAAAGTTTTCCACTGTTCATTGACAGGCACATATTTCAGTCTGTTTAGCCTGTTTACCTTGGTCAGTTCTCCTCTCAAACTCATGTTATTGGTTATTTTTGTTTCTCTATTGTAGCTTGTCCTTTCTGTGATTCACTTTAAAACTTTATATTTCTTTAAACTGCACTTTATCACAATTTCCATGAGGATCTCTCCAGGTGACATGACTCATTCACTCAGTTTCATCACACAATGGTCGCTCTGAGACAGTTATGTCCCTAGCCAGTTGCACAATTTGTTATTCAAAGAAACACTGAAATTTTTTTTTCTGAACTCCTCTTCCAATATTCCTGTTGTCAGTGTGACTGTCCCAGATTATGGGACTATTGAAGTTTCCCAAAATTATCACAAAGTGTTTGTTAACAAATTCCAATGAGTTCCTGTGTGATGCAGTGATGAGCAATGGAATACTGTTCGGTGGCTAAAACTGTTCTGCTGCTTGTGTCCTTGGCAAGTAGTAGCCAGAATTTACATTCAGAATGACTCTTCTTCGTGATCTGAGACCAAATGCTTTCTCTGTAATGCCTTTCTTCGTGTTACCCATTTTGCTTGAGTTTCTGCAAGGTTGTGATCCATTGAATATTTATGTCCACCTTTTGTTCGCCCTGTAACCACGTCTCTCTGGTGTCTAAATCTTTTTTTTAATCTCAGTGTCAGAAATCCATCTACCTTATTGATAAGACTTCGTCCATTTTAAAAAAAACATAATTTACTCTTTCCCACAATTTCCTGTCACAAACCTATTCACTGATGTACAGTTTTAGTTAAACTCTGTCCCCATTTTGTTCCTTTCAGCGACATTCTCATGTTGCTCCATTACTTCACCTTTTCTCTTTGTATTTGGAAAGCTCCTTTCACCTGGACCCTGTCCCAGCATCCTCTCTGTCAGTTTGAAGCCCTATCCATAAACCTGCCCAAATGTCTTTTCCATGCTGTAATTGTTCTTGTTTCTCCCATGTGCCTGAGGCAGTCTGTTCCATCTATACACCATCCTCTGTGGATAATGATCCCTCTCAGCTCCCTCTTTAAATCCTTGATCTCTCTCACCTCCTGTTTATACCCTCTAGTTTTGGACTCACCTACCCTTGGTTATTCACTATTCTTAGGGTCACCCGTGGCCTCCTCTGCCCAAGGGAAATATTTAGGACAATGTTACAAATATCTCCAACGTATGTAACAAAGTGCTGGCCAATGTCGGCAAATGTGCCAAATGTCGCTTTCCCCACCCTGTCCACCTGTGATGCCACTTCCGAGGAACAGTGTAACTTGCATCCCCTGGTCTCTCTCTCTCTCTCTCTCTCTCTGTCCAACAACCCTGGCCACAGCCCTCCCATTAACAGTATTAGTCCTCCCTGGTTTGTCTTAACAAAATCCAACACCTGAATTAAACTCCATCTTTCATTCCTTGCTCCACTGGCCCAGTTGGTCAGTATCCCCTTTGATAACCGTATTTACTGCCCACTACACCATTCATTTGATCATCAACAAACTTTCGCACAATCACTCCTATATTTTCAACCAAATTGTTTATGTTGATGATGCACATCAGTGGACCCATGCCCTGATCCTTTCTTCAATAATGGAATCAAACCATATTCTTGTCATAGAGCCATACAGCATGGAAACTGACCCTTCAGTTGATACCCACCATAATCTAAAACTAAACTCTTCCCAGCTGCCTGTTGCTGGCCCATACCACTCCAACCCTTCCCTATTCACCTGTTTATCCAAATATCTTTTAAATGTTGTCATTGTACCCACATCAACCCCCCCCCCCCCCCCCCCCCCCCCCCCCCCCCCCCCCCCCTTTCTCAGGAAGGTCATTCCACACTCAAACCACCCTCTGTGTAGCAAATTGCCCTTTATCTTTTTTTGAACATCTCTCTCCTCTAACCTTAAAAATGTGGCCCCTCCTCTTGAGACTCCCCCATTCTGAGGAAAAGGCAACGACCATTAAATTGATCTATAAATCTTTTGTTTTCATAAACCTTTATAGCATCATGTCAGAACCTCGAGGCTCCATTGAAAAAAGACTCAGCCTATCCAGCCATTTTTCCAAACTCAAGCCTTCCATACCCAGCAATATCCTGGTAAATCTCTTCTGAATTCCCTGCAGCTTAATAATATCCTCCCTGTTAACTGGGCGACCAGAACTGGACAGAGCATTGCAGAACAGGCCTCGCAAATGTCTGTACAATCTCAACATGACGTCCCAAATCCTCCACTCAATGAACTGAGCAAAAGTCAGGCATGCCAAGCACTGTCTATTCCATCCTGTGATGCAAGCTTCAAGAATTATGTACCCGAACCCGGAGGACCCTCTGCTCTAAAACACTAACCGAGGCCCGAACATTAATTGTATAAGCTCTACCCATGTTTGTTTTACAAAATGCATTACCTCGTATTTATTTAGATTGAATTCCATCTCTAGTTTTTCAGCCCATTCACTCCCTTCATCAAGATCCCTTTGTAATCTCAGAAAACCTCCTTCACTGTCCATGATGCCACCCTCCAGCCTGCAGCCCATCACACATTGCTGTCAGTATTACACATGCCTTTGCTAGGGGCTCCACAATTTCTTCCCCAGCATCCCACAGTGTCCTGTGATACACTTAATCAGGTGCTGGGACTTGCCATAGCCTTGTGTTTTAAAACCCCCTTCAGCACCACCTCTTTTATAACATGCACTCTTTTCAAGTCATATGCTGTTTTATACAGCATAGAAACAGACCCTTCGGTCCCCAACTCGTCCAGGCTTACCAGAAGATCTAAATAAATCCATTCCCTTTTCCAGCATTTGGCCCACATACGTCTACACCCTTACTATGCAGATGTCCATCCAGATACAATTACAACATTTAAAAGGTATCAGTCTCCATTACTTTCTCTCAGCTCATTCGATACACACATCACCATGTGTGTGTAGAAGCTGTCCCTTCAGTCCCTCTGTAAACCATTCACCTCTAACCTTAAACCTATGCCCTCTAGTTTTGGACTCCCCAACTTCTGGGAAAAGGCCTTGAATGCTTACCCTATCCATGCCGCTCATATTCATATCAGGACCTCTGTAAGGTCACCCCTCAGTCTCCGATTCTCCAGTGACAGTAACCCCAGCTTATTCAGCAACAACCCGGGCAATATCTTGTTAATCTTTTCTGAGCCCTTTCAAGTTTCACAATATCCTTCCTGTAGCAGAGAGACTGGAATTGTAGAGTACTCCAATTGTGGTCTAATGTATTACTCTTGTCCCCGAGTTCCCCAGTCTTTGTCCACAGTAATTTCTGACGTGAAAAAATTGTTTAGGATCTGAGCAAATATCGTGCAGTTCCACACATCGATTGCCACATTGATCTTTAATGGACACTATTTTGTCCTTAGTTACTTATGCATTCTTAATATACTGATACAATCACTTTTGGATTCCCCTTTCCTTCTCTGCTGAGGCTATTTCATTTAGCCTTTCTCCATTCCTGTTTTTTACCCAAAGTGTATTCCTACAGCCCCTGTATATCCTCAGGGATCCCCTTGATCCAGCTGGCTATACCTGACATATGCTCCCTTTTCCTTGACCAGACCCTCAATAGACAGCCAGTCTTTCCGAATGCTGTCAGCATTGACCTGCACACAAACAGGAAAATGCTGGCGCTGATCACTTAATTTATCTCACTTTTAAAATATTCTCACTTGCCAAACTTCCCTTTCCCTGTAAATAATTCCCTTCCCCAATCACATTTTTTAAGTTCCTGACTAATACAATCAAGATTGGTCAGGCTCCATTTTATAACTTGCACTTGTGGACCAGGCCTGTCCTTATCCAAAGCTGTTTTCAAACTACTAGAACTGTGGTCACTTTGGCAAAATGCTTTCCCACTCACATCTCAGTCCCTCTCCCTACCTTAATTCCCAAGGGGAGGTCAGGTTTTGCCCCTTTCTCTTTTCAGGCCATTTACATATTGATTGGGAGTTTTCTGGGACACAATTACCAAATTCCTCCCTTGCAAATACTGAACACTGGCAGTCCCAGTCTAGGTTTGGAAAGTTCATAAACTGTACCATAACAGCCCTCTTATTATGGTTGATATTTAAGATGTCCCGACATATTTGTTCCTCAGTCTGCCACAGATTATTCGGGGTTAGCAGTCCGATCGTATCAAAGTGATGACCCATTCTTATTTCTCTGTTCCACTAACATAGCTTCACTGGGCGATCCCACAGGAATATCCTCTCTGAGTACTGCTGTGATGATTCATGCAATCAAAACTCACCACCACACGTCGTCTCTTGCCTCCCCTTCCTGTAGCATCTCTACCTTGAAACAATGAACTGCCAGTGCTGCCCATCCCTCAGCTGTGTTTCTGTAATAACTATAATATCCCAGTCCCATGTTCGAATCCATGCCTTGAGTTCATCTTCCTTAGCTGTCTGGCCCCTTGCATTGAAATAAATGCAGTTTAGTCATCAGTTTTCCCCCATTCCCTGCTATGTTCATGCCTGCCTTGTCGACTGAAATTGCTGTCTTTAACTCGTGTACCAACCTCAATATTCTTACTGCCCTTACGTTTATTTAAGGTCCAACACCCTGCCATACTAGGTTATATCCTCTCAAGCAGTTCTAGCAATTCACCCCACCAGGATATGAGTCCATCTCCCGCTCCCAGTTGAGATGCCTTTCCCACCCTGTCAACCTGTTCTGACACCTTCAGGGATCTATGGACATGTCCACCAAGGTCCCTGTATTCCTCAGTACTCCGCAAGGACCTACCGTTTATTATGTCTGTACTTCGCTTATCGTACCTCCCACAGAGTATTCCCTCACTTCAATCAGAACTAAACTCTGCTTAGATTATCATCCGATCGACATCGGACAGCAGACAGAGACCATCCTCCTCACTGTGAACAACACCCTCACCTTTCATGTCATCTGCAAACTGACTAATGATACCTTCTGCTTTCACATCCGGGTTATTAATGTTCAGTGGTTCCTGCACAGTTCCCTGTGGTACACCCGGTGGTGAAAGTATTCTATCCACCAATTTTGCATCCAATTTGCCAACTTGCCTTGGAACCCAGTCCTTTTGGATCAGCCTTCCATGTTGGATCTTGTTTAAGGACTTAGTCAAGTCCATGTAAACCGCATCATCTGCACAGCCCTCATCAATATAATTAAGCATCATTTCAAAAAAACTGAACTGAATTCCTCAGACAGTATCTTCCTCTGTCAAATCCGTGATGACTAAACCGAGTTGATCCTTACCTTTGCAAGTGTCGATTCATCCTCAGAATTGTTTCCAATAATTTCCCTCCCCCTGCTGTCAGACTATCTGCTCTGTAATTACCTGGCCTATCACTGCTGCCCTTCTTGAACAAAAGAACGACATTAGCGATCCTCCAGTCATTCAGCCCTTCACCTGTGTCCAGCAAAGTATTATATTTATCCCCCAGGGCCAAACAATCTCTGGGTAATTAGCATGGGGTCAAAGAATGCTGGTCCAGGCAGTGACACCCACATCCCATGAATGAATATATAAAAATACATATGTCCTTCCCTACCTCTGCAAACCCCTCCATCTGCAGCAATCCGTGCTGGCTTTGTAATACCGTTCAGGCCCTGACCACTCTCTGTAACACTCTCACCACCTCCAGCACCTTCACATCTCCATGTTCGTATCGTGTCAATAAACCTTGACAATGATTCCCCTTCCCATTGCCCCCCCCCCCTCCTGCTAGCAGACCCATTGCAATCCATTTAAAACTTACTCTAAAACTCTCTCTCACTTCAGGATTTTAAGTATTTTGTGGTGATATTTTCAGCCTCAAAATCTAATACGATCCACTTTGTCCTGAGTGAGGCACCGGTGGGGATTTCTTGCTGAGTTTTTGTCTGTTTCAGTGGAATGTCCTTTTGTTGAGTATTTTACACTGTTCCTTCAAATGTTTTCCACTGTTCATTTACAGGCACATATTTCCGTCTGTTTAGCTTGTTTATCTTGGTCAGTTCTCCTCTCCAACTCATGTAATTGACTGTTTTTGTTTCTATTTGTAGCTTGTCCTTTCTGTGATTCACTTTAAAACTTTATATTTCTTTAAACTGCACTTCATCACAATTTCCCGGAGGATCTCTCCAGGTGACATTACTCATTCACTAAGTTTTATCACACTATTCTAAGAAACACTGAAAAAAATCCTCTGAACTCCTCTTCCAATATATCTGTTGTCCGTGTGATTGTCCCAGACTTTGTGAATATTGACGTTTCACTAAATGTTCACCATGCCTGTATTAAACATTCCAATGAATTCCTTTTTATTGCAGTGACGTGCCATGAAATGCTGTTCGGTGGGTGGTCTAAAACCGTTCTGCTGCTTGTGTCCTTGGCAAGTAGTAGCCAGAATTTACATTCACACTGACTCTACTTCATGATCTGATGCCAAATGCTTTCTCTGTAATGCCTTTCTTACCCATTCCTAGACAACGCATTCCAGATTCAGGCTACCCTCTCAGTTCGAAACACTTTCCACAAATTCTCTCTCAAACCCCTCCCTTTCTCTTTAAAAGTGTGTCCCTTATTATTTGATCCTTTGACTAAGAAAAACAGCTGTTGTCTGTTCATCCTCTCCAAACCCCTTATGCTCTTGTACATCTGTACCAGATTCCCTCCTCAACCTTTCCTCCTACAAAGAAAAAACGAGCAAATTTAGCCCTCCTCTTTCATACTCACTTTTGAGTACTTACTTGTCTTGTTACTTCTGACTTGCATCTTCCCAATTTATTCATCAGGCCATTGATCTGGCTATCTGAATAATTTGTTTAAATCCTCCTGTAGCCTAACACTTCCCTCCTGACTGTGATCCACCCAGCCCATCTTTGTGTCATCCACAACATTGATCATCATTTCACTGCTCCCCACCTCCACATTCTCACAATCGTCATTTCGGAATATCACAAACAAGCCGTGATTTCCTTCCTGTTCTCCAGATGTTATTCAGAGGATTATTTGACAATTCCAGTTTCATGCTTTCCCTATTTTGGTGAATTTATGACTGATGTAATTAACACATTTTATGAGGGAGCCACAAATAGCATCTTCGACACAGAGTTGAATTCACTTTTTACACTCCGCCCCTCTGCATGTTTTATTTATAAATTAGGATAAACTGGGTTTGGCATCTGGCGCTGGAACATTAGCATTTTGTGTGGCACTGTTCTTTGTAACATTCCCTGCAATAGCCAGAGCTGACGAAATGTTTCATCTGCAGGATGGACGTGGACTCATGCATTGTTTGTTTAATTCAACGGCTGTGATGGGGATAAATATTCAATGAAATTCTCTATTATGGGCAAACTGCAGAAGGTCAAGCCATGTTCTCATATCCACCTTGAATTGGAAGCAAATACATACTGGAAAATAATCAAAAATATTGAAACACCACGTAGGGGTAAAAAAACATGTCTTCTGCACTTGATGGAGATTTAGAAATATATAGTACATGTACAACCTGAACAAGGACCAAGCGATAGAAGAGAGAGTACAAGAAATCCTTTCTTAATTTTGAATGAATTTCAGATCCCGATTTTCTTGAATAGTGATGGTTTCTCATCCAAGCTCACCATCCAGTCTTTTCTGCATTTAAACCAACATTTTCCGTATTACCATCAGTTCTGAGGAAGGGGCACTGGACCTGAAACGTTAACTCTGATTTCTCTGCACAGATGCTCCCAGACCTACTGAGCAGTTGCAGCAACTTCTGTTTTGTTTCAACATTTTCATCGCAAGTTCTCATAATACAATACGTCATTGATATTTAGAGCCCTGTCAAACATAGGAACTTTGTAATTTCTCATTTAATGTTCATAACAAATTACTCAAGATTCAACTGAGATAATAACTTTGTTGTTATCATTCAGATCAGACACTTTGTCACAGTTCAGAAAGAAGAAAGAAATCAACAGAGCTGGAGCGAAACTCAGTCGATCTGGCAACATCTGAGCAGAGATGCAAAACATTGACCTTTGATTTTAATATGACTTTTCAGAACAGTGTCACATCATAAGACATATGTTAATTCATTTGCTCTCTGCATATACTTCCTCATCTTTTTCGTTTCTCCAGCAATTTCTGTTTATATTTCATGTTTCCATTATCTCTATATTTCATGTTTCTTGACAGGTCTACACGTTGAAGTTAGTAATATTTGGACAATGTGGTCATTTCTCGTTCTATTACAGTTGGTATTCCTGTGACACCTGAATTACAACCGAAATCTGCTTCTTCTTTAAGATAGAAAGTAAAAACAATTCTGAACATCCTATAAATCTCAGGAGATCTATTTTTTAAAAATATATTTTACAGGCAGCTGAACTTCATGAAATAATAGGGATAGATTATTGATGATGGAACACTCTGTGTCCTTCATTGAACAAGCTTGTCTCCCCACTCTACAAATGCTTTCAATGCATAACATAGATTTATTACAACAAAGGTGGTGAAAACTCAGCCCATTGTCTCTTCCAGTTTTGAATGAGCGATATCTCTACTATTATTCTCCTGTATTGTCCCCATAGCCCTGCACATTTTGTTATTAGTATCTGTTTTTAATTGTAAGCATCCTGCAAGATATGAACAATATGATCAACCTCAAACAAAAACAGACGTTGGAGGGAAAGCTCAGCAGGTCTGGCAGTAGCTATGAAGAGAAATCAATGTTAATGCTTCAGGTGCGGTGACCCTACTCAATCTGTATTCCCAATGATTAAATGGTGTGTATATAAAATATAAAATATCCTTGTTATGAACTATATTTAATTATATCTGACGTTAAGAGTGTTGATGACATGTGGAATATCATCGTACTCCCCATGCAGTCTCCCCAGCCACTACCCCCATCCCGCCCTATCTCCCAGCCAAACCTGACTCATTAATTCAAAAGTCTTAATGAATAAGTTCACTTTTGGTTTGGGACTGAGAAGAAAAGCGTAAAAATTACTGCTTTATAGCAAATAAAACTGCATTAAAATGTTTGTCCATTTGTATAAATTAATTACTCAAGCATATTATGAATGGAAGGTCCAACGTTTCTTTATTAGAGCAGGGAGAGGAACATTCAGAGAAGTCCACACTTCCTGTCTATGTGCAGAGCAACTGCACCCAGTGACAGTGTGTTGGCTGGCGTTTCTTCCCGTGGAGGAGAGATCAGCACAGTGACAACATCCTGATTGTGTTTCTTTTTTTGTGGAGGGGTGAAAATTCGGGGTAAGATGGTTACAGCATTGTAAACGTACAACAGAGCAGAGTCATCTAGCCTGCGATAAGAAAACATCCATCATTCTCCCACACAACTGACTTCACTAGAGCAATTAGTGATGGGAGATGTGACCAATAGCCAGCGATGTCAGCATCCAGTCCAGTCCAGTTGCCAGCGATGTCAGCATCCAGTCCAGTCCAGTTATATTGTGAACTGAATGTGCTGTATTGAAAGCTAGAACTGTTTGCTCAGTGACTGTGATTGATGTCAGTCTCCATGCATTGTAACTGTGTCACTGGAGGGTTTCCCTCTCCTATTGGTGAGGCTTTACTCAGTGCACTATCCCAGTGTAGGAGCAGATGCATCAGCTCCAACAATAACAAAGATCAGCAGCTGTACAGACGTGGAGAGGACAGATCTGAATCTGAGAATAATGGACTGGATAATTAAACCAATGGAGAGGAGGCTTTCCATGGGACTTTTCAAAATTTTTCTCTGTTGGGAATTTCTACCATATCGCATATTAGCGGTACTGATTATTATTTTGGGTGGGGTGGAGGGTGTGTTACTAACCTATTCTCGCTATTGTTGGTGTTCTCTAGCTCTGTCCATTCATTAATCCCATAAACAATTTTGAACTTCATTGCAATTGCTGTTATCCATATTTGTCAAAGAAAGAAACTATTATCTTCAATTTAAATTGCAGTCTCCATTCATCTGAAATGCAGATCACTCCCTTACAAACATCTGAGAACAAAACTGTGGAAACCTCAAGATCCCTTTTGGCCCTGAATTGATTTATGTCTCGTGTTCTCTCTGTCACGAACCCTGTCCACGACCAGCTCATAATATCCCCAGTCTCCACCTCTGCGTCAGTGCTGTGTTTGAACAAACCATTGTCTGCACGTTGGTAAAATTCAGATTTTATTTTCAAGCTCTCTTCTGGCCACTTTTCCAGTTACAACTATTTCACTCACGAAATTGTTCTTGTCTCGAACGTTACTTCATGATTAGGACAATGTATCAGAGTAGGAATGTCGCTGGATGTAATTCAGGAGCAAAGCTTATTAAACGAAAGTCATTGTTTCAAGCGATTTGTTTCAAGTCCTACCACAGCTGATGGCAGAACTGAAATAAAAATGATAAGAATTGGAATAAAGTGCATTTCATGAAAAACAACCTAAAAACCCAGATTTTGTTTGAAAATCTTGCTGTTTCACTGATGACTTTAAAGAAAATTAATGGCACTACCCGGTCTGGGTTAAGTGTGACTTCTGACCCATATCAATGTGCTTGATTTTATATTGGCTTGTGGAATGGCCTCACAATCAGGACAATTAGTGATTATTAACAAATGCTGCCCTGGCAGAGATGCCGACTTCCCATGGAATAACAAATTTGAAGCTTAAACCAAATAAAAGAAGATGCTGGAGATCTGAAATTGCATAAGAATTGCATAAGAAATGCAAAGCAAAGAACAGAAAGTGCTGGGAGCTTTCCTGACCTGAAAGCAGTTGGAAAATAGTGTGAATAATGCTGGTGACAAGGAAGTCTGCTTTGAAAGGGAGGAGTGAGCTAAATCGATAGAGAAAGAGAGAGATAGAAGAAAAAGAGCAAACAACAGGAATGACGATCAGCTGAGATGGAAATAAAACGTGAGATCCACCTCATTTATTTTTGACTTTTCCCATCTTCCTGGATATCTTGCCCATGCCGGTACATGTATACCCCGCTTTTCAAATATTCGCTTTTTGCCACTACCCTTTCCGAAAAACCTCCATTACATCCTGCTTTCACTAAACAAAAGAAATCCGAAGAGGATTTTCACTTCTACCAAGAAAGATGATTTATTTTCCCACATAAATTAATGCTATTTCGTTTTACGCCATATCAGCTTATGAAAGGTTTTGTAGGAACACTCTACTTTCAGATACTCAGGGAAACTATATATATCTAAGATGATGTTTAAAGCAATTTGATCCCACTTGTCTGTCTTCCCTGAGTGTCGTCATCTTCTTATATTTATTAATGTGATATAGGTATTGCTGGGCCAGCATTAATTCACTTATTGAGAAGACCTTGAGCCTCAATGGCACTTAGACAGAGTGAGGCATACAAGGTGACAGTTGCACAGGAGGTGCGCAAAGCAAGAGCGACTTTCGCAAGATTAATATTATTTGAAAAGTTCGAGATTCCAATTCGCCAGTGTAATTAGGGTGGGGAAGAAGGTGTTCCTGAGCATACTAGTCCATGTTTTCAAGCCTCTGTATCTCCTCCCTTTTGGAAGAGGTTGCAGGAGACCACGACTGGCTTTGGAGAGATATTTGATGTTGCCAGCCTTTCGCTGACAATGAGAAGTGTAAATGGATGGAAGGTTGTCCTCCATGATAGTCTGAGCTGTGCACACAACCGTCTGCAGTTTCTTATGGTCCTGGGAAGAGCTGTTACCGTCACTCTATTATGCACAAGAATAGAATGCTTTCAGTTGCCAGTATGCAGAGCAGTGGGAGAAGGCAGTTCCAAAATATTTAGATGTAACAATTGGTTGTTAAATGGAGATCCAAGTTCTGGTTGCTGTTTTGAAAACAATTGAAATTTAACCAATAAATTTAAATTATGTTTAAGATACCAAAACACAAATGAGTTTATTTTATTGCCAACATCCAACCAAAGAGCCATCACATGCTTCAAAAGAATAGAGATGCCATCACCGTCACAACGAGTGAGAAATAGACAGACACATATAAGGAGAGAGAGAACACAGTGAGGCAAACAGAATGACAGTCAGTGAAACAGAGAAAGAAAGAAAAAACAAGAAACAAACAGTCACATGGACAGGGAGAAAGGGAGATAGTAAGTTCAGGGAAAGAAACAAAAGGCAGAGCAAAGGAAAAGACAGGGAAACAGATAGTGTGAGAGAAATAGTGAGAGACAAAGCACACATGGAGCTGAGGATAGGGTCACAGTGAGCTGGGGATGGGGTCACAGTGAGCTGGGGATGGGGTCACAGTGAGCTGAGGATGGGAATGGGAGGTGCTGGGGGTGAGAACCAGAGAGAGTTCGGAGAGAGCTTTGGGGAGGAAGATGAGCCTTTACTTTGACCTGTAACAAGGTGTAAAGGCAGATCATAGTAAGCAAGGATGTGCAGAACGATGGCTATAAAATATGTCTGAGAGGCATATACGTTATGCTGCACAGCGCATGCGCGAGGCAAGGTCAACATGAACAAGATCAGTATTAACTGAGATTAGAGAGTACATTCATCAGTCTAATAACAGTCAGGAAGAAACTTTTAATGAACCAGCTGCTCTGTGTTTTCAAGCTTCCATATCTTTTAGCCTGATGGAAGGGGTTGTGGGACACCATTACTGGGGTGTGATGGGTCTTTGATAATGTTAGAACAAAACATTCCAGCACAGAAACAGGCCATTCGGTGTTCCGAGCCTGCGCCGATCCAAATCTTCTATCTAAACCTGTCGCCTATTTTCTAAGGATCTGTATCCATTTGCTCTCTTCCCATTCATGTATCTTTCCAGAAACATCTCAAATGGAACCACTCGTCATAGTTCACCATTTTGCGAAACTCCCTCCCCCTACTATTCTCTGCCTCCTGTTGCCCAGCCAGTTCTTTATCCACGTAGCTAGCGCACCATGTGACTTCATTTTCTCCATAACCCGACCTTGGGGAAACATTCCAAACGCCTTGCTGAAGTCCATGTACTTGACATCTACAGTCTGTCCTTCATCAGAGCTGTAAAAGTGTTGCTGGAAAAGCGCAGCAGGTCAGGCAGCATCCAAGGAACAGGAGAATCGACGTTTTGGGCATCAGCCCTTCTTCAGGAAGGGCTTCTTCAGGGCTTATGCCCGAAACGTCGATTCTCCTGCTCCTTGGATGCTGCCTGACCTGATGCACTTTTCCAGCAGCACATTTTCAGCTCTGATCTCCAGCATCTGCAGTCCTCACTTTCTCTCCCTCATCAATCAACTTTGTCACTTCCTCAAAGAATTCTATTGAGTTGGTAAGACATGACCTTCCCTGCACAAAAACTTTTTGGCTATCACTGACAAGACTATTTTCATCCAAATGAGAG
Source organism: Chiloscyllium punctatum (assembly GCF_047496795.1). NCBI lineage: Eukaryota > Metazoa > Chordata > Chondrichthyes > Orectolobiformes > Hemiscylliidae > Chiloscyllium > Chiloscyllium punctatum. Next base: position 12,493,326 of record NC_092769.1, read on the forward strand.
TAGATCCTATTCCTCATTATCTTCTCTAGCAGGTTCCCTACCGCTGACATCAGTCTCACCGGTCTATAATTGACTGGATTATCCCTATTACCTTTCTAAAACAAGGGGATTAACAATTGTCCAGTCTTCCGGGACATCAGCCATGTTCAATGATATCTGTTAATGCCCCAGATATTTCCTGTCTCCCTTCCCTCAGTAATCTGGGGTAGATGTTGGCAGCCTTTTTGCGGCAACGAGCCATGTAAATGGAATCGATGGTTGGGATGTTAGAGTCCGTGTTGGTCAGAGCTGTGCACCCAACCATCTGTAGTTTCTAACAATCCTGAGCAGAGCAGTTACTGTACAAGGCTGTTATCCACCGGGACAATACGCTCTCAATGGTGCATCTGTAGAAGTCGTGCATGCTGAATTTCCTGTATCACCTCAGGAAGGAGAGGCATTGTTAAACCTTCCCGACCGTCAGACTTATGTGAGAAGTTCAGGACAGGTTGTCAGTTATCATCACTCCGAGGGACTTGATGCTCGGCACTCCCTCAAACGGTTGATGTAGATGGAGTGTGTTCCCCTCCTTTCTTCATAAAGTCAGTGATCAGTCCTTTACGTTTACCGGATTAGAGAGAGAGGTCATTATCAACAGATCATGCCACCAAGCTCTCTATAGTCTTTCTCGATTCTGACGTGTTGTTGTTTAATATCCATACTGCTATAGTGATGTCATCAGCGAACTTGTAGCTGGCGTTGTTTGGAATTTGGAAACTCAGCCGTGGGTGTACAGGGAGTACGTAGGGGGCTGAGGACACAGCCGTGGGTGTACATGGAGTAGAGTTGAGGGCTGAGGACACAGCCGTGGTTGTACAGGGAGGACATTAGGGGGCTGAGGACACATTCGTGGGTGTACATGGATTAGAGTTGGGGGCTGAGGACACAGCCGTGATTGTACAGGGAGGACATTAGGGGGCTGAGGAAACAGCCATCGGTGTACGGGGAGAAGAGTAGGGGGCTGCAGAAACAACCGTGGGAATACAGGGAGTACAGTGGTTGGCTGAGGGCACAGCCGTAGGTGTACAAGGAGTATTGTCGGGTGTTGAGAACACATCCTTTAGCAGCTTTAGTGTTGATTGTTATTGTGGAGGAGGTGATTTTACCTATCTTCATGATTGTGGGTCCAAATCCTGAGGAGCCAGTTGCAGAGGATCGAACCGAGACCAAGGTCGTGGAATTTTGGGATTATTCTGTAAGGGATCGTGATTTTGATGATGGAGCTTTAGTCAATGAGCAGGAGTCTGGTGTAGGTGTTCCTTGTTGTCCAGATGTTCTAGGGATGCTTGCAGGCTCGGGTATGGCATCTGTTGTGAACCAGTTACATCAGTCGGCACATTATAGGGCAGCAGGTCAGGCTGGGAGACTGGAGTTAGTGTAGACCATAACCAGCCTCTCAAAGCACTTCATCATCTATAAGGGCACGTTCCATGTGCTTTCTCACTTACGAGGATGATGATGGCCTTCTTGAATCAGGTTGGGACTTCGGCTTCTGGAGGGAGAGGCTGAAGTTGTATGTGAATACCTCTGCTAGTTGGTACAAACAGGATCTGAATGCTCAGCCAGGACCACTGTCCAGGCCCACCACTTTCTTTAATTTGACTCACTGAAAGGCTGACCTTGCCTGCAGCGCTGACAACAGTCACAGGTACATCTGGGGATTTTGCGGCAGGTATCAGCCCTCAGTGACAGTCACACAGTCATTTATGATCGACATTCCCTCCCCACACCTCTCTCTGTCGTCTTCAACTCACAATGACATTAGTTGTTGTGAGCACCACACAGTCAGCATTGAGACAGATTGCCATTAATAGACTGGGATCGTGCGCCATCAAGTTCTGCATCACCATAATGGGGGAAGTTCATAATAAAATGGTGTGCAGGGTGCCAGTGCCAGTGGTGCAAGGAGTGAAGACTTTGCAGGTGTAATTCCAGTCAAGCCACTGCTTAAACCTAAATGGAGTCAAGCATCTTGAGCGTTGTGCCTTTTCAATTGTGGACAGTCCTTAGGTAGTCAGAAAGTGCCATTTACGTGAACCATCTGACCTGATGGCAGTTTTACTAGGTTTGCAGATGATACAATGATGATTGGATGGGCAGGTGATATTGAGGAATGGGGATGCTGCAGAAAGAGTTGGACAGTTTAAGACACTAGGAAAACACATGGCTGATGGAACACCATGTGGGAACATGTGAGATTATGCACTTCAGTAGGTGGAATACAGGCAGACACTATGTTCTAAAAGGCTTCATGAAATCTGAAGCACAAAAGGAGTTTGGAGTCATCGTCCTCTCTTACGATTAATGCGCAGGTGCAGTTGGCAGTTAGGAAAGCTAATGCAGTGTTAACATTCATTTCAAGAGAGTGAGAGTGATGAGAATGTAATGGACTATGGTCAGACGGCATTTGGATTATTGTGAGGTTTTCTGGGGAAGGATCTACGGGGGGGTGTTGGACATGATTTATCCTGGGAGTGATGGCTTGTCCTTTGAGTGGCAGTTCAGGACTCTGTGTCTGTACTCAGTGGACCTTAGAAGAATGGTGGGGGTGGGGGGGGGGGCACATCTGATTGAAGCTGACCGACGACTGCAAAGATTGATACAGTTAGAGTATAGAAGACATTTCCATTCGTCTTAGAGACTACGACAAAATGGCACAGTTTCAGAGTTGAAGAGATAGGCTGAATGGCCTAAATCTATTGCTATATCTCATGCCCTTATGGTCATACAGGCTATTATTCAGTGCAGAGTTGAAAGTCTCAGACCTACTCTTGTAACCCTTGCATATGTAAGTTGATTTGACTTCACCTTCTGGTCAATGGTAACCCCTGTAATATGGATAATGGGAGAATTCAGTGCCAGTCAGTAGTGCAGTAATATGTTGAATATAAGCTGCTATCTGTGAGTCTCTATGATGATTGTCAGTTTCAGTTTGGTATTTTTGAAGGATCGATCCTGTTACGCTAATGTTGCTAAATTTAACAAAACAGGTGCAATTTATACAGCACTCAGCAACAATACGTCATGGAACACTGAACACCTTTCTAATAACAGAATGGTCTAAAATGTTCATCATCAGAAACACTGCTTTCCTGTTCATGTTCAAATCAGACAACCTGTCCCATCGAGGTGCTCAACTTGGAACTTTTTACATTTTTTTTCGGATATGAGAATCGCTGGATGGGCCCACCATTTCTTGTCCGTCCCTAGTTGCCCCCTTTGAGAAGGTGGTGCTAAGCTGCCTTCTTGTACCGCTGCAGTCCACCTGCTGTGCATTGACCCACAATGCTATGAGGGAGGGAGTAACAGGGTTTTGACCCAGCAACAGTGAAAGAATTGTGATATATTTCCAACTCAGGATGTTGACTGGTTTGGAGGGGAGTTTGTATGTGGTGGTGTTTGCAAAAGCCTGCTGCTCTTGTCATTCTAGCTGGAAGTATTTGTAGGATTGGAAGGTACTGTCTGAGGATCTTTGAAGAATTTCTGCAGTGCATCTTGTAGATAGTACACACTGCTGCTACTGAGCATTGGTCGTGGAGGCAGTGAATGCTTGTGGATGTGGTGCCAATCAAATGGGCTGCTTTGTCCTGGATGGTGTCAAGCTTCTTTCGTGTCGTTGTGGCTGCACTCATTCAGGCAAGTGGGAGAATTCCATCTCACTCCTGACTTGTGTCTTGTAGATGGTGAAAATGCTTTGGGAAGACAGAAGGTGAGTTACTCACGCAGTATTCCTAGCCTCTGATCGACTCTTATATTTATGTGGCGAGTCCAGTTAAAGTTCTGGTCAATGATAACCCCAAGTGTATTGATAGAGGGTGTGGAATGGGGAATGTAGCGATAAATATGCTGCTGAATACCAAGTGTTTATGTTGTTTCTTACTGGTGACGGTCATTGTCTGACATTTGTGTGACACGAATGTTACTTGCCACTTGTCAGCTCATGTCTGGAGATTGTCCAGATCTTGTTGCATTTAGGCACGGACTGCTTCAGTATCTGAGCATTTGTTAATGGTGCTGAACATTGTGCAGTCATCATCGAATATCCCCATTCTGACCTTATGATGGAGAGAAGGTCATTGATGAAGGCACTGAAGATGTTTGGACCTAGGTTTCATCTGGAGGGCCACTGTAGATTTTACGTAGCATGGTGATGAAACGTCTGTAAATGAACATTCCAGTTCATGGAGCAAACCTGCAACAACATTATCCTGAGGGACTACTGCAGAGATGTTCTGGAACTGAGATGACTGATCTCCAATAACAATGACCGTTTTCCTATCTGTCAGTTATGACTCCAATGACAAGTGTTGGCCTGCGATATCCTTTTTGCTGGGGTTTCTTGATGCCACATTTGAAAGAATGCAGCCTTGATGTCAAGGGCTGGAATTCAGTTCCTTTTTCTCTGTTGAACCAAGGCTGTGACTAGGTCAGGAGCAGAGTGTCTTTGGCAAAACCCAAAAGGGGCGTCACTGAGCAGGTTATTGCTGAGCAGGTGCTGCTTGATAACACGATTGATGACACCTTCCATCACTTTACTGATGATGGAGAGTACATTGATAAGGCGGTATTGGGACGGGTTGAATTTGTCCTGCGTTTTATGTACAGAACATACTTGAACAGTTTTTTTTCCCATTGTCGGTTTGTAACTGTACTGGAACAGCTTGCCGAGGGAAGCGGGAAGTTCTGGAGTACAAGTCTTCAGGACTATTGCCGGCATATTATCAGTGGTTATAGCCTTTGCAGTACCCAGTACCTTCAATTGTTTCTTGACATCAGTCAATCGAATTTGCTGAAGACTGCTATCTGTAATGATGGGGACCACGGGAGAAGGCCGAAATGGACAATTCACTCGAAACTTCTGACTGAAGATTTCTGCGAAAGCTTCAGCCTTATCTTTTGCACTGATGTGCTGGGCTCTTCCATCATTGAGGATGGGGATATTTGTGGAGACTCCAGTGAGTTGTTTAATCATCCAGCACCATCCATGATCGGACTCTGCATTGTTTAAATCTGATGCATTCGTTGTGGGATAGCTCAGTTCTGTCTGTCCCTTGCTGCTTATGTAATTTGGCACGTAAGTACTTCATGCCGCTACCTTACCTCTAACACCAGGGGCCCTTATTATACTCAGTCATCTCCTGTGTGACACCTTGTCAAAGGCCTTCTTGAAATCCAGGTGGATAACATCCATTGGCTGTGCTTGGTCAAGCCTGCTCATTTCCTCTTCAAAGAATTCCAACAGATTTGTCAGTCATGACCTTCCCTTGATGAAGAGATTTTGTTCCATTTTACCAAACACTTCCAAGTATTCAGAAATCTCATCCTTCCCAATGGATTCCAGGATCATACCCAAGACCGAAGTTAAGCCATTAATTGTGGATATTTTTTGTCTTTTTCCTCACTCCCTTGTTACAATGGGGTGTCACGTTCGAGGGTGTCCAGTGCTCTGGGATCATTCCTTACTCTAGTGATTCCTGAAAGATCACCACTGCCCCCCACACCTTCTTCAGCTATCTTCCTTATATCTCTGGGATGTAGTCCATCCGGTCCAGGATAATTAACCACCTGCTGGTCATTCAGTTTTTTCTAGCACGCTCTCCATGGTGGTGGCCAGCATACTCAGCTCTGGCCCCTCACTGTCTTGAATGTTAAGGTATTACTCGTATCTTCCACCGTGACCAAATTTTTCAGTTCCTCAGCCTATTCTTGTTCACCACTACTACCTCTCCAGTATCATTTTCCAGCAGTTCAATGTCTACTTTTGCCTCTCTTTTGTACTTTATATATTGAAAGAAGCTCGTACAGACTTCCTTAATGTTAGTGGCTAGCTTACCCCCATATTTAATAATCTTCCTCCTTATTTTATTTTGCTTGCTCTCCGTTTTGTCTTTGTAAGCTTTCCAATCCTCTGGTTTCCCAAACAGCCACTCGCCACATTATATGCGTTCTCCTTTGCTTCTATGCTGTCCCTGACTTCCCTCGTCAGCTATGGTTGCCTCATCCTCTCTCTATCATGCCTCTTTTTTCCTCAAGATAAATCTCTGGTGCATCCTGAATTACTCCAAAAATCTCCTGTCATTGCTTGTCCACGGTCTTTCCTTCTGGACCTGTATCCCAGTTAATTCTACCAGCTCCTCTCTTATGCCTCTGTAATTGCCTTTATTCAGCTGTAATACCATTACCTCTGATTCTAACTTCTCCACCTGAAATTGCAGAGTAAGTTCAATCATATTATGCTCACTGCTTCCTATGACTTCTTTTATCCAAAGCTCCCCTCATCTAGTCTGCCTGTTCAATCTGCTACAAAAAGCCATCTCATAGACATTCCACAAATGCCTTTTCCTACAAACTATCAAACTGAATTCCCAGTCCACCTGCATAATGAAATCCCACATGATCACTGTAACGTTGCCTTTCCTACAGGTCTTTCTATCTCCTGTGTATCTTGCACCCCACCTCCTGACTACTGTTTGGCGGCCTGTATGTAACTGCAACAGCATTTTTTCAGCTTTTTGATTCCCCAGTTCTACCGACACAGATTCTACACCATCTGAGATTATTTCATTTCTTCTAATTGATTCAATTCCATTTCTTGCGAATGAGACAAATCTGTCTCTCTCCCACATGCCTATCATTTCGACTGGATGAATACCCTTGAATATTCAGCTCCCACTCTTGATCCTCTTTCAGTAATGTCACTATGATGCCCTCCACGTCATATATGCTAATGTGTATATGAGTCACAAGCTTATTTACATTATTTCTTCCTTGCATTCCAATATAACAGTTCAGTTCTGTATTTACCGACCTCTTCTCATTGTCATTTGCTTGCCCAGCCATTGGTACCTACACGAACCCTAGCCACTGACTCATTCCCCTCCCACTCCAAGTTCTTCTGCACCCCAGATGACATATCCCAAACGCAAGCACCAGGTAGGCAGCACAACCGTCAGGACTCTCAATCTTGGTCACAGAGAATATTCAAAGTTTGTGAGAAGATTTATAGCTCGTGTGTTCATTGTTGTGGTTCTGTTCGCCGAGCTGGGCATTTGTGTTGCAGACGTTTCATTCCCTGTCTAGGTGGCATTCTCATCCTCCTATGAAGCGTTTCTGTGATCTCCTCCGGCATTTGTAGTGGTTTGAATCTGCCGCTTCCGGTTGTCAGTTCCAGCTGTCCGTTGCAATGGCCAGTATATTGGGTCCAGGTCGATGTGCTTATTGATTGAATCTATGGATGAGTTTTTTCATGCACAGACTGGTGTGTGTATGGAAACAACTGTGGGAGGAAGTGATGGACACTGGTCCCATTCCAATATTTAAAAGGCATCTGGATGGGTATGTAAATCGGAGGGGTACGAAAGATATAAGCCAAGTGCTGGCAAATGGGACTAGATTAAGTTGGGTAACCTGGTCGGCATGGACGAGTTGGACTGAAGGATCTGTTTCCATGCTGTACATCTCTCTGACTGTATAACATTCTGACTGAATGACATAAAGTAGGGTCAGATGGCACAAAATCAGTGTGGGTTGAATAGAGTATCCCGAAAGGTTGAATAAATGGCATTATGTTCAGGATTCCAAAAAGTAGTCAGGAGCTGCGTCACAATATACACCAGGAGATAGAAAAGATGCATAGAAAAGGCAAAGTACAGTAGTCATGTGAGATTTTAATACACTGGGTGGGGACTGGGAAAATCAGGGTGTTAGTGGTTGAAAGAAAACTAATTTGTGGAGTATCTTCGATAGGGCTTTTTGGAGCAGCTTGTAGTGGAGCCCACTCAGGAATAGGCAATACTGGGTTTAGTGTTGTGCAATGAGGCAGACTATATACGTGAACTTAAAGTGAAGGAACACGAAGGAAGCAGTAATCACAATATGATTGAATTTATTCTGCAATTTGAGAGGGAGAAGATAGCATCAGAGGTAATGGTATAGTTGGTGTTCCTAGTAAGTCATTCTCTGTGTTTCTGCTCATGTTAGGTAAGTTTTGGAAAAGGGGAAATCAGTGTCTTCACTTCCAATCAAAAATTCCTTTCCTGATAAATTCTACAAAGCAAATTGCTATTTATAAATTGCTCACTGATATGCGAGAAGGAATCAGACTGTTCTCAAACTCCATAATCCTTCTAGCCCTGCACAGATCTACATTTCTATATCCTCCCTACTCACCAATCCTGCCCAGTACCACCATAATGATGTCCCGGTCGAATCGTCAGCCTCAGTACAACTTCTGAATAAACTTCTTTATTTGTGCCACTACGAAATTTGGATTCATCTGTTTCAAGTCCCTTCTAACCACATGTCCATGCGAAAAGAATTGTACTTGAGATGTTTAACTTGTTCTCTCCACAGAATCTGTCAGACAGGAAGATAGTGCGTGGTGCTCAAGTCATTGACTCTTCATGTAGAGGCACAGAATAATTATCTGTTGATGTCTCATGAAGCAAGTTGATGGAATTTAAAAGAAACCATCATTATTTGTAATAAACAGAAGCCCATCTGCTTGTGTCATGTCCTTTCGAGAAGGCAGTGAGTTATCCTTCCTTGGTCAGGTCTCCGTGTAACTGCAAACCCACAGCAATGTGGTTTACTGTTTACTGTCCAGTGGAACAGCTGAACCAGCCACTCAGTTCAAGATAGGGATAACATGCTGGTCTGACCAGGGCTTCATATGCCTCGTGAAAAAGAAGAAAATGAAAGATAACTCCCTCCTACTTCCTGTTTCCCATATTGCTACTGCTCATTTCCATCAGGTAGGCGACTATTCCTTATTTTAGGTGTAATCCATCTCATTGAGTCTGTCCCCGAGAGTGATGTCCATCTCGATCGGCACCTCTGGTGCTGGTTTTATTGACACTGACATACAGATGTAAGGAAGCTGTAAACTTCGCATCAGTGGCAATATATAGAGATTGATGCTTTTTACACCATGAGAAAGAAATGGAGACGGCGAAGTGAGGGAAAGTAATTAATGTGATCATCCCTGAGAGTTTTGTTGAGGCAGTATTTGGGGCATTGTCCACAGATTTTCTCTCCTTTATAAGGAATGATCTCCTTACCACAGAGAGAGTTCAAGGGAGTTCCACCAAACTAATCCCTGGGATGATGGTACCATGAGGAGTGAGTGAAGATTAATCTGTCGCACTGTGAGACAATAAGATGGGATTGTGTTGGAAGTTCAGGGGGATGGACAATCACACATGATGTTTTAAACAGACATTAATACAGTGATAGATCACACCGCATCTTTTTTTACTAACTTTATTAAATTCTAGATACTTTTAGTACCTCTGAAAACATTCCCCCCAACCACCCCCACTCCCCACATCAATGAGAGAGCAGAAAATCCAGACTTTGAATAAAAACTCCACATATTAATGCAGTGCATTTGTTTAGTGATCCTGCACTGAATGTCATGTTATTCATAATCCCAACATTAGCCACAATACCTTCAATCTAAAACAGTTAACTATTCCCACCAGCTTCTGATCCCCACGGAGAACATGGGTCTGCCTTTTCAGAGATGGAAGATGTCTCCTTGAGACTTGACAGAAAACATCTCGCTTGCCTCCTCACTGCCAGCAAACCACGTTAAAGTAGCAATTGTTCCACAGACAATGGAGCCACGATAAACATCAAGATCTACTCCTATGAATTGTCATGTTGGAGCATCAGTGACATCCTCCTGTCCCTGTATAAGCCTTTGCGAGGCTGAATGGCCTCTTCCTGGTCCCGTGGAACAGTTTCGAGAGACTGTTTTGGCTCCACCTGTTCCTGTTTAACAGTTCGATGTGCTGAGCAGACCCCTCCCCTTCCTATGTAACAGGCAGGAGTATTGAATGTATTGCCACTCTTCCTGTTCAGTAGATTTGATGGGCTGAATGCTAGCTCATATTCATGTGTAACCAGCTTGAGATGCTGAATGAGCTCCTCTTTTAACTATGGAAATGTGCAATGTCTGGCCCTACTATTACATAAATTTTACCAACACTTTAACAGCACAAACTGGAATGCTGCCCGGGCCTTGCTGCACATGGACACAGACTGCTTCAGGAGATGAGGGGGGAAAATATTCTGAACATCGTGTGATCTTCAGTGATCATCCCCATTTCTGATGTAATGATGGGGAAGGACATTGATGACGCAGCTGAAGATGATTGTGTCGAGGAAGTTACCCTGAGGATCTCCTGTAGGGATGTCCCGGGACTGAAAGGATTGATGTCCACAACCATGAGCATCTTCCTCTGTGCGATGGCAGACCCCCATTGGAGAGATTGTGGCTGATTCCTATTAAATTTAATTTTGTCAACGTTTCTTGATCCCACCCTGAGTCAACTCCTGCTTTGATATCAGGGTCTGTCACTCTTACATGAGCTGCTGTGTTCACTCTTTTGAACATACAAATAGGTTGTTGTGTATGTTTGGGGCGTGTAACCTTCTCACAGAGTATAGAAAATATCAGAAATTATCTGGTAAAGAGAGTTCGGGGAGCTATATCACTAAAAGTATTCACACATGTGGTAAGTGGGTTTTTGACCTGCCATGGAATTGAGGGATGTGAAAAATTGGGAAATAAAGCAGAGTAGATAACAACAGTGGATCATCATAATCTTATACAATGGCACGGCAGGCCTGACCATCCGAATTACCATCCGATCCTGTTCCTTATGCTCTCATATTCTGTAAGTAGGAAGTTAATGGTTGTAATTTTCCTGAACATTCCGTTATTGGATGTTACAGTTACAGAGAGCAAAGCATTTTATGAGTCATTTCAGGGTGAGGTATGGGGACTGTATTCACAGTGAATCTGGATCTGCACCATGACCAACAAATGAAGCACAAGTTGCAGAGAGGAGACACTCTATTAATAGACCAGAGGCGTCTTTTGAGCCCAGCCTGGGTTTTGAATTAACCTTTTTCAACCCACGCCAAACTTTGTGTGACAATTGTGAGGGACAGAAGGAGATCCAGTATTACTGTGGACCAGGTATTTCGAGCATTTGGCCTCTGTCTACTCCTGTGCAGGAGCTGTGAGGGGCTCAATGGAATATAGGAACATCGGACTGAGGAGTAGGATTGGGCCATTAGGCACTTTGTCTTAGTGCTCTGCCACGAACTAAGATCGTAGATGATCTGATTGTGGTCTCAGCAGTACTTCATCTGCAAGTGCACCATTTTCCTACATTCACTTGTCTATCAAGTATTTAACAGACACAACTTTGAATAAATGTAAACATCCAGGCACCACAAACTTCTGGGAAAGGGAACTCCCACTTGAACAGCCCTTTTAGAATTTGTCATTCGTGGTCCAATCAATATTGCAGGGTCAGTGTTTCATTTTGCTGTCACACTGCTCCACTTTTTACAACAAATTTCAAAGTTTAGTGGTATGGCTAATGATATAAATGTCAGCCTGGCTCATCTTCTAGAATAATGTGAAACACACACACACAGATCTTAATACAAACAGAAAAATGAAAGTTTTCCAAAGTTTCATAATAGTTGAACTCATAATAAATGGATAGATGATAGACTGTCCCAAATGTTATTCGGTCCTCTGAAGTCATTAGTTTAGATTCCTTACAGTGTGGAAACAGGCCCTTCAGCCCAACAATTCCACACCAACCCTCCCAAGATTAACTGATCCAGTCCCATTTCCCTCTGGCTAATGCACCAAACACTGTGGGCAATTTAGCATGGCTAATTCATATGGCCTGCACATTTTTGGACCAGTGGGAATAAACCGGAGCACACGGAAGAAATCCACACAGACACGGGGAGAATACGCAAACTCCACACAGACAGTCGCCCGAGTCTGGAATCAAACCTAGGACCCTGGTTCTGGGAGGTAGCGGTGCTAACCACTGAGCCGCCCATTCTGCTCAGGCAAGCTACTTGTGATGTGATTTCTCCCCAGAATAGTTGGATTTAGCTGAATTCCCTTTGATTCAGCTGGTAGAGAGATTCCAATGAACCTCTCATCAGGAATACTCCACGACTCATCTGGTAGAGGTGAGTCAGAGATTTACTGTTGCCAGTTGGGACAAAAGAAGATAGAGGGATCAATCGGCTGCTGCTTCTCAGGCAGGGAACATTGTTCTCCCTCTCTGTGTTGAAACATGCAATCATGTCAACTGAACACCAAACTGGGCCATGTGCGCTCGTCGTGAGCATTCTCTGGAATGGATCAGAATGGACGATATGCAAATGCATCATTGCTGTTGTTATACGCGGTGCCTTTCATTAGCAAAAGAGAAAATTCCTCCTTTATAATTTGATGATTTGTTGGTATGCATATGCTTAATTTTTAAAAATCGGCTGATGTTTTCATAATATCTGTGCTAAAATCAATGCATTTTATTCTTAAAATTTATTCCATAGTTTTTGACTCCCTGAAGAGTGAAAATATGCATCCTGCTGATTTTTCTCAAAATTGTGTATGCTTCTAAAATATTTCTCATCCTGTCCAAAAATGATAATGTTTCAAAACAAAAGGCCTTCATTCCAGAAAAGTGTGAACAAAACATTGTTGATAAGCTTCTAGAACTTTTTTTAGGTTAAGGGATCAAAACTGCACATAACGTGCCAGATGTGGTCTGAGCAACGCCCTGTACAGATGTAGACTCGAAAAATGTGATGCTAGAAAACCACAACAGGTCAGGCGCACCGAACGAACAGGAGACTCGATGTTTTGGGCATATTCCTGATGAAGGACTTATACCCGTGACGCCAATTTTCCTGCTCCTCGGACGCTGCCGGATTGGCTGTGCTTTTCCAGCATCTGCATTCCTCACTTTTACCGGAACAGATGCAGTAAAACATTTCTGATTAAACCTGATACCTTTTGCCAGAAACACAATCATTCCAATTAGCTTCCAAATCACTTACAGCAAGTGCAGACTAACTACATATGATTTGTGTAGCAGGATCATGCATACCGTCTTATCTCAGAGTTCTGCAAACTCTCTCCACTTAAATTGTTTACCATTGTTTTATCCTTCCGTACAAAATAGATGACTCACATTATGCTATATCTGGTGAAGGTTTGCTCACTAATCTCCCTTTGCCTATATCACATAGATCACACACAACCTCCATTTGATGACCTACTGGATGACCAGCTTGGTGTTTAAGCTAAATGGGCTTTGATATATTCAGACCCTTCCTCCAGATCTTTGGTCCAGGTACTGATTGTTGATGATCCCATAGTGATCTCTGAGGCACTCCACCAGTTACAGCTTTGTAATGTGAAAATAAGCATTTCTCGCTACTCTCTATTTCCAGTTAGCAACAGCTTCCTGTGTAACAGCTCAAATGTTTACATGGCGTCCTGTGCAGTAAAATGTACTCAATGAGCTAAAATGATTCGTTCTATTTTCCTCTGTAACTTGTTAAATAGGCAGAATATACTCCTCCAGTCTCATAGTAACGATAATGACTGGCTAAATAAGGTGCCCGTCTATCTTTGTCACAGCTTTGAGGGGTGGATGGAGGGCACAATACATGGGGTAGTGGCAGCAATATTTCCCTGTAACAGCCTCGAGGGTGGATTGAGGGAACAACACATGGCGTAGGGACAGGAGTATGTCTCTGTATCAGCACCGAGGGTGTATTGAGGGGACAACACATGGGGTAGGGGCAGCAGTTGGCCATTCAGCGCCACCAGTCAGAATGTTCATGACTGATCCCATTGTGTTTGAACATCCGGCTCCTCTCTGTTCCCAATAAATATTGACTCTCTTGTCCAGCAAAGATCAGTTGAGCGCAGCCTTGAATACCTTCAAAAACCGAGTCTTCACTGCTCCCTGAGGATGAGGACCCTACAGATAATACATCACTAAAGTGAAAGGGGCGACCTTATTTCAGTGTGGGACCTGTTATTTTAAACTTTGTTAACGTGACATGAAATCGCCAGGTTTTTTGAAACACAAGGACAGAATAATTAGGCATAGACATTAACCATTCAGCCCTCTAAACCTGTCCAATAGGACCACTGACCCTTTTCAATCAAATATGTATTAAACTCATTCCCTGCTCCTGTCCCAGGAAGAGAATAACTGATAGCATGACACCGCACGAGCAATAAAAACGCAGAATTAGGACATTCGGCCCATCGACTCTGAATGCCAGAGATTAGAGATTTCTCAACATCATTCTCCTGACTACTCTCTGTAACTCTTAACATGCTTATTCATCAAAAACCTATCTATCTCTGTCCTATAAGCATTAGTGTCTGTGTCTCTGTTCGTCTGTATGTGCACTTGTGTGTGTTTGTACATGTGTCTGTGTGCTTGTGTATTTATGTGCTGACATCGGTTCATCTGTGTATTAGCCTGTGCGTTTTACTTGTGCTTGTGTCTATTTATGTGCGACTGTCGATGTCTCCCTATGCTACTACTTGTGTGCGGTTCTATCTCCATGTGTGTATGGTGAGTGACAGTATATTAGTGTATGTACATATGTCTCTGAATATTTTTGTGTCTGTATCGCTCTGCAATGAGTTGTTTGTTGTTTTGGGAGGGAGAAAATTGTGAGAACAGACAAAATGGTTAAAGTGCGAATTGCCCATCACTGAACATTGTTTTTTTACTCAGTTGGAGGGACATGAATGTCACGGAATCTCCATATGACACGTCCCAGTCCTCTCTGGCTCATACCAGGGTCCTCCCCACATGGCTGGGGGGGTGGAGGTGGATTAGATATCGGGTGCTTCATCATCCGGCTTGGCCCTTTCTCTCCTATTACAGTCCGTTTCTGCGGGAATGGGAGAAAGCGGGGGAGGGAGTGGTGGTGGGATTGTGTGTCCATGCTGTTAATGCTGGTGTGGGTGGAGGGGGAGGGGGAATGGTGAGGTGTTCGGAGGGATTCAGTCCACAGTGTTGTATCCATGCAGTGTCATTAGTGTTGGGAGTATAGTGAAGGGAGAGAGTGCGCGGGGTGTGGGGGGTGGGGGGATGGTAGGTGCTGAATTCAATAGTGAGAGTTGCAGTGCTGAGCCTTATTAGGAGATACAATATGAGCCTTGTTAGGGGGTAAGTGCTATAACAGGTAGTGAGTGTGAGGGCGCAGAGAGAATACGGTCAAAGTTAACCTGGCAGAGTGGGGAGGATATTGATGCTTGTCCTGTGATGCTGGTCATTTTTTCAGATCATGTCAGCGTCGAGGTGACCCTTCCAGAATGGCTTGTTCACGTCTATCACTAATACATTTCTATACGATTTCCCCTCAGTTTCTTCCACTTAAAGGAAAATGCCTCTCCAAACTCTCCCTACAACTCAGACCATTGAGTACTGGCAACATCCTTGTAAATTTCTTCTGTCCTCTTTCCAATTTAATCATATCCTTCCTATGGCAAGTGAACAAAACCGAACACAATACTCCAAGTGCATGTCTCACCAGCGTCCTGTCCAACTGCAATATAACTCTCGAACGTCCATACTCAATGCCCTGACTGATGAAGGCCAGTGTGCCAAAAGCCTTTTTCACTGCCCTGTCTACGTGCAACTACTTTCAGAGAACCACGGATCTGAGCACCAAGGTCCCTCTGTTCCTCTCCACTCCTTCAGGGTCTAACATGCACCATGAAATTCCAACCTGGATTTGACTTTTCAAAAAGCAACATCCCACATATTAATCTCCATTTGCCATTTCTCGGCCCACTTCCCCAGCTGATAAAGGTCCTGCTGCAATTTCTGATAACGTTTCTCACTGTTCACAGTCCTGCCTATTTTATTGTCATCAGCCTAATTACTAATCATGCTTTGCACATTCTCATCCAAATCATTGATATAGATAACAAACAGTAATAGACCCAGTACCGACCCCTGAGACACTCGACTAGTCACAGGCCTCAAGTCCAACACGCATCCTTTCAGTGTTAGCCTCTGCTTTCTACCATCAAGCCAATTGAGTATCCAATTTGGGCTGAGCGTTGTTTACTGTCACTTTTAATATTGTTTCAAATTTACAGTACTTATCTTTAAATGCTTGTTCTTGAAGTTAGTATCAGATGGAGTATAGTAGGGTGAGGGGTGACATTATAGTAATTTACAAAATCAGGGGAGACTTGGGCAGGGTGAAAAGCCGAGGTCTTTTCCACAGGATAGGAAAATTAAATCATAGAGCCATAGGTTTATGGTGGAAGAGGGAAGATTTAAAAGGGACGAAGAAGGAACTGTTTTTTGTACAGAGGGTGATGTGTTTATGGAATGAGCTGCCAGAGGAAGACTAGCAGATGCAAGTACAGCTCCAACATTTAAAAGACATTTGGATGAACATGTGAATGGGGACCGTTTAGAGGCATATGGGCCAAATGCAAGAAGATGGGAATAGTTTAGTTTGGAAAAACTGGCCGGCAGGAACAAGTTGGATCAAAGATTGTGTTTGTATGTGATAAGGCTGTATGAATATACAAAGCAAAGAAAAGGGAAGAAAAGATGTGATATCAGTAAATTGGCAAGAAATATAAAAACAAGCAGCACGAGCTTTTCCATCTCTGTAAGAAGAGTTAAAGAGGTGTGTGTGTGTGTGTGATCTTTGATAAAAAGGAAGTCAGGAAAGTATATTGAGGATATTTGGAGGGTGTGACTGGGGAACTGGATACAGGGAACAGACAGATAATTTACACCTGTATTTCACATCGTTCCTCACAGGTCAAGGTGCTGAAAATATTTCAATGGTATAAGCAAAATGGTAACAGCAGGGAAAATATTGAGCTGTCTCTAACAGAAGGAACAAGACAATTCTCAACAGATTAATCCAAGGGTAAACAGGTCATCAGCAATTCATAGCTGGTTTGAAAAGAAGTGGTCACAGAGTGGCTGGTGGCTCTGTGTGAAATATTCCATAGCTCTCTGGATTAAAGGAGTGATCCAGTGAAACTGGAGACCCTCCAATGTGTGGCGCCTGTCTTCAAGAAACGAGCGAGACTGAAAGCAGGAAAGACTTAGCCTAACCATTATTGCTGGGAATCTATGAGAATCTGTTATTAAGGAAGTAAATGCAGAACATTTAGAAAAGCTTCACACAGAGTCAGCATGGTCTTGTTAAAGGAGAACTACATTTTGCCTGTAAAATCATGCAAAGTTTTTTCTGGAAATCCATGAGAATGTAACAAATGGCCTTGATAAAGGGGGACTGGAAGACATGAGGCTTTCCAGAGATTTTCCACAAGGTATCACAAAGTAAAGGTTCTTATACAAGACAGAAGCTCATAGTCTGACGGGTGGTTTGGGATGGATTAGCATGGGATTGCACTTGGTAAACACTTACAAATCGGAGAGTCATGATTCATCGAGCTTTATGAAAAAAATGTATCTACTGGAGTACCACAAATATCAGTCCGACGGCAAGAGATGCTTACAAGAGCTGGACTCAGCTCCTGACGGCGGGAGCTGAGTACAATATACATCCGAGTTTGAGGATGACACTGACAACCAAAAGGCAGGCTGTTATTAAATGGAGAGGACTCCCAAAAAAGGAGCAGTACAACAGATTGGGCGGTTCATTTATCTGAAACATTACGTCAGCATGTTGATGCAGAAATGTTGGTTCATTAGACTGGTTCCTGGGATGAAAGGATTGAATTATTGAATACATCAAAAATGCTGAGGTGATTATTCATTGTGGTTTAAATGAATGAGAGTGTCATTACTGAAACGGATAAGATAAAGAGGGGGCTTGGCAAGGTCGGTGTTGAGAATGTGGTTCCACACCAGAGCAGAGTCTCGAAGTCAGATATCTAGATACAGAATAAGGAATATCGATTTCAAATTGAGATGTAAAGAAATGTCTTCTTTCAGAATGCAGTGAATGGCTGGAATTTCCTAACCCCGAGAGTTATGGAGGTTGTGTCACTGATTATATTTACAGACGGGTGGATTGGTTTGTGACATTTCAGCGAGTTGAGGGATGCAAGGGGTTAGCAGGAAAGTGAATTTGAGCCGTGGGTAGATCAGCCATGTTCTTATTGAATGAGCACAGGGTCCTATTTCTTACGTTTTTATTTATGTTTTTGGCAAATACTTGATTATTTTCCTGTAAATGATGTAAAATGTTGCATTCAGAGACGGCAGAGGGTTTGTCTGAGTTGACCTTGTGTGGGGCATGGGGGCTGTATTCAATGCGAATCTGAGCCTGTAACATGACCTACATCAGGAGCAGAAGTTACAGAGAGGGGAAGGCCGAAAAGAGGGATTGGGTGAGGGAAGTCACTGCCTGACCCAGCCTGGATTTTCCTATACATTTGCCAAACAACACCAAACCATCGGAGTGGCCTCAATCTGCTCCTGCACAGCAGGACCGAAGGGCTGAATGGAACAGACACGACTGGGCCATTCGGAACTTTGACACTATTCCACCAGTCAATAAGGTCATGGCTCATCTCATTGTATTCCCAGCTGCACTTTTCTCTGATTTCACAATGATTCCTGATTCACCTGTCTATGGAAAAGTCAGACAAAGCCAGCCTCGATATAATATGAAGATTCAGCCCTCCCAATCTTCTGGGTGAGAGAATTCCCACTTGAATGAATTCCCACTTTGTGAATTTCTCCTTACTGCGGTTCTGACTGAGGTTGGAGGGTGCCACTGTTTCCATTTCTAGTCCCACTCCTCCACTGCTCACAACAAATTTTAAATGTAACCAGGTTGGCGATATGACCGATGATAAAGGTCTAATACTGGGTCAAGTTCAGTTATCAGAACAAGCCAGTTGGATTTCTTTAGTCAGCTACAAGTAATTAAAAGAGCTAACTGAGGTGTATGATGGATATGTGGTTATCACTGTGGCCACACATCACCAAGGAGCTGGGTTCAATTCCAACCTCAGGTGAGTTTGAACATTCCCCACGCTTCTGTGTGGGTTCCCTCCCAATGCTCCAGCTTCCTCCCAGAGTACAAAGATGTGCAGCTTAGAGTGGATTTGCCATGCTCGATTGCCCATTGTTGAGAGAGTGTCCCCTTCATGGTACCCTTGTCAGTGTGGGGAACTTAACCTGCGCTGCTGGCCTCCCTCTGCATCACAAACCAGCCGTCCAGCCAACTGAGTGGGAGACAGTGTAACTGTTACAGACAGAAACAGGCACAGGCAAAGGGCAAGAGAAACTTTCATAACAAAGAAAAAGGTACAATTCAGATAACGGTCAAGATTACAGCTGAGGATAAAATGTTCTCTGCTCAAAATTGTATTTCATAATGCGACAAGTGTTGAGAAGCAGTGTTTGGCTGATTACAATAAAGTGAGACAAAGTGAAATAGCCAGAATTACTAACTGTGATTGGATATAAAATAAGTGCATATTTTTGCACCCAGGGGGTTGAATGACTGCAAGTTCCTATACCTGACAATGGGAATTCTTTGGAACACTATCTGGAAAATTCCATATTCAAAGTGTGTGTGTGTGTGAGAGAGAGAGAGACCGCAGATACTGCACTGAGCTGGGTGGTGTGCTCAGACCGTGCTCGGTGGGGCTGGTGGTGAGGCCTCCTCTGAGAAGAGAATGGATCCCCCATACTAGCCCATCCACTAGGACCTCTGTGCCTCTGATGAAAGAGCGTGGTGTTAGCTCCCCTTACCTGCCATGCTCGGGGTCAACTGTGCAGGGTGGCTTCAAACTGACGAAGTACAACAGTGTGCCCATTGGCCTTTTAAAGATGGCACCAGTGTCAATGATCATAGAATAGCCAGGGGCATCAGTGCGATGGTGAGTCCCTCCAGCCATATTGGGTTGCAGAATTGGGGTGGCATTGAATGCAAGGAACACTATGAGATTGAGTGGGTAGTTAATGTGGTGAGTTCGATAAGATAGCGCCATGAAACTAGTTCAGTCTCGTACAGATAATCCCTTTGTCACACTCAATAAAAATGTCACTGAGACAAACTATTATTAGATTCAGCCCAATAAGTCGAAGACTCTGCTAACCCAACACCCAGTTACAAAGTTGCAGAACAAATGTTCATCTAAAACTCTCCCTCATCTTTATTGACACCAATATCCCCTTCACCTATCATCCTGGGAATACTGGCTCATGTTGTAGGATGCTGTCAAAATGCCTTCATTTCAACATTCTGAAACCTGAGATCTTACATGAAATTGTCTCTCAATCTCCCTTTCGCTTTTTCCCCCAAAATCCTTTTTATCGTTGGTAGTTAAACTGATTTCTCCACCATCTCTCTCTGGCAGGAACTAGGGAATACGGACTAGGCAATAAGGACTCAGTATCAGAGTGATCATGTAACTAGACGGGTAATTCAGAGGTAGGGGCTGTGACTCCAAGACAGTGTTTAACATCCTACCACAGCCGATGTCAGAGATTAAATTTGAATGACAAAAATTGGAATAATTTCACTCATGGAAACCAGAAGCCGTTAAGATTTATTTTTATTATTTTGCTGATAGTCTTTGTTAAAGAAACTTAACATTATTACCCAATCTGAGCTCAGTGTGACTTCAGACTCACAGCAACATTGTTGGCTCCATTTTGTCTTGACAAATGGCCGCGTGGTCAAGGACAATTAGTGATGGACAACAAATGCTGCCTTTGCCCATGATGCTGGCATCCCGTGAAACAACATTAAAGGTGAAATAAATCAAAGAACGGTGGGTTCTAGAGATCGAAAATAAAATTCTCCAGAGTCTGAAAGTGTGAGAGAATCTCACAGGTATGGCAGCCACTGTCAGGAGAAATGCAGATAATGTTTTGACCCTGCTTCACAACTGAAAGCAAACTGGGAAATAATATTATTTATCCAGGTATCATGGATGGTTGGGTTGGAGAGAGAGGTGGGAGCTAGGTTTAAATTGACTGGATGGTGAAATGGCCAGAAAAATAGAGGAAAAGAAATGAAAAGTGAGCAAAGGGATTGCTGATGATGAACTGAAAGGAAAACAAAATGGCAAGTTATTCTCACATTTCCCCATTTCCCATATTCCTGAATATCGCGTCCATTTAGTTATGTCCCTGTTTAAAGTGAATTAAGTTCCCTTATCTCTCTTCTCTGAGTGTGATGATCGAATCCATTAGCAATACTGGTACTGCCCTTATAGTTGCTGAGATATAGAGGAAGTTAATGCTACATTGTCAACTGCTTCTTTGGAGAGAGAACCTCTTACTATGGGAGTGTGCAGAGATGCAAAGGATTTCTCAGCCAGGAAGATAAACTCAGGAGTGGAAATAGTTTTCAACACTGAGCGCGTGCACTTACCGTGTGGGGAATTGACTTGTTCCTGTCATTGGAAAATCAGTGGAGTTACTGTGGATGCTTATCTCGGGTTTGTATTGTCAGCCGCTGCGTCTGGTGACCCCACTCTATACACTGCATTTACAGAGTGTCTGGGTCCATGGTAAACAAATGGAGATGAGGCTCCACGGAAGGAAAGCTCTATAAATAGGGAGGTGCAGGACAGTGCATTATCTTTCCTGGGATTTCCCGGGACATTTGTCTAAGCTGGACCAGGTGTCAGGTATGAAGCCAGTTTGTTTCAAAATTGAGGTGGTCACGGAGCTGTGTCCCCTCCTTCAATATACTGTGTAGCCTCACACCAGTGACAGGACTGTGTTAATGCTCACCATAAATTAAACTGGATTAATTCTGGAACTTTCAAGGCAGGGGTGAGTAACATATCCACCATCACCGGAGTGCAGTCCTCCGATATATTCACTGGCTGACAGGACCCATCTGTCCGCTGAGAGCAATATATTGTGCCCATCTCCCTGAGAAAGATACAGAAAGAAACTTCCAGAAATATAAGGGAACAGAGTGACTGATGAAAATGAGGAACAACAGGAAATTCGAATTAATAAAAGGTATGTCTTTCAAAATCTCATTGTATTTAAGGTTGGTATATTGCTGCATCTGATGAGCTACATCCCCGGGTATTGAGGAGGTGACAGTAGAGATAGTGAAAGAATTACTGATTATTCTTCAAAGCTGATTAGATTCTGGAAAGGATCCTCCAGACTGGAAAGCAGCTTTTGTAAACCTAAATATTTAAAACAGGACGGAGAGAGCGAACAGCAAACTAAACAGTGGTTAGCTTGATGTAAGCTGTGAGAAAAACATTGGAACGTTTTGTGAGGAATGTGACAACTAGACACTTGGAAAATAATGACATGATTTGGTAGAGTCAATCTAGATTCAGGAAGGGGAGATGATCTTCATCTTTGATAAATCTGCTGGACTTTGTGGAGATTGTCCGTTGTGACATCGACAATTGAGAACCGGTGGGAATGAAGTGTTTGAATTTTCAGTAGATGTTTGACATGGTTGAATACAGATGAGTGGGGAATGTTAGAGTCCATGGGTAGGTAGGGGAGGAATACACCGAATGTATTAAAAGTTGGATTATCGAGAGAATGAAGAGAGTCGGATAATTATCTGGAGTGAAGGATCAGTGTTTGTGCAATAGCTCTTCGCAAGATATAAAGTATTTCAGATATGAACAAAAAATATCATCATTCACATTTATGTTCATTAAATCGTGAGAGGTTGGGAAGTGCTGTTGTTAAAACAGACCTGGATGTGCTTGGTCATAAGTCACAAACAGAATTTTTACACAGCAGGAAGTAAATGATATGTGGCTCTTCATGCAAAATGATTAAAGTACCAGAGCAAATGTATCTTTCCAAATGATAGTGTTTTGTTGAGGGACTGTTAGGGTTATTGTGTACATGTTGAATCAGCTTTATAAATAACGATCTTGTCAGCGATTCAGTCCAATGGGGTTTCACCAGACTAAACCCTGGCATGATGCTACCATGAGGAGAAAGTGAAGAAACATGTGCTTAATAAAGTGTGTTAAGGTGTTTGTGAGTTTATATTTAAAAAAATGCTGAAGCACATTGAGAGTTGAAGATACAAAATTGCCTTATTAAATCAATTAAAGGAATGCCCAGACAAATTCACATTTCCTATGTATTGGAATACAAATATATCCACTGTAAATATATTGGCTGGTGCCTGTTCTAGTCGAGGAGAGATCTGCACGGTAACAGCATGTAGATTGTGGTTTTTGATGGTGGTGGTGGTGGGCGGTTCAGCCGGTAACAGTATTACAAATGGACAACGCAGCAGAATCATCTGGCCTGCGATAAGAAAGCATGCATCTTTCTCCCTCACTACTAACTTCACGAGAGCAATGGGTGATGGGAGATGTGATCAATAGCCAGCGGTGCCAACATTCAATCCAGTTCAGTAGTTTTTGTGAACTGAAGGAACCATACTGAAAGGGGTTAAATGGAGCTGTTTGTTCAGTGACTGTGATTGATGCCAGTCTCCATGGATCCTGATTGTGTCACTGGATGTTTTCTGTCTCCTATTAGTAAGGGGCCTCTTGCAATGGCTTATGCCATTGTAGCAGCAGATGCATCAACTCCAACGCTCAAAGGGACACAGCTGCAGAGACACAAAAAGGAGATTTAAACATCTGAGAATAGTCTGGAATGATCCATTAATGGATCAGAATCTGAGAACATTAGACTGGAATGCTGCAACAATGGACAGGAGTTTATCCTGGGGTCTTTTGCTTTTTTCCTCGTCTCGGTCAACATTATCACTTCGGATATGGGCTGCACTGCTGATTATCCAGGCGGGTTACTATCCTATCCTCGCTATTGTTGGTGTTCCTGGTAAGATTCTTCATCTCTATCCATTTATTAATCTCTTCAACCATGGCGAATTTCTTTGCTATTTCTATTATCTATATTTGTCAAAGACGGAAACTATTTCTTCAGTTTCAAATGCAAATTCCATTAATTACCCACAAATTTCAGAACCGCCCTCACAAACATCTGAGAACTAGACTGTTCACAATACCGAAGTACCTTTCATCCCTGAATTTACTTATGTCTTGGTATTCTGTCCATCACCAAACCGACCCACTACCAGCTCGATTATATGCCCAGTCACCATCTTGGCTTCAATGCTGATGCTTCATTATCTATTATCTATGCTTCGGTAAAATTCAGACGTTATGGTTCCACCTCTCTTCTAAGCACTCTTTCAGTTGCAAATATTTCGATCACAACTTTGTTCTTGTCTCTAAAATAACTTAATGTCAGGAACACTCTCTCAGAGCAGTAATGTCGGAAGAAATGTAATTCAGATGCACAGGTTATTACACAGAAAGACACTGTTCCACATCCTACCGCAGATGATTTCAGAAAGTAAATACACAAGACAGGAATTGGGAAAAAAGCAAGTTTTACTAATAACAACCATTACATCTCCAGCATTTACGTTTAGCTATTTCACTGATGTCCTTTGGTAAATAGATCTTGCTTTACTCTCTGGTCTGGCTTAAGATTGATGTGAGACCCACAGCAATGTGCTTGGTTCTGTACTGCCTGAAAGAATGACCTTGCAGTAAATGATATTTGGTTAGGTCAACAAATGCTGCCCCTGTCAGCGATGTAGACATTCCAAGTAATAACAAAATTAAAGGTTAAATAAAGCAAAGAATGATGCAACAGATCAGAAACAAGAAAGAACGCGAAAGTGCCAGACAAACTGAGCAGATTTGTTAGCCCCCTCCAGTCGAGAGAAAAATAGAATTGGCAATTCGATTCATACATCAGAACTGAACACAGTTGGGAAATAGTGTAATTGATGTTGGTGACACCGACATCTGTTATGAAGGGGAGAAGGATTGAGTTGAATAGATGGAAAGAGAGAGAGAGAGAGAGAGAGAAAGAAACAAACAAAGGGATTGTTGATGGTCAGCTGTGATGGAAATAAAAACTGAAATTAAACATTACTTATGTTTTTTCTGTTCCCATATTATTAATAATCATGACCATATAAGGTACATGTAAAAGTCCCTGCTCAAAGTTATTTATGTCTGTTGTTCTCTATTCCCTGAATGTGATCATCTTCCTTTATTCAGTAATGGGATGCTGGGCCAGTATTTAATTCCCTTTCCTCATTGGTCTTGAGAAGGTGTTGGTGAGCTGCCTTCCTGACCAACTGCAGCCTGTGGGCTCTAAGGAGTCAGTGCTGAGATCCATGCGTTTCATTTCTTTGAGGCTTTGAAGTGACTGATATAACTGAGTGACTGGCTTGGCTATTTCAAACTGCAACTGAGAGTTAATCACATTGCTGTGGGTCTGGAGTTACATGTAAGCCCGACCAGCTGAAGATGGTAGATTTCCTTTCCTGAAGGGCATGAGGGTGCAAGGTAGGACAATCGACATTGGTTTCATTGTTTCATTTGATTCTTAATTCCTGATATTTTATTGAATTTAATTTGCAACATTTGCCGTTGTGGGATTCGGCTGTGGTGTCTGGGTCATTACCTGATTCCCTGGATTGATATTCGGAGATAATACAGCTAGATCATCGCCTCCTCAGTGTCTCCAATCAACTCGAATGGCAACAGTGATGTTGTTGTTGGTGTGACTTTGCTTCATAAGGCAAATAAATGATTGGCAAAAATTGCCATCCTTCTCAGTTTGTATTTATGAGAAGGCGAGATGATGGGAAGTGCTCTTGGTGAAAAGGAGCTGGATGTCCTTGATCATGAGGCACTAACAGAATTCCTACAGAGCAGTCGGGTACTGGCAGGTGGAACTACATTGGGTTGAGATATCTGGTTGGCACGGACAAGTCCGACCGAAGGATCTGTTTCCATACTGTGCATCTCTATAACTCTATGACTCAGCAAGTAATCAGCACAACAACTGAGTAGTATCGTTCATTACAAAATGATTAAAGAATAAGAGTGAAGACACCGTCCTGCAGTTGTGGAGTATACTTGAGACAGTAATTTCCTTCATTTATAATCAATG
The DNA here is from genome assembly GCF_047496795.1 of Chiloscyllium punctatum. Lineage (NCBI taxonomy): Eukaryota > Metazoa > Chordata > Chondrichthyes > Orectolobiformes > Hemiscylliidae > Chiloscyllium > Chiloscyllium punctatum. The sequence continues at coordinate 12,519,149 of NC_092769.1, forward strand.
ATCTCTTTGGTACAGAGAGACAGTGTAATGGAGTTTCTCCAGACTAATCCCTGCGGTGATGGTGTCGTGAGGAGAGTGTGAAGGAATTTGGCTGCCCTTTCCTTACCTCTCGCCGTTAGCTCAAGATGTTTCATTTGCAACTAATTTCTTGCCATCTCTGATTCTGTTGGTTTCTCCAGCAAGTTTATTGGACGAGATTCCGCTGTAATTATCTCTCCTTTCCTCACAGAAGCAGTCAGTTCCAATTCCAGCTTCTCTGCTAATTCATGCAACTTGGTCTTATTCATTTTTCGTAAAATTTCCAAAGTCACTGCATGCACACCCAGAAAACGTTTGGCGACTGAAATAGCCATTATTATTCTAAGTTTTCTCAACCCAATCAAACTAATACCCAAAAAGAAACATTAGACTTTCGATAAAATGCAGAAGAGGGGGAAAAAAGAAAGCAGTAGATCAGAGAGTAAAAATAAAAAATGGCAAAAGAGAGAGCAATAGGGGAGAGAGAAAGAGAGAACTTTTGAAGAACAAAAACTGACAATTAAAAAGGAAAGTCAGTGTAAAAGGCTGGAGATAACGGCTGAGGGTGTGCTTCGTTACGAAGAGAGTGAGGATGAGCAAGCCCCTGCTAGTCATAAGCCTAGTGAGAATTTGTTTGAGTATGTTCAAGCATCGCCTCAATTTGATGAGAAGAATGTGATGCCCTTTTCATCTCATTTGTAAAGTTGGCTAAACAAATGCAGTGGCCAGAGGCTATGTGGGTTTTGTTGATCCAAACGAAAATTGTAGGTAGGACTGTTGAGGTATTCACATCGCTATCAGATGAGGTAGCTGGGGAGTATAAGGAGGATAAAAAAACATTTTGGCTGCATAGGCAACATTTCAGGAATTTAATGAGGGATCCAGGTGAAACCTACACTGAGTTTGTAAGGATCAAACAGACTAATTTCGATAGTTGGATAAGAGCTTTAAAATTCAAGCAAAGCTATGATGCCCTTAAAGAGGTTAACACTTAGAGGAATTCAAACTGCCTGAAGTAGTGCAAACTCATGTGGAAGAGCAGAGAGTGGAAACAGCAAGGTTAGCTATTGAAATGGCTGATCATTATGAACTGGTCCATAAACTTGGTTTGGCTTCCAGAACCAGTTCTGGTCTCTGAGTGACAGAACTTGGAGCAAAGCGATATACTCACGTGCAAAGGGAAAGGTAGATCACAGTGTAGATCATAAGGATAATTTACCACAGTAATAAAGAAAACCTTGAGGGGGACAAAGAAGTTAAAAACCTGTCGTGTTTTCATTGTAAAAAAGAGGGCCACACAAAATCACAGTGTTGATGGGCTGGGAGAAAACCAGATGTAGGATAACCAAACAAACTGGAAGTTTTGTTGGACTCGTAACAAAAAGCATAAGGGAAAGTAGGCAACTGCCTCAGAGTGTCCAAGATGATCAGTGGACGTGCCAAATCTGCAAACAAAACTTACATGAAAGGGTAAAGTTTATTCACATAGGCCAGGATTAATTGGTAAGAAGGTTTCAATATTAATTGAAACGGGATCTTTTCAGTCTGTAATGCTGAGGGGTGAGGCTTTCTGCACTCTTGAGAGACTATTTCCAGAAAATGTGCTGGTAACAGGAATTCATAGTGAGGCAAAAAGTGCTCACTTATGTAAAGTGAGGCTAGAGTGTCCAGAGAAGATTGGAGCATGTGCGGTAGGTGTACTAGACCCCTAACTTTCAGCTCTAGGAATAAAATTTGTCCTTGCTAATAATATAGCTGCTTCACTGGTAGGCGTGCTGCTTCCTCTAGTTGAAAAGCCAGTGGAGGTGCGGGCAATGGAAGACCTGGAGAATATTTATCCAGGAATTTCACCTGATTGCATCACCAGAAGATCACAGAAGCAGAGGTTTAAGCAGGATAAAGGCACACATAACGAAGCTGATGTAGAGTTATCCAAAAGTTTCTTTTTGATCTGATAAGTGGAAAACAGACGGAGCGAGTAGGAAAATATGAACGTAGTTTTAGCTCTGCTAAGCTGATTGAATTACAGCAAAAAGTTGTGGAGTTACAGAAGTTATATCAAAAGATATTTAGGAAGAAAGAGAATGAATGCATTCCTATGTGTTATTACTTAACAAATGATGTTTTAATGCAGATATGGAGATCAGCACACATTGAAGCAGATCAGACGTGCACAGAAATTCATCAAATTGTTTTGTCTGTTGGGTATAGAAAGGGAGTGCTGCGAGTGGCACGTGAGCTACAACTTGGAGATCATTTCGGGGTGAGGACATTACAGGCTGAAATACAAAGATATTTTCACTGGCCTGGACTACACAAAGATGTAGTGAATATTGCTAAATGTCTCAAATATGTCACACACGCAGTCATAAAACCTGCAACTTTAATACCTATTCCAGCATTTAAGGATCCTTTCACAAGAGTCATGATAGATTGTGTAGGTCCCCTATCGCAAAGACTAAGTAGGAATAAGTATTTCTTAACAATAATGGATGTGTCCACTAGATTTCCAGAGGCAGACCCATTATGTAGCATCACAGCGAAAAGAGTTGTAGAAAAAAAGTACTTATTTTATACGTAGGTACGGACTACCAAGAGCTCCAGATAGATCAAACCTCACATCCGCACTATTCAAGCAGGTGATCGATAACTTGGGAATAAAGCAATTCAAATCTGCTACATAGTATTCGGAATCACAGTGAACATGAGTGAGATGGCATCAAACAGTGAAGACCATGTTGAGGGTTTATGGTCAGGATAATCCAGATGATTGCGGTAAGGAAATTCTTTTTGAACTATTTGTGATCAGAGACGCACAGAATGAATCGACCAAATTCAGACTATTTGAATTATTTTTGTAGCATGAAATAAAAGGACTGTTAACATTGGTTAAGGAGAAATTAATAAGGCAGAATTCAGAGACCACCCATTTGGAGAATGTCAAATTTTAGGGAACGATTAAACAGCGCAGAAGACTGAATCGTTTGGAGATTGGAGTCCCTGATGGTCACGGCTGTGAACACAACCTTCTGCAGTTTCTTACAGTTCAGGGCACAGCGGTTGCCGTACCAGACTGTTATGCACCCGGTCAGTACGCTGTCAATGTTGCATCTGTAGAAGTAGTGCATGTTGAATTTTCTGAGCCACCCGAGTGTTCTTGACTGTCACACCTAGGTGAGACATCCAGGGTTGGCAGTTATCGTCACTCCGAGGAAGTTGATGCTCTGTACGTCCTCAACCGTTGATGTAGATTGGGGCATACTCCCCGACTTTCTTAGTGAAGTCAATGGTCAGTTCTTTACTTATGCCAAATTTGAGAGAGAGGTTTTTATCATTACACCATGCCACCACACCACTATGTCCTTTCCGTATTCTGACTCGCAGTTGGTTGTTATACCTCCTGCTTTGGTGATGTCAGCAGCAAACATGTAACTGGCGTTGTTTGGAATTTAGCAACACAACCGTGAGTGTATAGGGAGTACAGTAGGAGGCTGAGCACACAGCTGTGGGTGCACAGGGAGTACGGTAGGGGGCTGAGGACACAGCCATATGTATACATGGAGTACAGTAGGCGGCTGAGCACACAGCTGTGGGTGCACAAGGAGAACAGTAGGGGGCTGAGCGCACAGCCGTGGGTGTACGGGGAGTGCAGTAAGGTGCTGAGTACACAGCAATTGGAGAACAGAGAGTCCAGTGGGGAGCTGAGGACACAGCCGAGGGTGTACAGGGAGGAGAGTGGGAGGCTAAGGGCATAGCTGTGAGTATATGGGGAGGACATTAGGGGGCTGAGGGCACAGCCATGGCTGTGCAGGGAGTAGAGTAAGGAGCTGATGACACAGCCGTGGCTGTACAGGGAGTACAGTAGGATACAGAGGACACAGCAGTGAGCTTACAGGGAGTACAGTATGGGGCTGATGACACAGCCGTGGCTGTACAGGGAGTACAGTAGGGTACAGAGGACACAGCAGTGAGCTTACAGGGAGTACAGTATGGGGCTGATGACACAGCCGTGGCTGTACAGGGAGTACAGTAGGGGACAGAGGACACAGCCATGAGTGTACAGGGAGTACAGTAGGGGGCTGAGGACACAGCTGTGGCTGTACACGGAGTAGAGTAGGGGGCTGATGACACAGCTATGGATATACAGGCCGTACAGTAGGGGGCTGAAGGCACAACCTGTGTGTAGGGGGTACAGTATGTGGATGAGGGTACAGCCGGGGTGTACACGAAGTGCAGTGGGGGGCTGAGGACAGAGTCTTGGGTGTGCAGGGGTTACAGTAGGGGGCTGAGAGCATAGTTGTGTGTGCACAGGGAGTGCAGTAGGGAGCTGAGGACACAGCCGTTTGTGCACAGGGAGTACAGTAGGGGGCTGAGGGACACAGCCACGTGTGTACAGGGAGTACAGTTGGGGACTGAGGACACAGCCGTGTGTGTACAGGGAGTACAGTAGGGGACTGAGGACACAGCCGTTTGTGCACAGGGAGTACAGTAGGGGTGAGGGCAGAGCCGGGGTGTACGAGGAGTACAGTAGGGGGTTGATGACACAGCCCTATGTGTATGGGGAGTACAGTTAGGGGCTGAGGCCACAGCAGTGGATGTACTAGGAGTACAGTAGGGGGCTGAGGACACAGCCAGGGTGCACAAGGAGTGCAGTAGGGGGTTGACGGCACTGCCCTGTGTGTTCGGGGAGTACAGTAGGGTGCTGAGCTCACAGCCCTGTGTGTGCAGGGAGTGCAGCAGGGGGCTGAGGGCACAGCCATGTGTGTACAGGGATGCAGTAGGGGACTGAGGGCACAACTGTGAGCGTACAGGGAGTAGTGAAGGCAGCTGAGGGTACAGCCGCAGGTTTAGAGGGAGTATAGTTGGGTCTGAGTGCACAGCTGTGATTGTGTACAAGGAGTACAGGAGGTGGCTGAGGACACAGCTGGGGTGTACAGGGAGTCCGGTAGGGGCTGAGGACACAGCTTTGGCTGTACAGGGAGTACAGTAGGGGGCTGAGGACATAGCCGGGGTTACAGGGAGTGCAGTAGCGGGCTGAGGACATAGCTGTGTGCGTACAGGAGTACGGTAGAGGACAGATGACACAGCCTTGGGTGTACAGGAGTACATTAGGGTGTTGAGAACACAGTTGTGGATGTACAGGGAGTACAGTAGGGGTCTGAGGACACAACTCTGGGTATACAGGGAGTACAGTAGGGGGCTGAGGTCACAGCCGGGGTGTACAGTGAGTACAATAGCAGCTGAGGACACAGCGTTGTGTGTACAGGGGGTACACTAGAGGGCTGATTACACAGCCTTGGGTGTACAGGAGTACTGCAGAGGGCTGAGGACATAGCTGTAGGTGTACGGGGTGTACCACAGGGGGCTGAGGACACAGCTGTGGGTGTATGGGGGTGTACCATGGAAGAGGAGGACACAGTTGTGGGTGTATGGGGAGTCCATTATGGGGCTGAGGACACAGCTAAGGGTGTACGGGGAGTACAGTAGGGGACTGAGGGCAATGCTAAGGGTGTATAGGGAATACAGTATGGGGCTGAGGACACAGCTGTGGGTGTATGGGAGCACCGTGGAGGCAGAGGGTGTACAGGGAATACAGTAGGACGTTGAGGACACAGCTGTGGGTATACAGGGAGTACATTAGGGGGCTGAGAGCATAGCTGCGGTGTACAGGGAGTACAGTAGGTGGCTGAGGACACACTGTGGGTTTACTGGGAGCACAGTCGGGGGTTGAGGACAGAGTTGTGGGTTTTCAGGGAGGACAGTATTGGACTGAGGGCACAGCTGTGAGTATACGGGAAGTGCAGTAGGGGGTTGAGTGAACAGCCTTGGGTGTACACGTGGTACAGTATGGGGCTGAGGATACAGCCGTTGGTATACGGGAGTACAGTAGCGGTAAAAAAAGCCATTTTATCTGCCTTTGAGTTTGTTCCAGAAAGCTATAGACAACAATTCAGGAATCGAAGGAAGGATCGTGGTCACACCTACATTGAGTTTGAAAGGATCAAACAGACTAACTTCGATAGTTGGATACGAGCATTAAAAATCATCAATACTATGATGACCTTAGAGAGATAAGTATTTAGAAGAATTCAAAAATTCACTGTCTGAAGTAGTGCAAACTCGTGTGGAAGAAAAGAGAGTGTAAACAGTAAGGTTAGCAGCTGAAGTGGCTGATGATTATGAACTGGTTCATTAGACTTGGTTGAGCTTTCAGATACAGTTCCAGTCTACAAGAGATAAAAATTGGAGCAAAGAGATATCCTTACGTGCAAAGGGAAAGGTAGATCTCAGTGAAGATCATCAGGATAATTTACCACGGCAAAAAAGAAAAACTTGAGGGGGAAAAATTAGTTAAAAAAAACTCTGGTGTTTTCATTGTAATAAAGTGGGCTACACAAAATCACAGTGTTGTTGGGCTGGGAGAAAACCAGATGTAGGAAAACCAGATAACCACACCAGCCTAGACATTTTGTTGCACTAGTAACAAAACGCACAAGGGAAGATAGGTAACTGCCTCAGAGTGTACAAGGTAATCAGAGGACCTGCCAGATCTGCATAAAAAGTCTACATGAAAGGGTAAAGTTTATTTACATAGGCCAGAAGTAATTTTGTAAGGAGGTTCCAATACTAATTGACGTAGGATCTTTTCAGTCTGTAATGCTGAGGGGTGAGGATATATGCACTCTTGAGAGGCTATTGCCAGAAAATGTGCTTGTAACAGGAATTAATAATGAGACAAAAAGTGCTCCTTTATGTAAAGTGAGGCTAAAGAGTCCCGAGAAGTGTAGATAATGTGTGGTAGGAGGACTAGACACATTCTCAGCTCCAGGAATAAAATTTGTCCTTGCAAATGATATAGCTGATTCACCGGTAGGCGTGCTGCCTACTCTAGTTGAAAGTCAGTGGAAATGCAAGCAACTGAAGACCTGGAGAATGTTTATCCAGAAATTTTCCCTGATTGAATGATCACAAGATCACAGATGCACTGGTTGAAGCAGGGTATAGGCGCAGATAAGGAAGCTGACATCAAGTTAGCCAAAAGTTGTTTTTGATCAGTTGCGTGGAACAGAGAAGGAGCAAGTAGGAAAACATGCAAGTATTTTTAGCTCTGCTAAGCGCATTGATTTGCAGCAGAAAGATGAGGAGTTACATCAGTTATATCAAAAGGCATTTAGCAAGAAAGAGAATGATTGCTTTCCTGTGTGTTAATATTTAACAAATGATGTCTTAATGTGGAGATCAGCACACATTGAAGCAGATCAGACGTGGACAGAAATTCATCAAAATGTTTTGGGTATAGAATGGAGGATGCTGCGAGTGGTTTATGAGCTACCACGTGGAGATCATTTCGGGGTGAGAACAATACAGGCTGGAGTACAAAGGTATTTTCACTGGCCTGTACTACACAAAGATGTAGTTGAATTTTGCCAGACGTCTCAAACATGTCACACAGGCAGTAATAAGACCTGCAACTTCAATACATCTTCCAGTATTTGAGGAACCTTTCAGAAGAGTCTTGATAGATTGCGTCGGCCCCTACCTCAAACACAAAGTAGGAATAAGTATTTATTAACAATAATGGATGCGTCGACTAGATTTCCAGAGGCAATCCCATTATGCACCATCACAGCTAAAAGAGTTGTAGAAAAAAATACTTCATGTTTTTACTAGATACGGACTACCAGTAGAGATCCAGACAGATCAAACCTCACATCTGAACAATTTAAGGAGGTGATGGATAACTTGGGAATAAATCAATTCAAATCTACTGCGTACTATTCGGAATCTCAGGGAGCATGAGAGAGATGGCATCAAAAACTGAAGACCATGTTGAAGTTTTAAGGTCAGGATTATCCAGATGATCGCGAAAAGGAAATTCCGTTTGAACTATTTGTGATCAGAGACGCACAGAATAAATCGAACAAATTCAGTCTGTTTGAATTAATTTGCAGGCATGAAGTAAAAGGACCATTAACATTGGTTAAGGAGATATTAATAAGTCAGAATTCAGAGACCACCCATTTGGACGATGTATCAAATTTTAGGGAATGATTAAATAGAGCTGGGGAGTTGTGTAGACAGCATTTAAAAGTATCGCAGCATACAATGAAACAGGAAGTGGATCAGAAATCACAAATTGGCAATTTTGCAATTAGGAATAAGGTATTGGTGTTACTTCCAGGAACAGTTGAGCCATTAGAAGCAAGCTTTTGAGTACCATATCAAATTGGGAAGAAATTGAATGAAGTGAACTACTTTGTACAGACTCCAGACAGGAAGAAATCTCACAGAGTGTGTCATGTGAATATGCTCAACAGGTATTTTGATAGGGAAGGAAAGCAAGAGGAGAAGGTATTAATGATTACAGCATAGAAGGAAGGATTCTGAATTAGACATTCCTAATATCAAATTGAACAATGAGAAAGTTGCCAAAAATTGGGATAAATTATTGAGATACCTTCCACAAGAAAAGCATAGTGACCTTAAAGAGTTATTACGGTATCTTGGAGAGATATACGGAAATAAACTGGGAAGTACGACCATAATTGTGCATGATGTAGACACAGGAGATGCTGTTCTGATTAAATAACATCCTTAAAGGCATTATCCTCTAAAGTTGTCACAGGTTCAGAAGGAAATAGAGCACACGCTCCAAGATGGCATAATCGAAATGAGTTACTGTGCTTGGAGCTCATATATAGTCATGGCGCCAAATACAGATATTACCCAGTGGACATGTGTGGACTATCACAAACTTAACTTCGTTACAAAGACTGATGCATATCCAATTCCATGTTTGGAGAACTTTGTCGAAAAAGTGGGGGAAGCTACTTGCATTTCTAAGTTGGACTTGCTCAGAGGCTACTGGCAAGGACCTCTGTCAGAGAGAGCAAAGGCAATTTCGGCTTTCATAACACTAAATGGATTCAGTTCAAAGTTGTGGCATGTGATATGTAAAACGATCCAGCCACCTTTCAGAGACTGATAATGAGGTCATTGTCGGATTCCCCAACTATGTGGTGTACATTGATCACCTGGTAGTTTTTAGTCACTCTTGAAAGGAACATTTACAGCATTTATCGGACTTGTTTGATTGACTTCAGAAGGCAGGCTTGCTGGTAAACCTAGCTAAAAGTGAATTTGAGAAAGCCAAGTCACGTTCCTGTGTCATGTTATTGCACATGGACCAATGGCCCCATGAGATACAAAAACGAAAGTAGTTGGTGAATGTTCCACACCGTCGACAAAAATAAATATGTAATACTATGGTTCCTGGGATTGGCTGGATTTTACTGAAAGTTTGTGCCAAACCTTAAGCGGTGTGGCTGCTCCACTCACCGAATTGTCAAGGGCAAGAACTCTCAGTGGACAGAGGACTGTCAAAAGGCATTTTCCAGCCTAAAACCTGTGTTAGACACTGCCCCAATATTAGCTACACTAGATTATACGAAGTCCTTCAAGGTGGCTATCGATGCCAGTGATGTTCAGTGTTCCTGCAGCAGGATAATGAGGGAATAGAAAGACCGATCGGGTGTTTTTTCTGGCAAGTCGAACAGACATCAACAGAAATGTTCAACAGTGGAGAAAAAGACTTTAAACGTGGTGTTGGCATTACACCATAACTGTGCTTATATTACCAGCAATGCATCTGAAACAATCGCATACACTGATCACAACAGATTGACATTTGTGGAAAAATTAAAGACAAAAACGCCAGACTGTTTAGATGGAGCTTGTTATTGCAGCTGTTCAATCAGACAATTGTGCATGTGGCAGATCGCGAAAACGTGAAAGCTGATGACTTGCTGAGACTAGAATGAGATACGGAGGTGTTCGGTGGTGGGTATACAGCAGCCTGGTTTTGTATGGGTTTGTGCATGTTTGAATGTTTACAATTAGTACAGTATATCTGTCAATTTTAAGACTACTAACTGGGTCTGAAGGGTTAAAAATGCAGCCACCTTTGATCATTGATGTTTTTTTTAAGGGGTGAAAGATGTGTCACAAAGCAAGTCCCTTTTTGTCTAAAAGCTGTTCCTTGGCTCAAGTAGACTCTGTCCTTGGTTTTTTTTCAGAGGAGCAATAAAACGGGGCCAAGTTCCAATCAGAGCTGAAAATTGTGTTGCTGGAAAAGCGCTGCAGGTCAGGCAGCATCCAAGGAGCAGGAGAATCAACGTTTCCGGCATAATCCCTTCCTCACTTTCTCCAAGCTCCCATCAGTCTGGTTTGGTACAGAGATGAAAAGTACTTTCAGAGGTCTTTTATTTATATGGAAACAGATGAGTCTTCAGGCTAAAGTGGCCATGCTTTATAAGTGACCAGTGTAATGGACGGAGAGTGGGGAGCGATTTTAGCTGAACTCGCTGAGCTGCGCAGTTTTCAGTTGAGTCCTGAACTGGGAAGTTCAACTGGGAGCTGTGTGGAAACTCTCTCTCTTTTCTGACCTTCAACTTCAACCTGGAAGTTTGTGTTCCATTTATACTGTTTTTTATTATTGGGAGTTTGCTTATTGGGCCATTTGTGTGTATTCGGAATAGCATAATTAAGTCTAGCTGAATCAGTTGAATTCTGTCGTGATTTTTTATTCTGTTCTTTGTGTTTCATTGTGTAATTTTATGAATAAAGTTTTTGTCTGTTTCAAAATCTAGTAGTCAACCTAGCTAAATTACCTCCGGTAATTCTCATTGTACACTTACTGAAACAAACTGCAAAGGTATGCTCTGGGCTGCCTGCTTAAAAGTGTTTGGAGTAGTCTAACCTAGTTCATAACATCTCGGAGATTGAAGATGCCTCTTGGGACTTGGCACAAACCATTCACTTTCCCTCCTCATGGTCAGCAAACCACGTTAACATAGCACGTGTGTACCATTAGCAATGGGGCCAGGAGGAACAACATGGAGCAGTCTGTCTTTGCAGTCTATGGCTCATTGGTTTGTTGTGTTGCAGCAACAATGACATCCTCCAATTTCAGTCTAACAGTTTGGAAAGGGCTGATTGGCCTCTTCTGTTCATGTGTCAGTGTCTGGAGGAACTGAATTCTTCCTCCTGGCCCGAGGGCAGAGGTTCAAGGACTTCAGTGGGCAACCCTTCGTTCCTGCCTACCAGCACGCTGTGCAGACTAGACTCTATCTTCCTGGGTTGTAGGAGACAAACAGAAGGCTGGAAGAACACAGCAATCCAGCAGCACCATGAGCCGGGAAAGTCAACATTTCAGGTATAACCGTTCTTCAGAACTGGGTTGGGGGGTGGGGGAGCTGCAGATAAAGAATGAAGGGATTGGTTTGGGTGGGGAGATCAGGGAGATGGTCAGTTGCGGCTATGTGGACATAAGTGCTATGTGCAACCTGGTTGGGCGATGGGAGGCATGAATCCGGATGGTAACTGAAAGGTAGTTGTTAGGTGAAATGGAAAATCTCCCAGTCACTTCCTATTTCAATTCTCTTTACTAATGCCTTTCTGACATGGCCATCCTTGGCCTCCTCCATTGCCACAATAAACCAAACCATAATTTGGAGGAACAAGATCTCATCTGTTACCTGTGCAGCCTGCACCCCGGGGAATCAACATTGAATTCTTCAATTTCAAATAACCTCCCTTCCAGTCCTCCGACTCCCTTCCCAGGCCCTCCCCTCCCGTCCATTCCTCTGAGCAACCTTTGTCCAGCTACCAACTGGATTCAGCCCTTCCATCAACAACTCGCTGATCCCCTTTATCTGTGTTCACTAATCCCCACCTCGCCACTCTGCCTCCTCCTTCCTCACCCGCACTTTATCTATAGACCCCCTTACTCCCATCCACAGTCCTGACGAAGGGTTATATCCAAGGCATACGCTCCTCAAAGTGTTAATGCTGCCTTGCTTATTCTGTTCTTCCAGCTCCTGAGTGTGTATTTTCGATTCCAACTCCTGCTTTTATTTTAAATTGTCTTCTTGTGTAATAGGCAGGAGTGAGTGAACGCATTGCACCTCTTGTTATCCAATAGATCTGATGGGCTGAATGGCTTTCTTATATTACTGTGAAACTAGCTAGACTTGCTGAAGTGGTCCCTCTTTCTTTTAACTGTGGAAATGTTTAATCTCCAGCAGTGCTTTTAATTCATGTTCCCTATATATTAACAGCACAAGCTTGAATGTTGTCCAGATTTGATTCTTTAGTACCTTAGGAGGTGACTTATTGTTCTGAACATTGTATAATCTTGAAAGAATATCCCCACCTCTGATTGCATGAAAGAGGAAAGACATTGATGAAGCAGCTGAAGATGTTTATGCCGAAGAAGTTACCCTGAGGATTGCCCACAGAGATATCCAGGGACTGAGAGGATGGATGTCCACCAGCCCCATTGTGCTCTGAATGATCCAACCAGTGAGGAATTTACAACTGATTCTCATCAAGTTCAATTTTGTTCAGTCTCCTTGACATCTTGCTCAATCAAATACTGCCGTGATATCAGGGCCAGTCACTTTACACTGTGTTCATATTTTCTATTCATGTCAATAGACCAAGGTATATGTGTGGGAAGTAGTTCCTTCTCTCAGGGAATAGTGATAGTTGGGCCAGACAGGTAGGGGAGGCTACATCACTGAAATGTTTGGGGGGTGCGAGTGGGTGTCAATGGGTTTTGACCCGTCAGAGAGTCGACAGCTACAAAAAAATGGGCATGAAAGAGAAATTGCGGCCGAGTGCAAATCAGCCCTGACTTACTGAATGGAAGAGCAGGTCTGAGGGGTTATGTCGCCTGGTTTTATTCCAGTATACGCCATAATCCAGTCACTTTGTGACCTCTTCTATTTCCTGTGTTACTGACTTCAAGTAGCTGAATAGATTGATCCTGTTGCTGTGCAACTGGATACTGGTGCTGCATGATCTGGTTACAGTTTTATAGGCCCTAGGGGCTTATTGGCCTCCTCCTGAAATTGTATATCAGGCTCCAGGGGCTAAAAGCCTCATTCTGTTCTGCTGTAACTGAAATCCATATCGACTGAATCTACTGCCAATGGAAAAATTGAGCACAGCAGATGCTGGAGATCAGTGTCGAAAAGTGTGGCACTGGAAATCACGGCAGGTCAGGCAGCATCAGAACAGGAGAATCGATGTTTTGGATGTTCCTGATTAAAGGCTTATGTCCGAAACATAGATTCTTCTGCCCATCGAATATGCCTGACCCGCTGTGCTTATCCAACACCACATGTTTTAAAATCTACTGCCCCTCACAACTCAATCTTCCTGGTCACATCATCCACTTACTTGAAGAGAATTGTCAGGCACAATCTTCCTCGCACAAAGCCACACTTACTATTCCTAATCAAAGCCTGTCTTTCTAAATCCATGTACATCTTATCCCTCAGAACCTTCTCAAGTAACTTACCTACCACGGATGTTAAACCTGCTGATCTGTAGTTCCAAGGCTTTTATTTGTTCAGTTCTTCTTGAATAAGGGCACAACAATTGCGATCCTCCAGTCTTCGGGACATTACTGGTGGTTACTAATGATAAACATTAAAAGCCAGGGTCCCCGTAAATTCTTCTGGAGCCCCTTGAGGTGTTCTTGGATATATCGGGTAAGGACCATGAGATTTATCCACTTTCTAGATACGTCCAAAATCTCCTCAACTATGATATAGATTGGATCTAAGATATCACCACTAACTTCCTCTAGTTCTCAAGTCAACATGTCTTTCTCCACAGTAAACAGAGAGTAGAAATATTCGTTGAGGACTTCACCCATCACTTATAGTTCCACACTTACTTGTCCACATTGGTCTTCGAGGGGTCCTATTTTCAATCCTGTTTTGATTTTTTAAAAAATATATTTAAAGTACCTTTTTGGATTCATCCTAATCTTCTCAGCCAAGGCACTTTCTTGCTCTCTTTTCACCCTACTGATTTCCTTCAGCAGTAAACTCCATTATCTCTTATATACCTCCAGGAATTTCTTTGTTCCCAGCTGCCTGGACCTGAGCCATGGCCCAAGTACGAACATGAACCGGTGGACCAGTTTTGTCCTTCTCCATAACTATTTGAAAATTAATAGAACTACGGTTAATGGTCACAAAGTGCTCCCCCACTGTTAACTCAATCACCTGTCCTGCCCTATTTCCTAAGAAAATTTCGTGTTTCTCTGTATATTGCTTGAGAAAACTTTCCTGAAGCTTTTATCAGATTCTATCTCATCAAATCCCTTAACGCTCTGGCCATTCCAGTCTGTATTCGAAAAAATAAAAGCCCCTATTATGAAAACCCTATTGCTCTTGCAGGTTTCCCCTCTCTCCCTGCATATTTATTACTCTCATTCCTGTTGACTATTTGGGGGCCTATAGCACATCCCCAATCACCTCACGAACATTTTCCTATTTCTTAACTCCACCCACAAAGCCTCACTGGGTGATTCATCAGTTATTTTATCTCTGATACTGCTGTGGTACTCCCCTTAATCAGAAATGCAACTCCACTCCCTTCCTTCCAATATCTCTGTCTCACCTAAAGCAACTGTACCCTGGCACATTAAGCTGTCAGTCCTATCCATCACTTAGCCATGTTTGTGTAATGGCTATAATATACCAGTCCCACCTACATTTCCACGCCCTGTGTTCATTGGCCTTACCTGTATTGAAATAGTGCAATTTAATCCAAAAGGCATTTCTCTCTGTCATTTTCCAGCCTAAATTTACTATTTCTGATGACTCTATCTCCATCCAGCCGCGCACTTGTCTCCCTGCTCTGGAGGATACCACCCCCTGCCGATCTAGTTTAAACCAAGCCTGGTAACACTAGCATAACTGGCAGCCAAGATATTGGTGTCCCTTCCAGTGCATGTCTCGGACGGTAATCTCCCTCTAAGGAGATGACCAATGTCAAGGTTTTTTTTAAAATGTTTCTCCGAGCTCTCTGTAATCTCACTCCAGAACCTCGGCCCTATTTCAACGGGTATCATTTGTGCCAACGTGCATAATGATTTCTGGATGCTCACCAAACCCCTTGAGAATGTTCAGCAGCCACTTGTCGACATCCTGGACCCGAGTAGCGGGGAGGTAATCCACCATCCTGGATTCCCGTTTGTGGCCACAGAATCTCCGAATGTCCCTCTAACAATCGACCCTCCTATCTTTAACGACCTGTTTACCTTTACCCTTTCCCGCTGTGCCCCTGAGCCAGTGCCAATCCCACCAGCCTGACTATTGCTGCTTTCACCTGAACAGGCATCACCCCCAACAATCCAAAATGGTCTACATGTTATGGAAAGGAATAGCCACAAGCTATTTCTGTACTCTCTGACGACTCCCTTTGCCATTCCTGGTGGTCGCACAGCTACTCTCTACCTGGAATATGACGGAATCAAGGATCGCCTCTTGGATTAAATTGTGTTTATTTAAATACAACAGGACTGACAGGTAAAGCTCATGAACCGAGGGCGATGAACGTTGACTGGAATATTGCAGTCATTAAAGAAACATAACTTGGGCTGTGTCTTGGGTGTGGCCACCACCACTAAAACACTTATCTATGAAGTTCTGAGTATCTCAGATGACCCTGAGTGCATCCTAAATAACCTTCAGCCCAACAAGTCCGCACCGAGCCTCCAAAGAGCAGCCCACGCCCCTACACTACAGGCAAATTAGCATGACCAATTCACCTAATCTGCACATCTTTGAACTGTGGGAGGAAACCGCATCATACAGAGAAAGGCCATGCAGACACGGGCAGAATGCACAAACTCCACACAGACAGTTGCCTGAGCCAGGATTTGAACCCTGGTCCCTGGCACTTTGAGGCAGCAGGGCTAACCACTGAGCCACCGTGCCGCCTAGCTCCAGCTCCCTAACACGGTCTCCCAGGAGCTGAAGCTGGGTGCACAGTCCACACGAATAGTCATCAGGGACAGTGAAAATCTCCGTGAGCTCCCACATGAAACAAGAGGATCGTGTGACTGCCCTAACTGCCATCTCGACGGCTATAACAATAATGTTAAAAGGACTTTATTTCAGTTTCCCTGTACATTTTGCTGAGCTGGAGCTGTCTGAAGCCTCTCGTGTCAAAGCCTTACTGCATACTCTGCAACAACGGCATGTCTCTCTCCCCCTCCATATATAGTTTTGGCCAGCGAAGGAAGGAGACACGACAGTGATGCAGTGTTTAGGTCTTCAAGACTCCTTGACACCTGGCCACTGACTTCCAGGTCCCCAGTGCACGTCTCTGATTGGCCTTGGAGGGTGTCTTGCTGAGATCTTCCTTCTGGAAGTGGTGACTCTGTCAATGCAAATCCTCACCCCGACAGGCAATCTGTGTTGTCGCAGTCCCCTCATACTTTCTGTCTATTAGTATCGCGTTTATGAATTCCTTGAATCCCTCGAGAGAGGTGATGTTCTTGTGAATGCAGGGCTATTGGAAAAGATGACCATTAGACATAGGGACAACAAAATGTCTGTCCTCTAAATGAGTCTGTGTTTCCTTCGATTCGGTTATTTTTATTTTGTTAATCCCCATTCCACTTTTCTGCAATTTCCCCGTAACACTTGTATAAAAATCCGTCTGTCTCAGCCTTGAAGATAATTAATGATCCAGCCTCAACAGCCCTCCAGATTTTCTACAATTGTTTCCCTCTCACTGATGTGAGACTTGGTGGTCTTTAATCTGGTGATTTGCCCACTCTATCTTGCATAAACTTCCAATTCTTCCTCAGCTCCTGTATCAATTTGCTCAAGGGTCAGACGGTCACTCTCCCTGAATCCAGTAACAGCTTCTCCAAACTCAAGATCGATTCGGAGGATGTATTTAACATATTCTCTGTCTCTGTGGACAGACTGTCCCCTTAGTCCCTAACACTCCCATTCTTTCCCACGTTAGCGTCTTCCCCTGAATACACCAAAAATATGACTTTGGATTCTTGCTAATCTTACCCGCTAATGTTTTATCATCCCTCCTCCTGCTCTTCCGCTGACTTTTGAGTTTAGCCCTCCACTTTCTGTATTCTTTTAGGGCAATCATTGACCTGCTCACTTGGAACCTGCTTTAAGCTTCTCTTTCCTTTTTCATCCTGTTCGGGATTTGTGTCGACATCTGAGGTTCTCTGGGCTTGTTTTCCTAAATTTTAACTTCGGTGTAACATGCTGGGCCGAGACTGTCATCAATTCAATTTTAATCAAATGACCCCCCAACCCCCGCCCCAACTTGTTCTGTTATAGTTTCATCCAGAAGCAACTGCACTTTGGCAGGATTCTGTCATTTTTTTCATAAAATCTGTCTACCCAATCCAAAAAGCTTTTATGATTCAAACATTTTGGGGTCTTTTCCTTAGCCAAGTCAAAATGTGTGATATCACAATAACTGGTCCGATAATGCTCTCCCACTTCTGCCTGGAACATCTGACTGGCTTCGTTCCCCACGTGAGGCCCAACGCTACACTGCCCATTGTTGTATCTGCTCTATGTTGATTTAAGGATTTCTCTGGAATAAATTTCAAAGCACCTGCTCCCTCTTAAGAAATTATCACTACCATAATGAATGTTTGGAATTGAAATGCCTAAATATAATGATCCTATTAATGTTTTTACACACCTCAATAACTTGATTATATACCTGCTCCCGTACTTTCCTTTATCTGGGGTTCTACAATATATCCCAAGCAGTGTTTCTGTCATGGTTTTGACACTGAGCTTTAACCACCAAACCTCATTAGATGATCCTTTCAAGATATCGTCCCTTCTTAAGCCAGTAACTAAATCCATAATTTATAAGCCAACACCACCTCCTCTTTTACCCTCTCTCCTGGCCTGACTATATTTCTGTTACCACAGAATATTGAGTTGTCAGCCATGACCTCCCTCGAACACATCTCTGTAATGGTAAAAATGACACACTTCCACATGTCATCTCGTTTCCTTGTCATATCTGTCTGTCTGATAATATTCCCAGCATTAAGGTAAAGCACATCCAACCTGAAATATATTACCTGGAATACTCTGTATCTCGGAGTTCTTCAGTCATTCACTGTTGGTTATCAAGCTGCCTAATTCATGAACCAAAACTGTAAATCTGCGACTGAATGAATATTTGTTGAGTTGTAATTTCGTTTTTAGTAAAAGTGTTCATCAAATGCAGCTTTTCAGAACTGAACAGTCAGCTCTAACGACAACGGGTTTCCGCTGATTAATTGCCTGCTCAGTGTGCAGAGAGGACAGCCCTCAGTAATGGAGAACGTGAGGACTGCAGGTCCTGGTGATCAGAGTCGAAAAGTGTGGCGCTGGGAAAGCACAACTATTCAGGCATCATCTGAGGAGCAGCAGAGTCAAAGTTTTGGCACCCCCCTCCCCCGCCCATGAGAAAGGCATTTGTGCCTTCCCATGTTTGCCATTCCATAATACACAGGATATTGGGAACCATACTTGCTCAGGAAGGCAGCACTGTAGAGAGCCCTGAAATGGAAAGCAGTCAATCAGTTGGCTAGACAGGGAGTAAACAAGTTGAGGTCAAATACAGACTGAGGATAGATAAAGGATAGATAAATCCCTCAGCCACACGGGAAACACCCTAAGTTACGACAGGAAGAGAGGAAAGAGATTTCTGTGCTTTTGGCGATGGTCTTTGCGTCTTCACTCTCCATTTGAGAAGCGTCTGTTGATTGGAGTGTGGCAAATGTTAGTCCCTTGTCCAGGCAAGGGAACAGGGATTATCCTGAGAATGACAAACCAGTCAGCCTTACATCAGTGTTGGGCAAAGTATTGGAGACGATTCTGAAAAATCAGAGTTTGATTAGAAACAGTCAGCATGACTTTGTGAGGGGCAGGTCATAACTCACAACTCTTACTGGATTCTTTGAGGATGGGGATTAAACGCACTGAAGGAGAGAGAGCAGTGAATGCGGAGTGCATGGATTTTACCAAGGTGTTTGATAAGCTTCCCCGAGGTAGTTTCATTCAGAAGGTAAGGAGGCATGACATACACGGAGTCGTATCCATCTGGATAGAGAATTGGCTAGCCCATAGAAGACAGAGGGTGGTGGTAAATGGGAAGTCTTCAGTGTGGAATTCGGTGTGCAGTGGTGTTACGTAAGGATCGGTTCTGGGACCTCTGCTGTTTGTGATTTTAATAAATGACGTGGATGACGAAGTGGAAGGGTAGGTTAGTAAGTTTCATGATGTAACACCAGTTGGTGGAATTATGGATAGTGTAGAGGGCTGTTGTAGTTTGCAACAGGACATTTACAGGATGCAGGACTCAACTGCTTAGTGGCATATGGTGTTCAATATGGGAAAGTGGGATGCGATTCATTTTGGAAGGTCGAAGTTGAATGCAGAATACAGGGTTAGAGGCAGGATTCTTACATTGTGGAGGAACGGGGGATCAAATGGGCAATGGCGTAGCTCCCACAATGTTTCTACACAGGTTCATAAGGTGATTAAGAAGGTGTTTGATGTGTTCAATAGCCGAGGGATTGAGTTTAAGAGCTGGAAGGTTATGCGTCAACTATATGGAGCCCTGGTGAGACCACACGTAGAATATTGTGATCTATTCTGGTTGCCTCATTGTAGGAAAGATGCAGAAGTTTTGATGAGAGTGCTGAGGAAATTTATCAAGATGCTGCCTGGACTGGAGGGCATGTCTTGCAAAGAAAATTTGAGGGAGCTGTGGTGTTTTCCTCATTGGAACGAAGAAGAATGGAACGTGACTTGACAGTGGTGTACAAGATGATGAGAGGCATAGATAGAGTGGATAGCCAGAGACTCTCCCAGGGTGGAAATGGCTACCTCGAGGGGTTATGATTTTAAGGTAATTGGAGGAAGGTTTAGGGGAGATGTCAGAGGTAGGTTCTTTACACAGAGAGTGGTGGGTCTGTGCAATGAACAGCCAACAGTTGTAGTAAAATGAGCTATATTAGGGATATTTAATTGGATAGACACATGAATGATAGTATAATGAAAGGTATTTAGGTTAGTATGATCTTAGAGTACATAGAACATAGAACATAGAAAAGTACAGTGTAGTACAGGCCCTTCAGCACTCGATGTTGAACCAACCGAAGCCGACCTAACCTACACTAGCCCAATAACCTCCATATGCTTATCCGATGCCCACTTGAATGACCATAAAGAGGAAGAGTCCACCAGTGATACTGGCAGGGCATTCCATGAACTCACAACCTGCTGAGTAAAGAATCAACCCCTAACATCTGCCCTATACCTACCACCCCTTAATTTAAAGCTGTGTCCCCTAGTAACAGCGGACTCCATACACGGAAAAAGGTTCTCACTGTCAACCCTATCTAAACCCCTAATCATCTTGTACACTTCTATCAAGTCTCCCCTAAACCTTATTTTCTCCAATGAGAACAGACCCAAGTGCCTGAGACTTTCCTCATACGATCTTCCTACCATGCCAGGCAACATCCTGGTAAACCTCCTCTGCACCCGTTCCAGTGCATCCACATCCTTCCTATAGTATGGCGACCAAAACTCTACACAATACTCCACATAAGGCCGCACCAGAGTCTTATACAATTGCAACATGACCTCAGGACTCCGGAACTCAATTCCTCTACCAATAAAGCCCAGTACGCCATATGCCTTCTTCACAACACTATTTACCTGGGTGGCAACTTTCAGAGATCTGTGTACATGGACACCAAGATCTCTCTGATCATCCACACTACCAAGTAGCCTACCATTAGCCCAGTAATCCATCTTCTTGTTACTCCTACCAAAGTGAATGACTTCACACTTACCTACATTGAACTCCATTTGCCACCTTTCTGCCCAGCTCTGCAACTTATCTATATCCCGCTGTAACCTGCCACATCCTTCTTCACTGTCCACCACTCCACCCAAATTTGTATCATCCACAAACTTGCTCACCCAGCCTTCAAGCCCCTCCTCCAGGTCATTTATAAAATTGACAAACAGCAATAGTCCCAAAACAGATCCTTGTCGAACACCGCTAGTAACTGCACTCCAAGATGAACCATAACCATCAACTACTACCCTCTATCTCCTTCCAGCCAGACAATTCCTAATCCAAACCTCTAATGCACCCTCAATGCCATACCTCTGGAATTTTTGCAGTAGCTTACCATGGGGTACCTTATCGAACGCCTTGCTAAAATCCATATACACCACATCTACTGCTTTTCCCTCGTCCACTTCCTTAGTCACCTTCTCAAAGAACTCAATAAGGTTTGTGAGGCACGACCTGCCCTTCACAAAACCATGCTGACTAACCTTGATCACATTATTCCTATCCAGATGTTCATAAATCCTATCCCTTACAATTCTCTCTAAGACTTTGCCCACAACAGAAGTGAGACTCACTGGCCTATAGTTACTAGGGCTGTCCCTACTCCCCTTCTTGAACAAGGGGACCACATTCGCTATTCTCCAGTCTTCTGGCACTGTTCCTGTAGACAACGACGACATATAAATCAAGGCCAATGTCTCCGCTATCTCCTCCCTAGCTTCCCAGAGGATCCTAGGATAAATGCCATCAGGCCCAGGGGACTTATCTATTTTCACCCTTTCCAGTATTCCCCGGAGCTCTTCCCTGCATACCTCAAAGCCATCCATTCTACTTAATTGTGACTCAGTATTCACATTGGCAACAACGTCCTGTTCCTGAGTGAATACTGACGAAAAGTATTGATTTAGTGTCTCTCCAATCTCCTCTGCCTCCACGCACAACATCCCACTAATATCCTTGACTGGACCGATACCTACCCTAGTCATCCTTTTATTCCTGACATACCTATAGAAAGCCTTAGGGTTTTCCATAATGCTACCAACCAAGGACTTTTCATGTCCCCTTCTCGCTGGGGGAAGCTGTGGGTGGGAGATCTCCTGAGGTGATGAGGTTCTGTATGGTCTGGGAGATGATGGTTTGGTGATGGGGGTGGGGTCATGGTCGAGGGGGCAGTAGGAAGAGGTGTCCTCGAGTTGACGTTTGGCTTCAGCGGTGTAGAGGTCAGTGCGCCAGACTACCACAGCGCCCCCTTTATCCGCTGGCTTGATGGATAAAAAGTCAAGGGCCAAAAGGCCTGTACAGTGCTGCACTATTCTATGTTTCCAGTTTCAGCCGGCTTGTGGATTCCCGTTAAATTGTTGAATGTGTGAGGGAGTGATATGTATGAGATCAGGAAACTTTGGAGGGGTTTAAGGCCAAAGCCTCCAGTTGTGGTGTGCATTGTTACAGGCACCTGAAAGCCAGTATATTATTTGTGTTTACTTAGACCAGACAGTATCCACCAAGTTCAGTTATTAATGTGAATTTGGATTGCCGTTTGCTGCTGGTTACTTCACATCAGTTCGACTGTGTGATCCATGTAGTAATCTCTGACCATTCACAGAGATGTACAATTTTATTTTAATACTGGAGAATGTGAAGGTGACATTTAGTAGATATGGCTTTAGAGACACAAGGAACTGCAATAGAATGTCAACTTGTTTACGTCTTCATCCATGCCTGGTCCGGGGTGCAGATGTATGGAGTCGGTGAGGCAGGTCAGGTTTCATCACTATAGGTAACTTGTATGGTGTGATTCTGGCTCTCAATGTCAACACGTCTGCTCTCTGGGCCAGGCTCTGACTGAAGATGAATTTCAAAACCTGGTTGCTGGTCAGCCATTAGTATTTAACCTGGACAATATTTGTACCGACACTGAGACCAGTTATAGTCTGTTGGCGGGTTATCCACCTACCCAAGGAAGGTTCCAACTGATTTGTTTTGAAGTGATATTTGCCTGACTGACCTGAAGCAGGTTAGAAGCTCCATGCACAAATTTTGGAACAGGCCACTGAGTCTCTCTGTATCACAGGCAGCTGTGAGGTCCATTAACACTGTAAATTATTTCAGCTAAATTGGAAGCAAGTTTCAGCGTAGCTCATTGCAAGATGTTGAGTTTACTGACACCGAACAATAATCGGATATTTGCTATAGTTCATGAATTGGGCAACAAGAAGATGATGTAAAAACATTAACTGCAGATGCTGGAAACCAGATTCTGGATTAGTGTTGCTGGAAGAGCAAAGCAGTTCAGGCAGCATCCAACGAGCAGCGAAATCGACGTTTCGGGCAAAAGCCCTTCATCAGGAATAAAGGCAGAGAGCCTGAAGCGTGGAGAGATAAGCTAGAGGAGGGTGGGGATGGGGAGACACCGGCACCAATCAACCACACTGCCCCGTGGCCCAACATTTCAACTCCCCCTCCCACTCTGCCGAGGACATGGAGGTCCTGGGCCTCCTTCACCGCCCCTCCCTCACCACCTGACGCCTGGAGGAAGACTGCCTCATCTTCCGCATCGGAAGACTTCAACCCCACGGCATCAATGTGGGCTTCGACAGTTTCCTCATTTCCTCTACCCCCACCTCACTCTAGTTCCAAACTTCCAGCTCAGCACTGTCCCTATGACTTGTCTGGCCTTGTCCTACCTGCCTGTCTCCTTTTCCACCTGTCCACTTCACTCTCTCCTCCCTGACCTATCACCTTCATCCCCTCCCCCACTCTGCCATTGTACTCTATGCTACTTTCTCCCCACTCCCACCCTCCTCTAGCTTATCTCTCCACGTTTCAGGCTCTCTGCCTTTATTCCTGATGAAGGACTTTTGCCCGAAACGTCGATTTCGCTGCTCGTTGGATGCTGCCTGAACTGCTGTGCTCTTCCAGCACTGCTAATCCAGAACAATAAAATGAGAACGATAATCCTTCAACTGGACTATAATCTCTTAAATCAATTATGGTGATTCTATATTTATGGAACTAAAATATAACTCCTGTCAAGATTTTCTTACACAGATATAAAGCAGGTACATTTTATTTTATCGAAGAAACAACATAACTCTTGTGGTAAGAGAATTAGATATTCAATGTCAGGATTCAAAGCAATGTTTTGCCACTCCAACATTTAAAGTGGTTGGTTTTTGGATAATTCGATGTTCAGAGTGAGCAGAAGATTGAACATACAAATAGAATTAGAGTTCTTAAACATTTATATATAATCAATCAGTTTAATTTCTCACTGAAATGTACGATCTTCAGCTATTTGCCAGCAATTTAAAATGACAATAATTCAACATGAACTGTGAATATTAAACCAAATAAATTATTTGTGTCATCAAATATCAGTGAACAATAATTTGAAAACTTCCAATGTTTAGAATGAAAGGTATTTAATATGAAATGTGGATAGTGAAAAAAAACCAACAAACATAATATCGTGTCAGCGAAATGTCAAAGCTTTCCAAAGGGCTTTGTGCCAAAGCAATGATATATTTGTTTTAGTAATTGGAATACAACATGTAAAATATTGATGTTCTGAGTAACAATTAGACTTCATAATGAAGGTGACCTTGCAATAATTTTAAATACTTATGCTGCACCAAATAATCAGATATTTGTGAGCATTTACAATGTGAAATACTTGGATACTGACTTTTCTTCACAGCTGACACTTGATAGAATACAAAACTTTAAAGTACAGGAGGAAGTCATTGGCATTATGCATGAATCAGCTCCAAAAATGTCTCCCAGCACCTCCCATATGCCAGCCCTCTCTCTGTTGCCCGTTAAATTAATAATTTCCAAATATTGGCGACTTAGTCATGGGCGACTTCAACTTCCCAAATATTGATTGGAAGCTCTTTAGATCAAGTAGATTGGACGGGGCGGTGTTTGTGCAGTGTGTCCAGGAAGCTTTTCTAACGCATTATGTAGATTGTCCAACCAGAGGGGAGGCCATATTGGATTTGGTACTCGGTAATGAACCGGGACAAGTGGTGGGCTTGTTAGTGGGTGAACATTTTGGTGATGGCGACCACAATTCTGTGACTTTCACCTTGGTTATGGAGAGAGATAGGTGCGCACAACAAGGAAGTTTTTACAATTGGGGGAAGGGAAATTACGATGCTGTAAGACAGGATTTGAGGAGCATACGTTGGGAGCATAGGCTGTCAGGGAAGGATGTGGTGGAAATGTGGAACTTTTTCAAGGAGCAGATACGACGTGTCCTTGATATGTATGTACCGATCAGGCAGGAAAGAAATGGTCGTGTGAGGGAGCCTTGGTTGATGAGGGAGGTTGAATGTGCAGTAAAGAGGAAGAAGGAGGCTTACATAAGGTTGAGGAAACAAGGTTCAGACAGAGCAGTGGAGGGATACAGGATAGCCAGAAGGGACCTGAAGAAAGGGATTAGGAGAGCTAAGAGAGGGCATGAAAAATCCCTGGCGGATAGAATCAAGGATAACCCCAAGGCATTCTATGCGTATGTGAGAAACCTGAGAATGACGAGAACGAGGGTAGGTCCGATCAAGGACAGTGGTGGGAGACTGTGTATTGAGTCGGAAGAGATAGGAGAGGTCTTGAACAAGTACTTCTCTTCAGTATTTACGAACGAGAGGGACCGTATTGTTGAAGAGGAGAGTGTGAAACGGACTGATAAGCTAGAACAGATACCTGTTAGGAAGGAAGATGTGTTGGACATTTTGAACAACTTGAGGATAGACAAATCCCCCGGGCCTGACGGGATATATCCTAGGATTATGTGGGAAGCAAGAGAGGAAATTGCAGTACCGTTGGCAATGATCTTCTCGTCTTCACTGGCAACTGGGGTGGTACCAGGGCACTGGAGAGTAGCGAATGTTGTGCCCCTGTTCAAAAAAGGGAATAGGGATAACCCCGGGAATTACAGGCCAGTTAGTCTTACTTCTGTGGTAGGCAAAGTAATGGAAAGGGTACTGAGGGATAGGATTTACGAGTATCTGGAAAGACACTGCTTGATTAGGGACAGCCAGCACGGATTTGTGAAGGGTAGGTCTTGCCTTACAAGTCTTATTGAATTCTTCGAGGAGGTGACCAAGCATGTGGATGAGGGTAGAGCAGTGGATGTAGTGTACATGGATTTTAGTAAGGCATTTGATAAGGTTCCCCATGGTAGGCTTATGCAGAAAGTCAGGAGGCATGGGATAGAGGGAAATCTGGCCAATTGGATAGAAAACTGGCTAACCGGTTGAAGTCAGAGAGTGGTAGTAGATGGTAAATATTCAGCATGGAGCCCAGTTACAAGTGGAGTTCCGCAGGGATCAGTTCTGGGTCCTCTGCTGTTTGTAATTTTTATTAATGACTTAGATGAGGGAGTCGAAGGGTGGGTCAGTAAATTTGCAGATGATACAAAGATAGGTGGAGTTGTGGACAGTGAGGAGGGCTGTTATCGGCTGCAGAGGGACTTGGATATGATGCAGAGCTGGGCTGAGGAGTGGCAGATGGAGTTCAACCCTGCCAAGTGTGAGGTTGTCCATTTTGGAAGGACAAATAAGAATGCAGAATACAGGGTTAATGGTAGGGTTCTTGGTCAGGTGGAGGAACAGAGGGATCTTGGGGTCTATGTACATAGATCTTTGAAGGTTGCCACTCAGGTGGATAGAGTTTGTAAGAAGGCCTATGGAGTATTATCGTTCATTAGCAAAGGGATTGAATTCAAGAGTCGTGAGGTGATGTTGCAGCTGTACAGAACTTTGGTTAGGCCACATTTGGAGTACTGTGTGCAGTTCTGGTCGCGTCACTTTTGGAAAGATTAGATTAGATTAGATTACTTACAGTGTGGAAACAGGCCCTTCGGCCCAACAAGTCCACACCGCCCCGCCGAAGCGTAACCCACCCATACCCCTACATCTACATCTACCCCTTACCTAACACTACGGGCAATTTAGCATGGCCAATTCACCTGACCCCTGCACATCTTTTGGACTGTGGGAGGAAACCGGAGCACCCGGAGGAAACCCACGCAGACACGGGGAGAACGTGCAAACTCCACACAGTCAGTCGCCTGAGGCGGGAATTGAACCCGGGTCTCTGGCGCTGTGAGGCAGCAGTGCTAACCACTATGCCACCGTGCCGCCCATTAGTATTGGAGTAGATGTGGAAGCTTTGGAGAGGGTGCAGAGAAGATTTCCCAGGATGTTGCCTGGAATGGAGAGTAGGTCGTACGAGGATAGGTTGAGAGTTCTCGGCCTTTTCTCGTTGGAATGGCGAAGGATGAGGGGTGAATTGATAGAGGTTTATAAGATGATCAGAGGAATAGATAGAGTAGACAGTCAGAAACATTTTCCCTGGGTACAACAGAGTGTTACAAGGGGACATAAATTTAAGGTGAAGGGTGGAAGGTATAGGGGAGATGTCAGGGGTGGGTTCTTTACCCAGAGAGTGGTGGGGGCATGGAATGCGCTGCCCATGGGAGTGGTAGAGTCAGATTCATTGGCGACCTTTAAACGGCATTTGGATAGGTACATGGATGGGTGCTTAATCTAGGATAGAAGTTCGGCACAAAATCGTGGGCCGAAGGGCCTGTTCTGTGCTGTATTGTTCTATGTTCTATGTTCTATATATCCAGTTCTCTTTTGAATCTTCATTGACAACTTACCCAGTCAGTCAAGTCCAATTTGTAACAACTCTCTAAATAAAAACACTTTTCCTTATTTCACTCCTCGCACTTTTGCATATAACCTTGAAATTAGAATTCTTTGGTGCTATAATGCCAACTAATAAAGTACTATTTTTCACTCTGACAGTTTATTCATACTTTTGAGCACCGCAATAAACTCATATCTATCTCTGTTCTGCTCCAGGAACAATAAGCCTTGCAAGAACTATAACAAACACTACAACGGAAAACAAGCAGAAAACTAGTCACCAGGATATATGAACATCAACTAGCCAGAAAATACAGGATCCCAATACTAATTTCTTACGTACTGATGAGGAAATACGCCACTTTGACTAGGTCTGTATATTCATTCTAGGACAGGCCAAACAGACACAAGCACAAGAAGTCCTAGAAACATGGCATTTCAACCGGAACTCCATCAATAAACACATCAATTTTGATGTCATCTCCCACCCTCTGACGAATAGGGCCGGAAATGACATCATGGACAGAGGAATTTACATGACCAACGCAAGGAAACCGAAACACTTCAATAGAAAGTGGCAGATAACACCAGCACTTCACTGGAGGTTCACTCACTGAGTACAGTCAATGGAACAAACCAGGAACTGCCATTAGCTATTGCTTCAGAATATATCAGTGTTCATGGCTGCCACCACATAGAATCATTGAATGAAAATGCGAGCCTGCATCACCAAGGGTATATCCAAAGGCTTTTTGAAACATTTGTGAGATTATCTGCTCCATCACCCGCTGAGGAAATGCACTCCAAACACATGTCACCAGGGGCAGAACAGTGGCTCAGTGGTTAGAACTCCTGCCTTCGAGCGCGGGGACCCAGGATTGATTCCAGCTTCGGGTGACTGCCTGTATGGATTTTGCACATTCTCCACATGTCTGCGTGGTTTCCTCCAGGTATTCCGTTTTCCTCCCACAATCCATAGATGTGCAGGTTAGGTGAATTGGCCGTGCTTAATTGCCCATTGTGTTCAGGGATGTGTAGGTCAGGGGTAAATATAGGAGGAACGTGTTTGTGTGAGCTATTCTTTGGAGGGTCAGTGTGCATGTGTTGGACCAAAGTTCCTATTTCCACACTGTAGGAATTTTATATTCTCTGTCTGTGCCACCCTCCCAGTTCAAAACAGACTCACAAATCCTCTCTCAATCCCCTGCCTTTCACTTTAAGTATATATCCCTTTGTTTTTGACCCTTCGAGTAAGGGAAACAGCTGCTGTCTGCTCATCATCTCCTTTCCCCTTCTGCTCTTGTACACCTGTACCAGGTTTCCTCCTGCAATGAAAAAAGGAGCAAATTTAGCCCTTGCAATTCACAGTTTGAGTACTCATTTGTCTTGATAAATGTGAGACGATGAAAATCTGAATTAACAGTGTTAAACTTCATCGGATATTAATCTGGATATAGAAATCATCTGTTTATATCGTCCTGTAGCCTAACCCTTTCTACTTCACTGTGAATCACCCAGCTAATCTTTGTGTCATCCCCAACATTAGTTATCATTCCACTGCCCCCATCTTCCACATTCTCACTATCATCATTTATGAATATCACAAACAAACCTTGATTTCCTTCCTGTTCTCCAGATGTTATTCAAAGAAGAGGAATTATGAATTCCAGTCTCTTGCTATTCTTATTTTGGGGAATTTACATAGTGATGTAGTTAACACCTATTATGAGGGAACTGCTAATAGCATTTTCGACACAGAATTGAATTCACCTTTTTGACTCTGCCCCTTAGCATGTCTTATTCATAAAGCGTGTACCTAATTTAAGATGAACTAGGGTTTGGCCCCTTGCACTGGAACATAAGCCATTTGTGTGGCACTGTTCTTTGTATCAATAGTCAGAGCTGAAGAAGTTTTTCATCTGCAGGATGGATACTGAGTCAATGCTTGAATCAGTGAATGTGATGAGGATAACTATTCAATTAAATTCTACGTTCTGGGCAAACTGCAGGAGATCAAATCATGTTCTCATGTCTACCTTGAATTGGAAGCAAATACATATTGTTAAAAAATTCAAAAATGTTGGGATACCATGCTCGGGGGAAAAAATTTAATCCGCACTTGATGGAGATACAAAAATACAGAGTGAATGTGCAATCTGATCAAGAATCAAGTATAGAAAATGAAGTACATCAAATCTTAATTTTCAATGGAACCAGATCCCAATTTTCCTGAATGGTGATATTTTTCACCCAACCTCACATTTGCTAAAGCAAGTTTTTCCCAGTCACTAAAACTTCATTAGCCACTCTTCCTCGGCCTTCTTACTCTTTTCTTACACTCCTACTTCCCTTGCACCTCCCCATCTGCAGCTACATACTCTTCCATTAATGATTTCTCTTCACATCTTTCTTCTCCCACTCCCACTGTAAGTTACACCACTTCCCTAGTTACTCCCACTTCCACTGGCCCTTCCTTTCCCTGTTTGCTTTCCAACAGGGGTGATGGGAACTGCTGGCTTCTGTGCTGCTATTGTTCATCAGTGAATGATGAGATTGGGATGATCAATGTCAAATAGGAACAGACAATAGTGTGTGTCTGTCACCGTCCAATGCACCGTAAACATGATGGTTCTGTTCCCTATACAGAGTGGAACGTTATTTCTGTCTCTGTGTCACACGCTTAACCAAACCAGCCTCATCACAAATAGGACAAACCTCACCTCAGAATCAGACGACCATGCATCAGTTTTTCCTTAAACGTTGTCAGGACAGTGACCACATTGATCAAATAAGCCGTGTACTATCATTTTGCTCTTTACCATTTTAACTGATTTTCCAATGCCATTAGAGGTGAGATCAGAGTAACTTGCCTCGCAACTAAGTAATATTTGACTCATGTAGCATCATTAACCCTCAGAACACTGTGGTTAACGGGAATCAGAGGAAATTCTGTGCTGGTAATTTCCTCAATGAACAATGAAACCTTCCCTAGAGCTATTGGGAATGACAAATAAACTCTGCCTTTGCTACTGCAATCCAAAACCATGGATGGATTTGTCTTATTAATAACATCATTTGTTTTCACAGTTTGGTCTAAAGTGTCAGAAAAGTAAGACCTTGCTGGTTGAGTTTCACCCCAATGAAATCAGAGAATTCCAATAAGATAACGATAATTTTCAATTACTTTCTGTGGACTGATCGTGCGATGTCAGTGCCACTGAGATCAATATTTTCTCTGCCCACAGCATCTCATCAAATTGACTCAAGGTTGCACCATTCCACAATTTTACATCATTCTCCAGCTCATCCGCCGTGCTCGCCGGCTATACGAGGACTACAAGGTGGAATAACTTAGAGATGCCTATGAGCTTCTGGAACCTGTCACCCCACCCATGCCTTGCGCTCTGAGACCATCCCCTCCCCCAAGCCCACCTCCTGTCGTGTATTCACCATCCCTCCTAAACTGCCACGCTGTAATGCTGAATGTTCTGTACTCTGCAAAGTTCTCAGCTTTATCCTTCTGCGCCCCCTTTAATGAATTGCAGGAATGACATAATGTTGAACTCCTCTTCCACTGTCTTCTCCTCGGTTGTTTCTCCAGTTGTTTGGGCAAGAGTCCACTCTCCATCCCAAAGACCCTTCCCCCAGCTACAACACTCTCCCTCCACCTGCACCCATTCCTCTGGTGTTTACTTTGACTCAATCTGTTCTTTGAGAACTTTCAATGTGACACTGGTTGTTTTAATTTCTCTGCATCCCCCTCACCCTATCCCACGTATCACTGGTCACCTATTACCCTCTGAACAGTCTATAAGCTGTATGCTTCGATCCACCCCTGACTGTGTTATTCAGCCTGTGTCGATAAGGGTGATGCTGCTGTAGTCTGGTGAACTCACCTCTCCATTTCAGAGGCTGAGTGCCAGCTCTCGGATACTTCCACATATCACCTGCTCCTCCATAACCCTGCCATGGCATATCAGGCCATTTTATTAACTAAATCTGACAACATTTCATCTGGAGATTCCCACCCACTCGCCCCCACCTAGCAGTATTCCAGGACATTTCCACGCAAGCTGGATGAACAACACCCCATTTTCCATGCACGGCACCTGCAGCAATTCAGACTCAAAATAATGTTCAATAATTTTCGGGACTGGACTCCTCAAAGCCCCCTACCCATACCCCAGGCCTAGTACTCACCCCCTATTGTTAGCTATTAACAGTCTCCATTTACAGCTATTCAGCCTCTTCTGTATATTAATCAACATTTTCAGGGCGAACATCCGTTCTGAGGAAGTGCCACTGAAATAGAAATGTTAATTCTGATTTCTCTGTACAGACGCAGTTAGACTCGTTACGTCAGCTTTTTTCTCTCATTACGGATGCTGCCAGACCTGCTGAGATTTTCAAGCATTTTCTCTTTTGGTTACAAATTACTGGAGATTCAACTCAGATAGCAGCTTTGCTTATATCGTTCAGATCAGTCAATTTGTCACGGTTCAGAAAAAAAAGAAAAAATCGATAGAGGGTAGCTCAGCAGGTCTGGCACCCTCTGAGCAGAGATACTTAGAATTAACCTTTGATTCCAATATGACTTTTTCAGAACAGGGTTACATCATATTCGATATGTTCACTTTCTTTATCTCTGCAGATACTTCCTCATCTGTGGCGCTTCTTCACCATTTTTTAATTTGTTTTTCATGTTTCTGTATCACTATATTTCATGTTTTTTGACAGGGCTACATGCTGAATTCGGTTATATGTGGACAATGTAGTCCTTTCCTGTTCCTGTTATAGTTGGTGTGTCTGTGACACCTGTGTTACAGCCGAAATCTGTTGCTTCTTTAAGATTCAAAGGAAAAAAGAATATTTTTCTGATTATCCTGTAAATCTCAGGAACTCCACTTTGTTTGAAAAGACATTTTAGAGGCAGCAGAAATTTCATGCGATAACAGGAATAAATTATTGATGGTGGAGCACTCTGTGTCCTTCGTTGAACTCGTTTGTCTACCCCGTCCCAAAGGCTTTGGTTACATATCACAGAATTATTTACAGCAAAAGTGGGGGAAACTCAGCCCATTGTCTCTTCCAGTTTGGAACGACTATATCTCTACTGTTAGTCTCCTGCACTGTCCTCATAGCCCTCCACATTTTGTAATTAGTGTCTGCTTTTATTTTTAAGTATCCTGCCGGATATGAACAATATGATCAAGCTCAAACCAAAAAAAAAAGCAGACCTTAGAGGGCAAGCTCAGCTGGTCTGGCAATATCTGTGAAGAGAAATCAAAGTTAATGTTTCTGGTCCAGTGATCCTAATCGAACTGTATTCCCAATGATTAAGTGGTGTGTATATTAGATAAAGCTCACTTTATCACATTTAAAATGATCCTGTTCAGTTCACACTGTCATTCAGCATTGCATCTCTCAAATGTTGGCAGTTTCCTTGTTGTGCATTAGATTTAATTCTGTTTGGAAGAAAGAGTGATGATGACTGGGGAATATCATTGTACCCCCCCCCCCTCTCCAAGCAGTCTCCACAGCCACTATCCCATTCCGTCCTATCTCCCAGCGAATGTCATGATCATCCGAACCTGACTCATTAATTCATAAGTCTTAATGAATAAGTTCATTGTAATTATCACTTTTGGTTTCGACTGAGGCCAAAATGCGTAAAAAAGTACGGTTTTACACAAATAAAACTGCATTTAGAAGTTTGTCAATTTGTATAAATAAATTACTGAAGCATATTCCCTAGTTGCCTTATTAGAGCAGTGAGAGGAACATTCAGAGAAGTCCAAACTTCCTGTCTATGTTCAAGGCGACTGTGCCCAGTGACAGTGTTTTGGCTGGCGGTTGTTCCCGTGGAGGAGAGATCCGCACAGAAGCAATATCCTGATTGTGTTTATTTTGGTGGGTGGAGGGATTTGGGGAGAGATGGTAACAGCAGAATCATCTAGCCTACGAAAAGATAGCATTCATCTTTCTCCCTCACAACTGACATCACTAGAGCAATTGGTGATGTGAGATTTGACCAATAGCCAGCAATGTCGACATGTAGTCGCGTCCAGTTATATTCTGAACTGAATGTGCTGGATTAAAAGCTGGGACTGTTTGCTCAGTGACTGTGATTAATGTCAGTCTCCATGCAATGTAACTGTGTCACTGGAGGGTTTCCCTCTCCTATTGGTGAAGGGCTTCATTCAGTGCGCTATCCCAGTGTAGGAGCAGATGCATCAGCTCCAACAGTAACAGAGATCAACAGCTGCGTACACAGAGAGAGGACAGATCTGAATCTGAGAATAGCGGACTGGAACATTACAACAATGGAGAGGAGGTTTTTCTTGAATCTTTTCAAGTGTGACTCCTCTTCAGAACAGAAAAGGATTGAAAAATGTGCTTTTAAATCCCTTGACCGCAGTAGAGGAGGGGTAACGGGAAACAAGATGATGTAGAGGAGCAATGCCACTGACAAATTGACTTTTATTTCTGGTAAAAGAGAATCAAATGTAAAATGAGTATTAATTAGATGTGAAGGGGGAAATGGGTTCGTTAATTAACTGCAAGACAAACGATTCACAAATAGGGCAAGTTCATTGGGAGACCAGGAGAAAGAATGTGTGAAGAATGGAGACCAGCCATAATGTGGTCAGGCTGTGCAAGTATGGAATTGAATAAAACTTCCATCAGGATAGAACGTTCCAACGTCTAAAGTGAGATGTTATTCGAGCTTGGGTTTTGCTTCATTGGAGCATTACAGCAACCCAGGACTAAAATGTTTGCATGTGAGTAAGGTAAGCTTTTGAAATGGGAAGCAATGAGAAGGTCAGGGTTATTCCCACAGAGAGAGTGGGAGTGTTCCTCAATACAGTTTCTGTTTGGTCTCCCCAATATAAAGGAGACTGCATTGTGAGTAGCAATGACAGGAGACTGGATTGAAAGAGTACAAATGAAATGCTGCTTCTTCTGGAACATGTGTATTGGGTTGTTAAGAAATAACAGATGTGTCCGCCATTTCTTCAAATGTCCAAATTTATTTTTTCTTATATTTAGACCACCTAGTTCCACAGCTTGGAGAGAGGAAGTACTATAGGTGCGGGAGGCCAGAGTTAATATACTTGGAGCTGGATAAACACAGCAGACCAGACAGAATCAGAGGAGCAGCAAAGGCAATATTTTGATCGTGGACCTTTCGTCAGGACGGGTGAGGGGGAGGGGAGCCTAGAAATGGAGTGATGGGATATGAAAGGGTGGCAGGTGGGTATGGTGGTGGTAGGTACATGCAGGTATGAGGTTACTGTGATTGGTCAATGAGAAGGATGGAGCAGATACAGGTGGGTCTGGTCAGGGAAAAGGGACATGGGATAAGGTGGCAACCGGAGGGTTTTTGAATCGGCTTCAGTCAATATTGAGGCCATTGGGCTATCAGCTTCAAAGGTAAACTCTCAGGTGGTGTATCTCTGATAGTGGTCTGGCTCAGGATGGGCATGTTGCCGGGCGAGTGGGAGTGGGAATTAAAATGAATGGTAACTGGAAAGTCGTGTTGGTTGTTTCGTACAGAGCACTAATGCTCCATACAGAGCCTGATCCTGGCCTACCGAGCTCATCTCCAAATCCCAACGTTGTCTCCTCTATGTTGTGGAGACCAAAGGGAGACTCACGGACATAATTATGGAGCATCGGCTCTCTGCATGCTTTAACAAATTCAGCATTCCAGTTGCTATCCATTTCAATCACTCCCCTCCCCTTGCTCATCCGGCGACAGGCCTCCTCCACTGTCAGAGTGAGGTCAAACAGAAACTGGGGAACACAACTTGATATTTCAGCTGGAGACCTTACAGCTTAATATTGTCTTCACTGGCTTCAAAATCTCTCGATCAACAGCTTTACCCCATGTCACCTTTCCCTGACCTCACCAAAGCTGTGCATCTTCCCATTCGCATATCTGTTGCATCCTTCCCACTGAGCAATCACAATAATTCCCTGCCTGCATCCCCCTATCGCTATCCCACCTAGCCTTCCACCAGCTCCTCGTCCCTCCCTCTATGTACTTCCCGGATCTCCTTCCCCCACCCCAATCCTGATGAAGTCTTTCAGCCTGAAACATTGACTTTCCTCCTCCTAGGATGCTGTCTCACTTGCTGTGCTTTTTCAGATTCATAGGTATTGGCTACATAGTTGCACGTTGAGACCTTCTCAGCAACAGATTTTATTGTGCTTTTTATACATTCCTTGTCTGTTTACTGACAAGCTTATCTCAACATTCTCACAAAAGGATCTAGGAAACAGTTTTTTTGTCACTAATGCTCCTGTCTGCTTCGAACTGATTTCCTTTGTTTTAACCGTACTTTCATCACTGCTGTTCGCAATGGCATTGTAATTGTAGCTCTTGTTATGCTGTAGCTTAACCACACCATTTCCAATATGCTTCACAACTTCCTTGTTCTTATGCTCCACACATCTATTCATAGACCCATAGATCCAATAAGTCCTTCTATAATTTCCTGTCTTCTGTGTCCCTCTCTCCTTAAACGGGGAGGTTACATTTACCAGTCCTCCCTCACTCCAAAGTTTCCTGAAAGATCACCAGCAATGCCTCTACAATCACCTTCGATATCTCTTTAGAACCACGAGCTGTTGCCCAACTGGTCTCGCTGATTGATTCAACTTCATCCACCCCAGCGCCTTCTCCTTACTGAGGTCAGTATACACACCTCTATACCCTGACTGTCTTGATACACACACTCACACACACAGAGACACA
Organism: Chiloscyllium punctatum; assembly: GCF_047496795.1. Classification (NCBI taxonomy): domain Eukaryota; kingdom Metazoa; phylum Chordata; class Chondrichthyes; order Orectolobiformes; family Hemiscylliidae; genus Chiloscyllium; species Chiloscyllium punctatum. Next base: position 12,555,308 of record NC_092769.1, read on the forward strand.
CATACACAGATACACACACTCTCTCAATCACAGGTACACATACAGACACACACACAGTCACACAGACACACTCACACAGACACACACAGACACACACTCACTCACACACACAGGCACGCACACTTTCACACACACAGACACACACACGCACACATACAGACACACACACACTCACACAGACACACACACACTCACTCACACACACAGACACACACACACTCACACACACAGACAGGCACACACACTCACTCCCACACACAGACACGCACACACTCACAAACACGCAGACACACACACACTCACACACACACTGACACACACACTCTCTCTCTCACAAACACAGATCAATCATTGTTCGGCCATTCCATTTCAAATTATCCTGTTTCATTTACACTGTCACTTGCTATTCCTTCTTCCGAATATATCTGTTTCTTTCTCTACATTTGATTTTATTCTCTCTGTCAAGAAGACATTGGGGACGGGGGGATGCCACTTTACTCCTCATCAGTCTCCACAGTCACTGTCTTCTATTCCCTTCTGTTTCTTAGCCAATGAAAAATACATACTGTGTCTGACCCTTGAATCCCGATAAACATGTTTTTTTTAGATTCCTACAGTATGGAAACAGGCCCTTCGGCTCAACAAGTCCACATCGACCCTCCGAACTGTAACCCACCTAGATCCATTCCTCTACCCTCGATTCACCCCCGACACTGTGGGCACTTTAGCATGGCCAATTCACCTAACCTGCATATCTTTGGACTCTGGGAGGAAACCGTAGCACCCAGAGGAAACCCACGCAGACACGGCGACAATGTGCAAACGCCACACAGACAGTTGCCCAAGGCTGTTCAGTAAACAAAACATTTACTTTTGGGCTAAGGCTACAAAAAACCTAAAAAAGAAACGGCATACAAAATCTTATTAGATGTTTGCACCTTTGCAAGTAAATTATAGAATTACATTGTGTAAACGATAATTAACTGATAAAAGGTATAAGAGTATAATCCAGCAAAATCCGTAGCACTTCAAGAGAATAACATGCAATTACATTTAAACTTGAGGATTATGGACTAACATTTATTATGTCCGGAAAAAAGATGGTGATTTTGTGAGAAATTGCATTTTCCCCATGATATGTAATTCCCAGTAGTTCACGTACCAGTGTGGACACCCCATGTTGGTTGAGAGGGAGCTCCAGGCTCTGAATGAATTCTCACTGTCTCAATGTGCAGTTGGCATGTGTCTCTGCAATGTTCATAAATCTATCAGAAGCCTTAATGCCTTACTCCTGAAATAGTTCGATATTCCCACCACCTTCTGTCCTCTATAGGAGTACAATAATGTCTTCTCGGAGATAGAAGGCATTTCCTTGAGACTTCGTACAAACATTTCACTTCTCACTTTTCCCTCTCACGTTCAGCAAACCAGTTAAAGTGACACATATACACCACGAGCAAAGGAACAAGGTGGAACAACATAGAGCAGTCTATATGAGTAGACTCTGCTTCACTATTTGTCATGTTGGGGCATCAAAGACATTTTCCTATTTATGTATACGTAGTTCGATAGGCTGAATGGCCACGTCCTGGTCATCTGGAAGCTGCTCAAGGACCTGACTTGGCGACTCCGGTTCCTGTTTAACATCTCGATGTGCTGACTACACTCCTTCACTCCTTGTGTAATCGGCAGGAGGGTCTGAACGGGCGATCCCTATTCTTGTCCAATAGTTTCAATCGATCGAATGGCGTCCTTGTATTCTGTTGAAACCACGTTTAGCGCAGAAGTATATGCTCAGAAACGGCGATTCTCCTGCTCGTTGGATGCTGCCTGAACTGCTGTGCTTTTACAGCGCTATACTCTCGAGTCTTCAGTCAGTGAATGGTCTCCTCGGTTTCTGTGCACCAGGTTATCGGGGTAGATGAACTCCAAACGCTCCTGTCTTGCAGTTTTGAGGAACTGAATGGAACATAGGGACGTAGCGCTGAGGAGTAGGAGTGTGTCATTAGACACATTAAGCCTTCTCAACTAGGCAGTAAGATCGTGGCTGATCTGGATGTGTTCTCAGCCCCACTTCCATATCTGTAGTTCATTGTCCTTTACTGTCCAATATCTGACTGCCATTGCTTTGACTAAATGCAAACACACAGGCACCACAATCTTCTGGGGAAGAGCATTCCCACACAAACAAACTTTTGTGAAATTCTCCTCTTCCATGTTCAGACTGGGGCTGGACGGACCACTGTTTCATTTTCTAGTCCCGTTCCTCCATTGATCATGATAAATTTTAAATGTAGCTCGGTTGGTGATATGACCAATGATATAGGTCTCAGACTAAGTCAGGTTCTTTGCTGGGGACAAGACATTTCGATATCTTACATTTGCAAAAATAATTCACCATAGCAAAGTTACTCAAAGCTAAGATGAAAAAATACATGGCAAACTGTTTGGGCAAATCTGTACATTAATATTTATCTATCAATGCATACTGAGATGCAGTCTGTGCATACACACAGACACACACACTAAGACACGCACAGTGTCACACACACAAGTGCACACAGACACATGCATACTCATGCCTAAAGACAAGCAGGAAAATAAACCTTTGCAAAGTATCAGCTTGAAAGAGCTTTGTCCACGCAATAGTTAAACTCAAGACAAAAGTAAAATAATTAAATGTTATTCTGACTCTGAAGTTGTTCTGCTCACACAAGCAGGATTTATTCCTGGAACAGTCAGATTTGGCTGAATTACCTTTGATTTTAGGCAGTAGGGAGATGCCAATGATTCCTCAACAGTAATCCTACATGAATGATAAAGATGACTGAACGGTTTTCACCTCTCATACATTGCTGCGAGAAGGAACAAGGAAAGAGAGGGAGCAATAAGCAGTGGCTTCTCCAGCATGTTGCCTTTTCTCCATGTCTCAATAGAAATATACGTTAATGTTATCTGACCATGAAACTGGACCACGTGAGGCCTCCTTGAACATTCTCAGAACTGTATGACTTCGACCCTGTTCTCTGCTCCATGTAGGAGTTTTAATGAAGATACATTCGTATGTGTCCTCATATTTTTGTCCAATAAAATCATGTCTTCATAGTACTTGTTTTCTTATACTATGGAAAGAGTATATAACATAGACATGTTGTTTTCTTAAATTTGAATCCTCAGTTCTAGACTCCCATACCAGAGAAAATGTCCATAGGCTATGCATCAGATACACTCTACTCAATATCTTATGAACGCCTCTGGTTCTCAATCCTGAAGTGTTCAATCGACCTTCCTAATTACTTGCTGCATATGCATAATAACCCCGTGTGATGTATATACCAGGGTGAACAAATGCCTTTGTACAACTGAGTTTTGTGCTCTCTCTTCTTTTAATTAGTTTACTGTTGTTTTCCCCTTCTGCCACAGCACAAACGTCGGTAGCCCATGTTATCCTGTTTCTGCTGAAGGTTTGCACACTAACCTTCCCTGTCTGTATCACACTACAGACTCTCTACCTCCACTTGACATCTTATCGAATGATTATCTTAGTGGTTGAGCCAATTGAGTTCCATCCAATCAGTTCCCACACGCAAATCATTGACAGATTCTACATAGCTTTTGATGTTGCACTAATCTCTGAGGCACTTCACCAAGTTAAAGATTTCCAACCCGAAAATAAACATTTCTCCCGACTATCTATTTTCTGATAGTTACCCAGGGCTCCCCTGTTTTTGTGTACCAACCTAGAAAGTAGGTGTGAACTCCTGTTGTGCTGCGTAATGTACTGAAATGGCTGAAAAACTTCATCCTAATCCTGTGTAAATCATTAGAGGAGCAGAAAGGTCTCCTCATGTCTCATTGAATCGATCCTGAATGGATGAATGCGATCTTCCTCACCTTCAGTAACAGCATCGCGGGGTTCAGTGAGTGAACAACACATGAAGCAAGATCAGCAAGTGGCCATTCAGCCCCTCGAGTCTGCTGCACAATTCAGAATGTTCATTGTTGATGTGATTATAACTAAACATCCCTTTCCTATCTGTTCATAATAAACATTGATTCTCTTGTTCATTAAAGATCTATATAACTCTGCCTTGAGTGTTTTCCGTAACCCAGTCTTCACTGCTCCTTGGGAATGAGAAGACCACAGAACACACAATCCTAAAGAGAAAGGAACATCCCTTTCCCAGTCTGAAATAGGAATGCCCTTATTCTCAAAATGGTTTCCTCTCAAACCAAGGACACAACAGTTAGGAACAGATATAGACCATTCAGCCCCTGAAACCTCCCCAAATTTTCATTAACCTTCGACAATCAAACACTGACCAGATTAACCTCCACTGATGTTAAAGGAATTCCAGGTATAATATTTTCGCAAGAGTTCAAGAAATTAGAACAGCGAACATTGATCAGTACAGCACAGTAAGAGCCCTTCAGCCCTCAATGGTGTGCTGACCTTTTATCCTACTCTAAGATTAAACTAAACTTCAGAGCCTTCATCCTATTGTCATCTTTGTGCCTATCCAAGAGTTACTTGAATATCCCTAATGTAGCTGATTCTACTACCACTGCTGGCAGTGCATTCCACGCACCTCTCACTACCTGTGTAAATAACCTGCCTCTGACATCTCCCCAAAACCTTCCTCCAATCACATTAAAATTATGTTTCCCTCGTGTTAGCCATTTCCACCCTATGAAAAAGACTCTAGTTATCCATCCTATCTGTGCCACTCATCATCTTGCACACCTCTATCAATTCACCGTTCATCCTTCTTTGCTCTAATGAGAAAAGCTAAAGCTCCCTCAAACCTTCTTCATAAGACATGCCCTACTGAACAGGCAATATTCTGCTAACTCCCGTCTGCACCCTCTCTAAAGCTTCCACATCCTTCCTTTAATGGGGCGAACAGAACTCAACACAATATTCCAATTGTGGTCTAACCAGGCCTTTATGGAGCTGCAGCAAAACCTCGCAGCTCGAAACTCAATCCCCCAGTTTATGAAAACCAACACATCATACACATTCTAAACAGCCCTATCACCTTGAGGGCTTTGGCAACTTTGAGGGATCTACGGACGTGGACCCCAAGATCCCTTTGGTCCTCTACACTGCCAAGAATCCTACGTGTAATCTGCATTCAAATTCAACCTTTGATAGCGAAACTCTCCTGAAAATGGGAACATGGAGCAGAATCAGGCCACTTAGCCGATTGGATCTGCTGTGCCATTTGATCACAGCTGAACTGTTTCTCACCGACATTCTCCTGCCTTCGCCAAATGATCATTAGTTCCCGAATTAATGAGAAGTTTATTCATCTCTATCTTAAAGAAACTATGTGCAGGAGTGTGCATGTGTTTGTTTGTGTGTCCATATCTTTATGTATATGTGTTGTGTGTTTAAAGTGTCTGTGTATGTTTGTGTGTATCTCTGTGAGACGAGGTCTTGCTGTTTTTTGGGATAAATCCATTTAAATTGCGATCAACTCCTCACCACCCTCCACAGCCCTACGTCTGTCCCTGTTTAGTTTATAGTTATACAATGCCACCCTCTGTTCGCCTCCCCATGCCTTTGCACTAGTGTCAGTTTTTTTGTTTCTTTCAGAGGACATCAAATACTGTCAATCTCTCACATTGCATCGCTGTTTGGTTTTTCTAATAACGTCATTGGAAGTACAGAACAGTTTCATCTGATACCTAGCGATATCGTTACTGAGATATTACCACCAACACTGTGTCAATCTCAGAACATTTCAATCTTTTCTCATTTATCATTTGTAGGAGTGCATCATAAATCATTTCAAGATAATGAAGGTGCAATATATTCATTGCATCAACTTACAATTGGTTCCGTCAACCTTGCTTGGAAGCATGTGCGGTGGAAATACTTTTTCATTTGGGCACTCTGGGTCATGAATAATCTTCAAAGACAAATCACTTCCACATTGCAGAGCGAGCATCGGCATTAGTTCACATGAACATTCTCCACTCGAAGGGTCCTCAGTACAATTACAATCCTCCATATACCAAACTGTGGGTGTGTGTGCGTGTGCAGATGGTTCTATCAGTTTGGATGGCGCTCTGAGCTGCCTCCCTCCCCCTCCCTCCCAGACTGAATCCCCTGATGGTTGTCACCCTGTGGCGCTGTCAACTCAGAGGAGTGTGAAGGCCAGCAGAGGGGGACATTGCATCACTTTAAACACCAGAGAGGCTGACAGATCCGCTGTGCACAAGGACACACAGATACACAGAGAGACGAATATAGTCATGCAGACAAAATACAGAGATGAAAACAGACACACAAATACACAAAGAGACAAATACAGGCACACAAAGATGAATACAGATGCACAGGCGCACACAGAGACAAACACAGACGTGCAGGGACACACAGAAACAAATACAGGCACACAGATACACACAGAGACAAATACAGACATGCAGATACACAACAGAGATGAATACAGGCACGCAGATACAGGGATGAATACAGGCACGCAGATACACACAGAGACAAATACGGACACGCAGATACACACAAAGACGAATAGACTCGCACAGATGCCCACAAGAATGAATACAGACACAAGGATGCACACAGAGATGAACACAGACACACAGATAAACACAGAGACAAACACAGGCGCGCAGATACACAGCGATGAATACAAACACACAGACACTCACACATGAATACAGGCATGCAGATAGACATAGAGACGAACACACATGAAGATACAGATATGAATACAGGCATGCAGAAAGAGATAAAGACGAATACACACACGCAGATACATACATGAATGCAGACACGCAGATGCACACAGAGACGGATGCAGACACGCACAGACACAGAGACACGCAGATACACAGAGAGACGGATAGAGACACACAGATACACGCAAGATTAATACAGACACGCAGCTACACACAGAGACAAACACAAATACGCAGATACACACAGAGACACGCCGATACTCACAGAGACGAATAGTCACACAGATGCCCACAGAGACAAATACAGACACACGGATACACACAGAGATGAAAACAGACACATAGATACACACAGAGACAAACACAGATGCGCAGATACTCATACAGACTCGCAGCTACACACAGAGACGAATTTAATGATACACACAGATGAATACAGGAACGCCCTTACACATAGAGATGAATACAGACACGCATATTCAGAGATGAATGCAGACATGCAGATGCACACAGAGACGAATACAGACACAGATACACAGAAAGACAAATATAGACACGCAGATACACAGAACGACAAATATAGACACATATAGAGACGAATAAAGTCACGCAGATACCAACAGAGACGAATACAGATACACTTATACACACCGAGTTGAACACAGATTTAAACTGACACACACAGAGACAAAAACAGACGCGCTGATACATACAGAGATACGCAGATACACACAGAGACGAATAGAGACACACAGATATACACAGAGATGAATGTAGACACGCAGATACACACAGAGGTAAATCCAGACAGTCAGATACACACAGTGACGAATACAGACATGCAGATGCACACAGACGTAAATACAGGCACGCAGATACGCACAGAGAGAAATACAGACATGCAGATAAACACAGCGATAAATGCAGATACACAGATACACACAGAGACAAAATCAGATATGCAGAGACACAGAGATATAAATATAGATGCATAGCCACACACGGAGACTGATAGCACATATACTAATACAGGCACACAAAAACAAATACCGATAACAGATGCACACACACACACACACACACACACACACACATAAACACAGATACCCAGTCATCAATGCAGACGCACTCCACCCACTGCCTTATGCACATTGGAATCTGCCAGTGTTTATTTTTCACGTGGTGACTTTCTCAATATTTCACTCACTTTGAGGTGGCTTGTGTCAATCTTTCTGCTGTTCCATAGGTAATTCTCTGCGCCATGTCTATAGCTTCCACCTCATTCCCTTAATGAGGTGACTAGAACACGGTATTACAAGTGTGGTGTTATGACACGGCGATGAACCCTTCTGCTAATTAAACTAAACACTGAGAAAAGCTCACCTCGCTCAGAATCTGTTAAAGTCGAGTGTAGAGAGCTCGCAAATTCCACTACTTAATAGAAAATAATATCAATGTATTCCTTAATTCTAAAAGTTAACATTGACAACAACAGTTTTCCCAACTCTAATCTTCCCTTTCTCTGAACTGTTTGTTATCTTCCTCCACCTTTGACAATATACTCTTTCAAATAAAGAAAAACTGTATGAAAATTACATAAACCAGACAGTGGTTGTTGTCTCCAATGCCCTCCTTCTTTCCACTAAATATCTCCCTGGGTCATGTTCTGTCTTTTAATGCAAGGGTCTTTCGTGAAAAAAAGGTATCTTGCACAGAGAATGTTGTTCATGGCAGACTCGCACAATGATAGTTTACTCTCTGTCTAACTTTCAAAATGCGTGCCTCTTTATTCCCTCACTATCAGCTCATCTCATTGGTTTGATGCTGGCAAAACAATAAATTTAAAATTGATTGGGTTTAGTATAGTGGGTCAGAATTTCAACTTGATTGTTTAAATTCGAACAGTTGTCAAAAGAGCAACCAAAGCTCAACATATCTGTTTCCTGATGAAGGGCTTTTGCCCGAAACGTCGATTTCGCTGCTCGTTGGATGCTGCCTGAACTGCTGTGCTCTTCCAGCACCACTAATCCATTATTTACTTTCCAGCATCTGCAGTCATTATTTTTAACCTCATATCTGTTTCACAGCCAAATGTTTCAGATGATTAGGGGTTTAGATAGGGTTGACCATGAGAACCTTTTTCCACGTATGGAGTCAGCTATTACGACGGGGCATAGCTTTATATTAAGGGGTGGTAGGTGTAGGACAGATGTTAGGGGTAGATTCTTTACTCAGCGAGACGTGAGTTCCTGAAATACCCTGCCACTAGCAGTGGTGGACTCTCCCTCTTTATGGGCATTTAAACAGGCATTGGATAGGCATATGGAGGATAGTGGGCTAGTATAGGTTAGGTGGGCATGGATCAGTGCAAAATCGAGGGCCAAAGGGCCTGTTCCTGCGCTGTATTTTTCTATGTTCTATGTTCTAGTTTAAATTGTCCAGTACACGCTGAAAATATTAGCTAGTGATATGACAAGTACTTGCAAGCTCTCAATGCAGAACAGCATTCAACTTTATCACAGTGAGTTAAACAGTGGGATTATAGAGCTGCAGTATAACCTCACAGCTCTGAAACTGATCTCCCCGGCTGTGAAAGCCTACACATCATACGTCTTCTACACAAAAGCAACAACTAGATGGCAACTTTGAGCATCCATAGATATGGACCCCAAGATCCCGCTGTTCCAGTTTTATCTCGATCTGTCACTCATCAACTCAGTTCTGTCAATGTCTGTTGCAACCTACAAGTGCCCTCCATACTAACCACCAACTCCACCAAAGTTCGTGCCATCAGCAAACCTATGAATCCATCTTCGTCATCCAACTCTTATTTTAAAAAATCACAAAGAGCAGAGGTCCCAGAACAGATCACCAAGCTGGTCACCAATCTCCTGGCTGCATCTGCTCTATCTACCAGCACCTTCTGTCTTCTGTGGGCCAGACAATTCTGCATCCAGACAGCCAGATCTCCTTGTAAGCCATGCCTCCTTACTTTGCGAATGAGCCTACCGTGGGTTACTTTGTCAAACGCCTTGTTAAAATCCATATATACCACATCCACTGCTCTAATTCATCAACGTGTTTTGTCACATCCTTAAGGAATTCAATAAGATCTATGAGGCATGACCTGCTCCTCACAAAGCCATGCTGACTGTCTCTAATCATTTATAATTTTCCAAGCATTCATAAATTCTGCCTCTCAAATCCTCTCCAATAATTTTCCCGTGACTGGCGTAAGACTGATTGGCCTCTTATTCCCAAGATTATGCCTATTCCCTTCCTTGAACCAGGGAATAACTTTTGCCAGCCTCCTGTCATCTGGCAAGACTCCAGTGGACTGTAAAGACGCAAAGAACATCGCAAAATGCTTCTCTCGCTTCCTATAGTATCCCAGGGCATATCCTGTTTGGCCAAGGAAATCTATCTATCCGTGTGTTTCACAAACCTTTCAGCACATCCTCCTGTTCGAGCATATCCGCCTGTTTCATGCTGTCCCCAGAAACGGCAATGCCCCTTTCGTTAATGAAAACTGAAGCAAAACATTCATTAAGAACCTCCACTATCTCCTCCGATTCCTGGCGCAAGTTCCCTCCACTATCCCTGATCAGCCCTACACACACTCTGGTCATCCTCTTGTTCCTCACATAAGTGTAGAATGTCTTAGGTTTTATCTCAATCCTACTCGCCAAGGCATTTTCATGCCCATTTTTATCTCTCCTGATTTCATTCTTCAGTTCCTTCCTGGTTACATTGCAACCTTCTAACCCTGTCTAACCCTTGCCTCCTCAACCTTAAGCAAGCTTCATCGTTCCTCTTGACTAGATGCTCTAAAGTTCCTGGCACAATGAAGATATGGAGCTGTAAATGGATGGGAGTTGCACATCCTGTCACTTCCAGCATGGACTGCAATTTTCCCGACATGGACAGTGATCAAACTCAGTATTACTGAGCGATGCACAGGGATGATGGACACAGCTCTACATGCTGGAAGGGTAACTGCTCCAGGTTTCCAGAGTTATTCACTGCACAACTCCCCGGGGGCTGATGTGGTCTGGACAGTCTGTACAGATTGCTTGGTTGTATTGAGCGGTACACTAGCCTGGTCTGCACAGTGCTTCACGTTGAATAGATATCTAATCTGGATTATGATGTCTGACTCTGTGAGGTCGATTTGGTATCTGGCAAAGCCGATCATTTGAGCTGATCTGTCAGCATATGTATTTTATGATTTTATTCTTGTCATTGGACCCGCCAGTGTCTGACTCCTCCAGCTAATCCCATTTGTCTGAGAAGAACCATATTTATTCAACTTGTTGATCAAGTAATCATCCAAATATAACACGAATATCCGTCCTTCTGTCCCTTAACCTGGCCGTTGGTGCACATATCCCTGAATCCCCCGGGACGTAATTATGAATTTCAGAAACAATGTGCAAAGTGCACGGCCCATGCTTTTCTTTACATCACGGTTGTGGGTCCCATTTGGATCCTTAATGTATCAAGAGCTGGCACTGTGAAGCTCAGAAACAATGAAATTGTGTGTCTCTGGCTGTTCACTTCCTGGTGTGTCCCATGTGGTGCTCCATGGTGGACAGGGGGTCCCAGCAGCTTTGCGACACGTCTTTGAACCTTGTCGTGTGCCTGTTCACTGAACATCTGTGTTTGCCCTTCTTGGCTGATCATGCGGTCAGTTACATGAGGAAGCCCCTCTCGTATTATTGTGAAGCACCAGGCATCAAACTTGTAACTGAGGGGCTTCTGACCGACTCCGGTTATTGGAAAGTGAGTGGAAGAGCAGGGAATGGTTTTCGGGAGGCTGTGCTATGAGCTGCCTCAGACATTCAGGGAGACCTGTGCATTTGGTGACCCAACTCTGAATGGACCATGGGGACGAAACTAACAGCATCTGCGTCTGTAACATGAACAACAAATGGAGCAGAGGCTGCAGAGAGGGGAAGCTCTGAAACCACTCAATGCGTGTGTCTGGAGAAAGGGATCTGCTGGATCCACCTCGGGTTTTCCAGGAACAGCTTCCCAAGCTCCACTTAACCCAGGAGTAGAGTTTGAGGGGACACTGATTGAACAAGCAGTTGGTCACAGAGCCATGTCACCTCCTTCAACACGACCTGCAGCTTCACACCAGGAGGAGGGCGGTGCTATCAGTGTCTTTTACGGTCACAGTTTTGTTCAGCTTCTTTTTTCCTGAACTTTCCAGGCAGGAGTGGGTGACGGCTTCATCATCCCTCCGATCTCAACCTCAGTGTCATCATTCAGTGACAGAGGATATATTTGGTGGATGAGAGCAATAGGCCTGCTGGGAACATCAGGCAGCAGGCGAGCAGGGTGATGGAGCAACACTTGCCATGTCTCACTGGCTCAGAGTGAACCCTCCAGTACACACGGTGTCACCAAGTCCTGTAATCCCTCTGTATTTCAGTAACATACTGCCTGCCGTTCTTCCTGGAAGAAAATGACAGGTTATATATGACGTTAAATCCCACCTGCCAAATTTTTATCCATTGATTAACCATTTACAAACTCTATAACTTCCATTGATAATTTAATTTCCTGCTTATATTATTTCCATTGGCAAACTTATTTACAGTACATTTGTTCCACTTCTCTAGATCATTGATATAGATGGTAAATAGTTGAAGACCCTGCACTGGTCACTGTGTGACCCTACTGGTTACATTCTTTAAAAATTATTATAACTGAATTATCCGGAGTGCCTGCTTTCTGTTTAATAACCAGCCCTTCCCCAGTCCTGTGTTCCCCCATTCGAAGGGCTTAATAAGGACGAGGAACATCAGTCAGCAATATAAGCCCCTCCAGTCTGCTCCACCATTGAATACAATTACGGCTGATGTCAGCCTGCTCCACCATTGAATACAATCACGGTTGATGTCATCTCGGTCTCAGTCCCACTTTCCGGCCCACTCTCCATATCCCTTCAGTTACTCAATATCCCAGCATCCACTGCACTCTGGAAGATTGAATTACACAGATTTACAATCATCTGAGAGAAGTTCTCTCATCACTGTTTTAATTCCACTCCTCTTATCCTAAAACTATGATCTCTTGTTTAGATTTCCCCACATGAGGAAATACCCAATGCATATCGACATTATCAATCACCTTTGGCATTGTCCAGACCTCAGTGACATCTCCTCCCATTTTTCTAAACTCCAGAGAGTATAGACCTGAACGTTCAATCTCTCTTCAGAGGACAAACTCCTTTTCTCTGGAATCAGTCTAGTAAACCTCTTCTGATCTGCCTCCATGGTAATTACATCCTTCCTGCAATCAGGATACCAAAACTGTAAACAGTACTCAATTGCGATCTCACAAATGCTTGGCATTATTGCAGCAACAGGTCCCTCGCTTTATAATCTATTCTTTCAGAAATAAATGCCAAATTTGCAGTTGCCTTTCTCTGCTATACCTGCATATGTATCTTTTGCGATATGGATGAGGATACCAGATCCCTCTGTACCTTAACACTTCGTAGTTTCCCTCTGTTTGAATAGTAAGTAGCTCTTCTGATACACCGACCAAAACGGCCATATACTTTTCCTCGTTTCATTTCGTCTGACAAATAATGGCCCAACCTATCCGTAACCATTCATTATACTTTCTCACTTGAGTCACTGTATTCTGAAAAACTGATTATAGTATGTCCATCCCCTCAAATAAGTGATAGTATTGATTGCTATTAGTTGGGGTCTGGGGACTGAGCCCTATGGTATTTTTTGGAAACAGAAAATGAACCAGTTATTCCATCTCACTGCAATTCTTTGCTTCACAATCCTATATCCAAGCGAATAAATTACTTCTAACCATATGCGATCTTATTCTGCAGATTAACCATTAGTGCACACCTTATTCAATGTGTTCTGCAAGTCCTGATTTTACATCTCTCAGGATCCCCAGTACGCAGCTTGCTTGTCACATTCTTAAAAACTCAAATAAGTAATGAAAATACGATTCATCATTTGTAAAATTATGTTGATTCTGATTGATTGTGTCTTGACTCTGCAAATGGCCTTTCATTTATTCCTGAATAATCGATTTTAACAATTTTGTTACATTCCAGCAGTTTTCTCATTACTTTATATATCATCGTGAAGGTGATAAGCTTGCATTCTCACCTCTCTATGTTCGCTTCGTTCCCTCCAATCCTGTATAATTGTCACATGGTGTGACATGACCTACTCTGGTTGCTGTGTAAGAGGCATGAGTGGCTGAAAGGACTCATTCTCTTCCCTGTGCACAAAATCAATGGGCTGATGTCAAAACAAAAACAAAACAAAACATAGATTAAACCGAGTTGAACCAAGGCAAATTAAATTAAATTACATGAAGTTACAACACCCAGCATAATCTTGCCAAAGCTCCCAATCACTGGTAGCATGAGTTGCCATACCCGTATTTGTTCAGAATTATTCCTCTCAGAGGCCCCTGGGCCCCCAGACACAGCCCTCACTTTTACACAAATGCACTGACCAATATAGCCAATAAAACCATGTCTATATGGTTGAAATAGGGCCGCCATATCCTATAACAATGTTCCTTTTTCTGGTGCCCATACTCGTAAGGAAGTCCAGGACATGGGCTCCATAACACTATGATCAGAATCCTGGGAGATTTCCTGGAACCCAGTTCATCAGAATGTTCTTCCTCGCACAAAATGAAAGAATACGAAACCATTTCTTCCAATGCAATTCCAAAGAGGGAAGGTTCAGCGAACCCAAGAGGAGGGGCACCAGAGTTGCCTTGACCTCGGTTCCCAAACCCCTTCCAAACTCTTGCTATAGTGCACCAATACCTACGAAACTTGTGGCATGATCACAGGTAATAAGTAAGAGCACTAACGTGTATTGTACATTTGGGCACATTTTTGAAACACCTGTCTTAAATTTGACAAGCTGCTCTGGTGTCAATTAAACCCTGCGGAGTACCTTAAACTGCATAGCCTACGTCCTATTGCAAATTGAAATCTTGCTTACGGTCTCCCAAACATCTTCCCACTCCTCTGGTGAGATCTCCACCCACACTTCCTGGGCCCAGATTCCATAGAGCCGCTCTATATCCTTTGAGATACTGTCTCATAATAAATGATAGAGGGTGCTGACCGAGAGAGCACCTGTGGACCAGAGCACTCTTCTCTCAATTTCCGACCTATGGGGATTAACCATTAATGTAGTCTTTTTTCCTGTATAAAATTCTTTATCTGAAAGTAATGAAACAGGCCCCTCCAAAATAACTCATATTTCTGTCTCAGCTACTTGAAAGCCATCCTGACCACTACGTCAAATAATTCTCCCAAACAGGAATCTCCTCTGGTCTCCCAAAGCCGAAAGCCATAATCCATCAGCCCTAGCTGGGATCCTACTAATCCTACAATGGGAGTAAAAGGGGAAGTTTATTTCTGTAAATTGCCCTCAATTTGTCGCATCATTTCACAGGCTTTAACTATGTTAAGGGCAATTGGATTTCTGCGATGGTCCATAACAGTCCTCATCTTGTCCATGAACAGCAGACTAATGAGGGGGCATTTTGCTTGCGATGCTTCAAGCTCAATCAGCCACATCCGATTGCAGGGAACTTAGTTTGCATTTGTTAAAGTCCAGAAAATTCACACCCTTCATATCCTGCAGAAGCTGCAATTTGGTGAGCTTCATAAGTGGCCACCTGTGGTGCAAGGTAAACAAGCTTAACCAACTTTAAAGCCTCCATAGAACCGACCTGGAGAGCATCAAAAGGACCATTCGCATGGGATAGAAGAAACGAGGAAGTACATTCATTTTAACTATTCTACCCAACCAGGATATTGGAATATCTTCCCAGAGCCGAAGGTCCTGTCTTATCTTCTCGAGCACCTGCACGAAGTTTGCTTTATATAATTGACAGAAGGCTGGTGTGATAAAAACACCTAAATAGAGGAAACCTCCTTGTGACCATCGGAAAGGGAATCGGATTGCACCCCCACGATCAGGTACTCGAATAACACCCCAACAGGCATGGCCTCCGATTTCATATAATTGATGTTATACCCCGAGAAAGATCCAAAGAAATCAATCACTTCTATTAAACGGGGCAAAGATATCATCGGGTTAGTTAGAGAGAGAAGAATGTCGTCTGTGTAAAGGATCTGTTATGCCTTCCTGACCCTACAACCCATTCAGTTATATTGGGACCCCTCTGGGTGGCCTCTGCCAGCGGCTCAATCACCAATGCAAAGAATAACGGCTGCCTCTGCCGATGCTAAAATTATACCATTATACCTAACACCATTAGGGAGAACTGCTGCTGCTTTAGCGTCACTATATAATTCTGCTATCCACCAGGCAAAGACACCTCCAAGGCCAAACAGTTCCAAGACATAAAAGACATATGGCCACTACCCCCAATCAAATGCTTTCTCTGCATCCAGCGAGACTACCAAGCTTGGAATCGAGCTTGTTGCCACACCGGAACCATATTTAGCACTCTCTGAATATTAATCGGGGACATGCGACTCCTAATAAAACCTGTCTGGTCCTCTTTCACAATGAAGGAAAATATCTTCTCTAGCCTCAACGCTAGAACTTTCGACAAAATTTCGAAGTTCACATTTTTAATAACAGTATAGGTCTATACGAATAGGCAATCCTCTCGTGCTTTCCCTCTCTTGAGAATAAGAGAAATATTTGCTTCTCTCTGAGTTCTCTGGGTATAACATCAATTTTATGAAATCGCAGGCCATGCCTGTTGGGGTGTTATTCGAGTACCTGATCATGGGGGGGGTGCAATCCGATTCCCTTTCAGATGGTCACAAGGAGGTTTCCTCTATTTAGGTATTTTTATCACACCAGCCTTCTGTCAATTATATAAAGCAAACTTCTTGTAGTCCTGTCTACAAAAATAATTGAATATATCCAACATTGGCCCTGCCATCATTCTATGAACCCCTTATAAATCTCACTCCGCAAGCCATCTGTGCTGGTCGATTTTCCACTCTGGAGCTGCCTTACCGCATGCTGTTGGATTGTCAGAGGGGCATTCAAAAGAGACTCCTTCTCTGAAGTTACACTTGGGAGGTCCAGGGTCTTAAAAAGGACTCTGTCTTCACCAATCTGTCTGCACAATCCTCTGACTGGAGCAATCCAGAGTAGAACTTGCTGAATGCTGCATTAAACCTTTTCGGATCGCAGGTGATAGTACCAGCACCCTCTCTAATGGATGCAGTAGATTTGGGCACTCTTCTTTCGGGCCAAGTGCGCCTTCTCGGTTTAGCACCAGACTCGAATAACCGCTGTTTCGCAAAGGAAATCTCCCTCTTTGCTTTCTGGGTGAGCACATTTTTTCTGAGCAACCCGGAGGGCTGTAATCTCCTGCAACTTAGTTACAGAAAGTCTGTCAAATTATGCTGTCTCAGCTGCCTTGAGCTAAGACTTAAGCATACGCGACTGCTTTCCCTTCTGCCGCATCCGAGTCACCGAACAAGAAATAATCAAATCCCTTGCATAGGCCTTGGCAGTATTCCAGAACACTGACAGATTACTGGCCGTACCCAAGTTAACGTCCTAATATAAACTTAAATTCCCGCAAAAAGTGCTCAATGAATTTGCTATCTTTCAGGAGGCAAGGATCCATGCGCCAGTGCTGTGAGCCTGTCCCATCTCCATCAGCCTGAACATCCACGTACACTGCTGCATGATCAGAATTTTGCAAAACAGCATCGAATTTTTAAAGGCCAATGGCGCAAAAAATATGTGAATCCTGGTATAGCACTTACGTGGGTTAGAAAAAAGGTGAAAACCCGACCTTCAGGGTGAAGACATCTCAAACGTTCACCAACGCAGCTCTGTGTTCAGGTCCACCAGCTGCCTTGATGGCTGGGAAATACCCGTGAGAACCCTTGACATCCTCGCCACTTTGGGATCCATAAGTCGGTTAAAGTCTCCCCTTTAATGGTACGATGTTCCCCAAGGATCATCAACCTGGAGGGCACAACCATTAGAAATTTGAGGGGGGCAATATTATACAATGTTCCATATTCTTCTCCATGTATTAAAGTTTTAAGGATCAGAAACCACTCACGATCGTCCTTAATTTGGTCAAACAACTGAAGCAGAAGGTTTGTATGACTGAATGAAGCTACTCCTCTACTTTTTGAATTAAAGGATGAAATAAACACCAAGCCAAACCTTCCCTGCTGTAACTTTAAGTGCTCCTTTTCAGTTAGATGTGTTTCTTGTAGCAAGGCTCCACCAACACCTTCCTTTCTGAGGCTTGAAAGTATGTTTTTCTTTTAATCGGTGAGTGACTCTCCTTAACGTTCCAGGTGCACCATTTAAACGAGCGGTTAGCCATAGTCATCTGAAGCAGCCCATGACCCACTGGGAGAAGAACCCCATTTATAGCGCGCCAAGTGAAAGCAGTAAACAGTTCATACAAACTTGAAAATATTACTACAATAACATCCAAATCAAAACTTCTAACAACTATTTCTACAATAAACCAACATATAACACAAATAAGTGGAGACTTTCCCCCTTCCTGCAGTGGGTGTTCATATTACCCACCAATCCCCCATGGCTCATCCTAGCTGAAGCTGCTCCCCAAACCCAGGCAAAACAAAGTTTTAAAAAGTTGCACGCATCTTACAACAAGAAAATTCAAAGTGGGAATTCAATCCGTCCCATCCATACTTTGACCTGAGGCAGTCCTGGTAAAACAAAATGTAACCGACCCCACCATTCCCAAACTCCCTTTCCCATTCTGAGTTAAGTGAGAGAAGCGAAAAGCAAATGATAGAAAAACAAAGGATAATGGGAATGGAGGAAGAAAGGAGAAGAGAGAAAAGGGAAAAAATGGGACATCCACATACTAAAAAAAACGAGGTAAACCAGGCAAACCCCAGAGAAATCAAAGAGAACCGAATTGTCCATATTATTTGAACCAGCCAGTCTATTTTAAGGTGTACAGGAAGTCCTTTGCGTTTACCGGTGAGTCAAAATTAAACACAGACCCTCCCCATGGCTGAAAGATAAGATTGCCGAATATCCTAACAAATTATTCACATCACTCAGCCTCCATTTTACCTTATCAAAGGCCTGCTTCTTGCGGACCACAGCCGTAGAAAGGTCTTCGAAAAACATAATTCGTGATCCTTTGTATATCAGAGCCTATGGATCTTTCCCCAGAGCTCGAGAAGCTGACAGCACTTTTTTTTCTCTCTATGTGCTGGAATTGCACTTGTACCGGGTGGGGGCGCTGGTCTGATCCAGGCTTGAACACTGCGACCCGCTCGGCCCACTCGACGCGCACCCAGTCTGCCCTTACTTCCAGCTTCAGATATTGTATGAGCCATTGCTCCAAGAAGCTGACGAGCTAGCCTTCTTCTTCTCTTTCCTGCAGCCCGACCAGGCTGATGTTCTTCTGACCGTCCCGATTTTCGAAGACGTCGACCTATTCTATTAAGGCCGTAACCTACCACTCCAGGGCATGGACCCGACCCGCCGAGGATTTTGCCATGGTTTCTGAAGCCCGTGGTCCGCTGTTCCATCTCAACACTGCACGGCCCGAGACTCTTCGTCTCCTGGTCCTGCTTCTGCAGTTTCCAGCCTGGTTTAGGTCTCCTTCATCGCTGAATCAATCTTCTCTCGCAGGCTCTGAACTCCAAGACCAGGCTCTACTCCACAGATAAGTCTCCTGGAGCGTTTGCAGAGGCTGACGTCACAGCCGCGGATGTATCCATTGCTGCTGTGTCCTGCTGGTTGTGATTCTCGTGGTCCTTTTCCCTTAGTCACTTTCCTTACTCACATAATATGGCAGAGAGCAATACTGAGAATCAAAAACAACCAATTTTATCACAAAAGGGAAGAAAGAGAGGGTGAATGATTCACTTTATCTGGCTTCAGGTGCAGAGCTTTTTGAAATGGTTTGAAGATGTTTTTTGTAGGAGCAGACAGTGGAGAACTACTGGATTTTAGAAAGATAGATATTCAAGTGGATGTTCAAGAGCTCAGAAAGTGAATAGTAAATAAAATTGAACTAACGTGGTTCGGGGTGACTTTTGGAAATGGAAAGGTAAAAGTGAAGTTTGCCTTCAGTTAGCGGAAATTGGAATATCGATGTAAAGGCGTTCTGCACAGACTGCATGCAGTGTGGATGAGATTGTACCTGTGTTCTATACTGTTTCAAAGAATGAGAGGTGATCTCAGGAAAACTTAGAAAATTCACCCACCGCAGACTGACTCATACAGGGGAATGAACAAGTGCAGCAGGCAAAGTTAGGGGGAACCCAAGATGTTCTGCAAAAACATCAAGCAGAACAGAATAACCAGGGAAAAATTAGGACCTATTTCGAAACCAAGGGGGTTATCATTATATGAAACTGGAGAACATTGATAGACTGTAACACGAGAACTTCACACCTGTTTGATTTGGGAGAAGGAAGATGCAGGTACAGAATTCAAGAAGATGGACTGGGAAGCTCTCGAACAGTTTGATATAAAATGCAAGTTGGGATTGATGATTTTGGATGATGTAAAGTCCAAATGTGTTTATCGCAGGATGCTGTTGGAGACAAGAGAGGAAATGTCCTGACCTAAATGTTTAAGTCGAAACTGACCACACAAGGGAGGCGCTAGAGGACTGGAGAACAGCTATGTGGTCCCAAGTTACTGGAAATAAGGTAGAAATAGACCGGTATCTGGTGGTGTACCACAGCGAGCAGTGCAGTGTATCTAATTATTTGTGGTATACATAAATTATGTAAGTGTGAATGTGGAGGGGGTGGTCGGGGGTTGGGGCTGACAGTAATAAGTAATTTTTTGTTGACACAAAGATTGGCCAGGTGGTTGGCAGTGAGGAGGAAGGCCTTATGTTACAGGAATATACAGGTGGAATAGTCAGATGGTCAGATCAATGGCAGATGGAATGGAACCCTCATAAATACGAGGTGATGCACTTTGTAAGAAGCAACCAGACAGGGGAGAATTCAATGAATAGCTGAGCACTAGGGAGGTCAGAGGGTGTTTCTTCACATATCCGTGAATGTGACTGGACAGTATAATAACCAGTTAAGAAATCACACGGGACTGTAGGCATAGTGTTCATTCATCGAGGCGACATAATTTGAGTTAAACATGTCATTGGTTAGGCTATGAATAGAATATTGTGTGCAGTTCTGGAAGCCATATTACAGGAAGTGTTCTGGTTTATCAGTAACATCAGAAGCTATTGGGGTCACCACAGAGTTGGAAGCTTCAGTGGAAGTCTCCTGGCTGCAACTCTCTAAATTTTCACTTGATTTGTTTTCCCTCCTCGATTGTAGAACTGCATCTGAGAATCTGTGTCTGATCTTTCCTTTTTGCCAAGTACATATTTTTTGCGATATTACTGCATCAGAACACTTAATTATTAATAGAGGCTAGGCCAATGCCTTCAAATATTCTTGAGGAGCTCTGCTGTCGTCCATAACACGTGACTCCTTCTCTTTCCGTGTAATTGGTTGGAGGCACAAAATGGGCTATCTCTACACTTCTCTAATAATTTAATTAAGCTGAATGACTTCCTTATATTCCTGTGAAGCCAGTGTGAGGCGCTGAATAATCTCCTCCTTTTAACTGTGGAATTGTGCACTGTCCAGCTGCACTGTTACATGAATGTTACCGATACTTCCAACAGCACAAGCCTTACTGTTGTCCTGGTCTTGTTGCACATGGACAGAGACTATTTCAGGCGATGAAGGGGGACATTTTTCCTGAATATTGTGTGATCGTCAGTGAACACCACCACTTCTAATCTTATGATGGGGTCAAGATATTTATGAAGCAGCTGAAGATGTTTGTGCTGAGGAAGCTACCTTGAGGATCGTTTGCAGACATGTTCAGGACTGCGTGGACATTTGTCCTCAAACCACAATCATTGTGCTCTATGCTTTAAATCACTCTAACCAGGGAAGTTTACAACTCATTCCTATTAAGCACAATCCTGCTCTGGCTTCTTGAGACCATCCTTAGTTAAATGCTGCCTTGATGTCAGGGCCGGTCACTCTTCCCTGAGCCCTTGTGTTCATGTCTTTTGCTCATATCAATAGGTCACAGTGTGGGGGCAAGGAGTGCTATTTGACCAGAGTTGAGGGCTATGAAGAATTAGACATGAAAGAGGATATTAGACCTTATTGTGGGTGAAGACATGCTTGCGGGGAGGGGTGGGGGAATGGTGGTGGGGGTTGGTGGTGTCGTGGCGTGTGGATGAATGACATATCCCTTTTTGTGGCCTTCTCGCATTCTATTATTGGAAAGTAGAGGCTGTTCATTTCCTGGAAGGTCTGTTATTGAATATTGCCAGATTGTCTGGACCATCTCTGGGTGAGGAATGGCGGCTGTACTCACAGTGAAACTGGGTCTACAACTTGACCAACAAACGAAGCTCAAATTGCAGAAAGGGGAACCTCGGTTATGAGTGATGAGGAGCCTCTTTCATACCACAGCAGGGGTTTTCCAATTACACTTTCTAAACAATCCCAAACAGGGTTTGACAGTTTTGAGGGGCTGAATGGTCTCCTCTATTTCTGTGAAAGGGGTAGCTAGCCTCTAATTGCTCCGGTCTTGCAGGCTTGATGGGCTGAATGGAACACAGAAACATAGGACTGAGGAGCAGGAGTGGGTCATTAGGCACTTTGAGCCTTCTCTACCAGGGACTAAGATTGTGGCTGATCAGGTTGTGGTCTCAGCTTCACTTTCCTGTCTATGTGCCGTTATCCAAGAATCACTTCTCTGTCCAATATTTAACTAACTCAGCGTTGAATAAATATAAACAAAGAGACATCACAAACTTGTGGGGAAGAGAATTGCCTGTTTAGAATTTCTGCTCATCCCTCTTATCGAGTCATATAGCATGCAAATGTGTAAGTGCTGACCAGACATCCCATTATGATCGAATCTGATTTAAGATCATTTAACTCATATTCCTCTAAACCTCCTTATTCAGATACCCAGCAAGATGCCAGACTCCACCACTTCCTCTGGCAATTAATTCCACATGGACACCTCCCCCTGCATGAAAACATTGCGTCTAATTTCTCTCTAAAATATTTCCCCTCGTACCTTAAAATAGGCCTCCAGTCTGAAATTCAATCCTCTACCAACCTCTGTCTCCTCCCTTCAATCTAATTTGTATTCACTTGGCGTCGGTGCAATGGTTCCCATGTGTCCTATCCTTTCTGACTTGCCGAATATGCAGAACATTGTCTATCAACTTGTTCTAGTCTGTATGGAAAACATCTACAATACTGCCTTCATCAATCTGCTTTGTCACCTCTTTAACAAACTCAGTCAAATTAGTGCGACACGATTTCTCATGCAAAAAGCCATGGTGACTGTCCCCAATCAATCCTTGCCTTTGTCAATGCATGCAATTGGCTATCCCTCAGAATCCCCTCCAACAATTCACCCACCACTGATGTCAGGCTTACTGGTTGTTGGGTAACTGAGTTCCTTGGGTTGTTAGGTAACTGC
Source organism: Chiloscyllium punctatum (assembly GCF_047496795.1). Taxonomy (NCBI): domain Eukaryota; kingdom Metazoa; phylum Chordata; class Chondrichthyes; order Orectolobiformes; family Hemiscylliidae; genus Chiloscyllium; species Chiloscyllium punctatum. The sequence continues at coordinate 12,578,533 of NC_092769.1, forward strand.
TTTCTTTTCTACTGTTACTCCCCCATTGGTCACAGCAAATTATCGGTGTAACCAGGTTGATGATATGGCCAATGTTATTGGTCTCACATTGGGTCAGGGTCATCCTCAGAAGAGGTCAGGTTGATTTCGTTCATTTGTTAAAATAACAAATTCATGACGAAAATAAGGTTCCTCAAACTATGATGGAACGGTGAATGTCAAATAGAATATAAATTACAAAAATGTACATTGATATTCCCATTTCTAAAATTACTGAGGAGCACAAACACACAGACACACACACAGATGCATACACAGACAAGCACACTCAGACGCACTCAAACACACACACAGACATGTACACTCAGGCACACTCAAACACACAACAACACAGACACAAAAACACGGACACACACAGACACATGCACATACAAGTATACGTACAAGCATAGACAAATGCATGTGCCGTTACTGTAAATAATTAGAGCAGAAAAAAGGCCATTTGGCCTATTCAGTCTACTGAGCTATTGACCATGGCGGACATGCTTTTCAAGCCAATTCTCCTGCCTTCTCACAACAAGCCTTGATCCCAGCTTCAAGCATAACTTATCTAGTTATATCCACACGATGCTAATGTGTCTGTGTATACGTGTGGGTCTGTGTGCATGTGTTGTTTCTGTGTGTGTCCCAGTGTCCTGCCCAGTGCTCCATGTTGGAGGGTACGGTTTTAGCAGTTTTGAAGCATATGTTTATAACTTGCTCTGTGCCTATCAATTGAATGTCTGTGTTAATCACTCTCTGCTGCTCAGGTGGTCAGTAACATGAGGAATCCCCACAACTGTTAGTGATTCAGACCAGGCTTCTCATTTGCACTTGACTAACATTTAACTTGACTCTAGTTTTTGTACGTTCGTGGAAATGCTGGGGATGGTTTCCTGGATGTTGCGCTTTAAGCTACTGTGGAAATTCAGGAAGACCAGAGGCCTTGGTGACCCAACTCTGGATGAAACATGGTGACTGTAGTTACAGCATCTAGATCTGAAACATGACCAACAAATAGAGGAAAGGCTGCGGAGAGGGTAATCTCTGTAAAATGGAAAGAAGGAATGAAAATCAGATCAGCCATGTTTTTGAAGAATGTTGGAGCAGGATTGAACGGCTAGCTCATGCAACTTATTCAGATATTTCTGTTAGTAACAAGCCAATTTCCCTTTTTTTTCCTAGTATCCCAGACTGGAGGGTAGTGTGTCAAATCCCCCAGTTCCTTGGGAACAGAAATCTGGTTCCTCACAAGCCTCCAGATTTCTCTGTATCCCAGTCTCGAATGGCTGAGTGACTGCCTCCTGTCCCTGTGTCCCAGTCTAGAGCAGTTGAGTGACTATCTCCTGTCCCTTTGTCTCCGTCTTCAACAGTTGGAACACTGTCTCCTGTCCCTGTGTCCCAGTCTAGAGCAGTTGAGTGACTACCTCCTGTTTCTCCCTGTTCCTGAGTAGCAGTTTCAATGCTCTGAATGATGTCACAAGGTTAAGAAAGGACTTAATAACAGGGAAGTTCTAATTGGAGCAGCATTACACAAAGGTATCGAGAAAATTCTCCACCATATATTTTATGCAGGTCGTCTGTTATTTTATTCCTGTCTCCTTTTATGAACAGGGTGAAACATACACAACAGTTCATTGTTCCGACAATACACCCACATACAGCGAAATCAGATTTAAAAGATTGAAAAATTTATGGTCTATCCCTCAGCAACCCTTATCCATTCCATCCAAACCGAGTAAATGTGCCCTTCCATTTTGTTATGTAAAATGATGTAAGGAACTGGTCAACTGAACCTGTTTATTTGGTGAATGTGACTAATGTCAGTCTCCGTGGATTCTAATTATGCCAGTGGAGGGTTTCCATCTTTTAATGACAAAATGGCTCCCATCAATATGTATGGGCGGGAGCATCACTGATAGCACTAACAGGTATCGGCTGGTCCAGAGAGAGGGAAAGATCAGAAACTGGGAATGTTAGACTGGAAAGTTCCCAACAGTGGATCAGAATCTGCGAACGTTATGCTGGACAGTTCTAACAGTGCATCAGAATCTGAATACAATAGACTGGAATGTTCCGACAACGGACAGGAGATTATCCTATTATGTTGGGATTCTTTCTACTTATTATCCGCGTTACCATCGCAGAACAGATATGCACTTTACATTATTCAATATTTTTATTTTCCTATCCTGGCTATTGTTGGTGTCCCTGGTAAGTATCACTGTCAATATATTATTTGCATTAACCATGTGTGACAGTATTGCTGTTCTTTTCATTTACTGTACTCTGTAAGTATTCACGCTCCAAACCACAACAAACAACAGTGAACTTATTCATTCTTTCTCTCCTTCTGTAGGTCTGGCACTGGGCCTTGTTGGTTGACCTACTCACTTTCAGGCATGAACCAGGATTCATTGCATCACTGCACTTGCTATTTAAATATTGAAAGCTTGGAGGTCACTGTCTTCTGTTCTGGATGCAAACTCCATTTCTTTCCTCTGACTCCATCTCATCCCTGGCCAATAACTGAGGCTGAAACAGACGAGTCACAACTACGGTGATCCCTTTGGCCACAAGCTGATTGCTGACACCATACCCTGGTCATTTCTTATTTTAACTATTGACAACTGCAGATTATACTTCACTGGTTCATCCCATCTGCTGTTTGAACCTTCAGCTATGAACACAGTCTTAATAAAGCGAATGATTCCACGGCTTGTATCTAAAGGCAGACCAAAATCCCATCATTCCTGTACGGATTGCTTTATATTGTTGTTGGCTCTGGCAATGCCTTTACTTTAATATTCACAAGCACATCGTCACCTCTGACTATGACACGGTCCTCAGTCTCCCTCTTTTAATTACACAAAGCCCTGTCAGTTGTTCACATTTAAGCTGATATCCTCTGTGTCTATTCTCTCTCAAATAATAAATTACATATCTACTGCCATCAAAACACACACACACACACACACACACACACAATTTCGGCAGTGGAGACACAGAGCCATACATTTGTGGGATCCTATTTTCTGTCACTCACTGCATGGGTTACAATTCTTCCCGTGCAAGACATTTCTGTAGTGCAAGTTTAGTAGCAATATACAGGCAATGTTTTGCAATGGTGCCCATGCTGGACAGGTAGTCCAGTTTATAGATTAGTCCACGAGCATGGTCTGGATGGCTCTCCATTCTGGCTGGTACCTTGTCCCACTTTATGGTGTCTGGGATGGTTCTATGAGGCAGAATCACAATATGATGTAACTAACCATTTCAACTGTTCTGGCAATAATTATAAATAATGCTCTCATTCTTGTGATTGGACTCACCATTGCCTCACTTCTCCAGTTACTCCCACTCCCCTGTCTCCTTATCCATATTTTCTCCACATGTTATCAGTTAATTAATTGTTTGTTTTTTTTCTGTACCTTTCCCTGGTGTTGTTTTTTGGATCCCGAGGGTATTGAGTGCTGGCATTATGAAGCGCAGAAACAATGCAATGGTATGTGGCGGGCTGTTGCTCCAAGTTGGAAAGGGGGTCCCAGCAGCTTTGAGACACGTCTTTGAAACTTGGTCAGTGCCTGACCACTGAAGGCCTGTGTTTGTCCCTCTCAGATGATTGTGCCGTCCATAACATGAGGAAACCCCGAGAGTATTATTGTCAAGGAACACGACTCTAACTTGGAGATGAGGTGCTTCTGACTGACTCCTGTTAAAGAAAGGTTAGTGTAGGTGATGGGGATGGTTTGCTGGAGGTTGTGCTGTGAGCTGCCTCAGATATTCAGGGAGACCTGAGGATTTGGTGACCCAACTCTGGATGAGTCATGGTGACTGTTGTTACAACATCTGGGTCTGCAGAATGAAGAGCAAATGGGGCAGAGAGGGGAAGCTCTGAAACCACAGAGTGTGTGGGGGGGGGAAGGGATCTGCCAAATCTTCCTGTGTTTTAACGAGGAGACACACATCCTTTCCCTGTCCCCTTTAAATACATCCATGCAAATTCATCCTCTCCTCCCCACAACCAAACACGCCCCCATCTCTCACATGCACACACACACACACACACTCCCCTCTCTCACACGCACACACCCTCTCTCTCCCTCACAAAGACACACATACTCCCCCTCACTTTCTCACAAACACATTCTCTCTCTCTCCCTCCCACAGGCACTCCACCTTGTTTTCAAACGCACACACACATGTGAGTGCAAACACACAGATACACACACACGTCTAATCTGTAAGTTTCATTTGCCAGTTTATATTTCCAGATGCATAATATTTCTCACAAAAAAATATGCCATTCGTAGCCAGTCAGTCAATGCGATATTTTATGAACTCCTACTTTGGAAATAAAGCCAAACTGATTCCAGGTTAAGACGCATACAGACTCCAAACAAGACCAAATGCCTAAATGCCAGTTGTCTGACTGGAGGGGTCACCTCCTTTACATTGATAATTCCTGGAGGTATCTCCAGGCAGAACTTGAAAGGAACTCTTGGATTTGCATATTCATCAATGAAAACCTCCATCCCCATTCTAACCGATTAAAGATTTAGCTGCCATCTTTGGTATGTTCATTTCATGTGCATGTATTGTGCAATCCCTTCATCTTTTCCTTATAAATTTTGTGCCTAAGGTCTTTTCTCTCTAACACCTAACAAAGGAGCGGTACAATGAAAACTTGTGTTTTCAAATAAACGCGTCAAACTATAACCTGGTGCCATGCGATTATTGACCTTACTCAACCCAGTCCAAAGCTAGCACCTCCATACCATGGTTTTTATTGGTTAGCCAATTTTCTCTCCAAGCAAATAAATTGTCCTAACCCCGTGTGCTCTTTTATTGCATATTAATCATTTGTCAAGCATGCCTTCTTGAAATCCAGATATAATACATCTTTCAGATCCCTGTTATTCAACGTTTTTGTCCAACTTTTTCTTAATAAATTTAGGAAAATCATTCAAACATGATTTATCATTAATACAATCATGTTGACTTTGATGGAATGTAGTTTGACATTCAAAATCTCCTGATGTTAATTCCTTAATAATAGATTTGAACAATTTGTCTTCAGTCCCAATCGTTTGCTCATAACTTTTCATTCCCGGGTGAAGTTGGTTATTCGAAGTTCTTCCCTTTCCATAACCTCGACAGTCCGTTTCAATACCTGTGAAATAGGCACGAAGCTGTAAACGATCGGCTCCAATTGCTGTGTAAGAGGCATAGGTGACTGATTGGACTCATTCTGTTCCTGCTTTACACACACGATGGGAAGAATGTCCTCCTGATGTTCCTCCACTCTAGTTTCGATGGCTTGCATGTCCTGCACTTGTTCCTGACCAAGCCGCTCAAGATCTCAATGTCCTCCTCCTGTTGCTCAATGACAAGTTTGGGGACTTATGGAATCTCCCTACTGTTTTGCCACATTTCGAATGTTGAATTGTGCAGGAAGTTGCGCTGCCCACAGTGGGTAGCTCAGTGGTTAGCACTGCTGCCTCCCAGCACCAGAGATCTGGGTTCAATTTCAGAGTCGGGTCACTATTTGTGTGGAGTTTGCACGTTCTCCCTGTGCCTGCAAACAATACCATGGGCTACATAAATCTTTGAACCGTATATTGTAATGAGTTAGAACAGTAAATGTCACACTTTAACACTACATTCAATGACTACAGCACTGTACCTTTCACCAAGATCTTCACCAGAAAGCGCGCGAGCTGACTGACCACGTGATGCCAATGCGGAATTCCAGTTTTCTCCAAGATATTCCCCTACTGTTTGAAATTAATTTCCTTCTAAATGTAGACTACAAATCCCACATTCAGGCTCAGTTTCAAAGCTTGCAGAGCAGATTACATTCCTGCTTTAGCTAAGTACACTGAGGGTGCATTTGGCAGACAGAGGGATCCTGAGGATGGGATTTGCTGTTCTTCTGGTGCCAGAGACGGACTCACATAACAGTGAACGGGAGCTCGCTTTATAAAGAAAGGAGCACAATTCACTAATTGTGTTACAGCGAAATTGCACTAAATAAACACACCTTGACTGGATAACTGTCTGTATATTGAATGGAGGATCTAAACTGATGGACCAAAGCGAATACAGTAGTTCCTACTTTGTATGTTCTGATGTTTAATCATACTAAAGGATATGAACACTGTGTCGGGCAAACTGAATTGAGGAGATTTTCACCATGAACTAGAATGGAGGATGCTCAGTGTGTTGAATGACCTAGTCATTTTCCGATGTTTCTGTGCAGTCTGTGGGAAAGCTCTGTAAATGCTGCCACCTGCTCTCAGATGTTAGGAAGGAGATCTCTGCAGGGTCAATACGGTAGTATTTTCCGTTCCAATACTGAGAGTGGTGCCGGGTGATCTGTCCAGTTTTATCCTTTAATTGCCCCAGAACAGTTTGATACAATAGAGTGTTTGGTTGGCCGTTTCCGAGACCATTGAAGGGTTTTTCACATGTCTGTATGTCTGGAGTCACGTTTAGGCCAGACCAGGAAAGCACGAGAGATTCACTTCCTGAAAGTACATTGAGGAAAGAAATTGGTGTTTACAATCGACATTGGATTCAAGGTCACTGTTAATGACTCGAGGATTAGCATCTCGATATTTTATTAATTATAACGTCCAATTGCTGTCAGAGCATTAGCCTGATCTGGATAAGTAATCCAGTGAATTTTCCATAACATCACTATCTCCAATGGGGACCTATCTGAAACCACACTGGGCTGGTTATTTCTGTGCTGCTTGACAGCTCTGTCAAAAAGAACTCCCACCAATGTGATTATCGCGATGGGACTCAGGCGTAGAATAACTGTTGTTATTCCCTTGTTATGGGATTGGACATAGCTGAGTAAATTTCCACATTGCCAGGGAGATGTCAGAGTTGGAGATTGAATGAAACAGCTTCCCCAGGCACACGGCTTGTTGTGCAGCACAAGTCTTCAGTCCTATTGCAGGAATGGTGTCACGGCCCATTGCCTTTGTCTTATCTACTGTGTTCAGCTGTTTCTTCATGTCACATACAGTGAATCAGATCGATTAAAGACTGGCATCTGTGATTCTGCGGGCAGCATGGTGAGGGCGAGGTGGATCATCAACTCAACACTTCTGGCTGAGGACGGTGCAGATAATACAACCATGTCTTTTACACTGATGTACAGAGCTGTCCCGTGAAATAGGATGGCGATATTTATGGAGTCCTCTCCTCCAGTAAGTTGTTTAAAAGTCCATCGACATTTATGTCTGGATGTGGCAGCACTGTACTACTTCGATATGATCTGTTAGTTATGGGATCATTTTGCCCTCTGTATCAGATATTAGTCCTGCTGAACGTAACCAGTCAAGTGCGGTAGCTTTAATGGATTGTCATCAGGTTTAGGTACACATGGTTCCGACCCTATCATGTTCACCCGCACTCATCACTGAACCATAGATCAGCTTGATGGTAATGGTAAACTGAGGGATTATCCTGGCGAAAATGTTACAGATTGTAGTTGAATACAATTCTGCTGCTGCTGTGATTCTACTGCACCACATGAATGCCGACTTTGAGCTCCAATATGTTCAATTCAAATCTACTGACTATCCCCCAGTTCACACCAAGACCTATTCACCCATCAGCCCTGTACTCAACGTCTTAACCTGGTTTCTGATGTGGTAACACTTCCATTTTCCTATTCTGATTCTGCTGAGGGTCTCCCCCTGGTGTCACGCCTCCAGTATGTGACTTTACTCAAACCCCTTAACATATGCATCTGAATCTTTTCCATTCCCCCAATGCCATCTTCTGTGTTGGATGTGAATGTGTTCCCCTCTGTTTCTCTCCCTGACCATGATTAAGAGCTCTGCAGTGTCAGTGATACCAGCTTTATGCAGTTTCAGATCAAGTAATCTGTGCACCTTGCATTATTGGTCACATCACAGTGCATTCCGTGTTAGGCAAAGCGTTTGAGCAGCATTAACACACGTCTATGGAACTTGTTCAAAACCAGAAATTGCTGACGAAACTCTGCAGGTCTGGCAGCATCTTGTGGAGTGAAATCAGAGTTAGTCTTTCAGGACCAGTGACCCTTCGACAAAGCTCCCATTTTCTCCAGCAATTTTTGCATTTTCATTTCCAGTATCCATAGTAATTTGTTTAACTGAAAACTTGTTCTGAGCTTATTCATTTCTAGAGAAACTCAACAGGTCTGGTATCATCTGCAGAGACAGAGAAACAGAGTTACTGTTTCAATTCCAGTATGACACTGCTTCAGAACTGAAAAAGGATTGAAAAATGAGCTTTATAATCCCTTGACAGATGTGGGGAGTGGGTTGACGGGTAAAAGAGGGCGTGGCCAAAGATAAACATGCTTTTAGTAGTGGTGAACAAGAAGATCATGTGAAATAGCTTTAAATTAAGATGTGAATGGGAGAAAGAGGTTCTCTCTATTGAGTTAAAGATGAAGAAGATACAACCAAGGTCATAGGTAGGCCAGGAGGGAGATTGTACGGAAATTGGAGAACAGTTATAACAGTCTGTGAAATTGTGAAATTCTATATTAACTCCTAAAGGCTGTAACGTAGCCCAGGGCTGCAATGTTAGCATGAGAGCAAGGTAGGTTATTGAAATGGGAAGCAATGAGAAGGTCAGAGTTATTTCTACAGACAGAGTGGGTGTGTTCCTCAAATCAATCCTAATTTGGTCTAGCCAATATAAAGAGACTGCATTATGAGCAGCAAAGACAGTAGATCAGATTGAAAGGTTACAAGTGAAATGCTGCTTCACCTGGAAGCTATGTTTGGGGCATTGGACAGTGAGGAGGGAAGAGATGAATGGACAAGTGTTGCAGCTTCTGTAATTGCATGGGATGGTGCGATGGGGGAGTGGGAAAACGTTCGGGGTGATGGTCGGTGACACAGAGGGAACGGTCGCTGTGAAATACTGACAGTGGGCAGGAGGGGAAGTCGTGTTTGATGATGCTGTCCTGCTGGAGATGGTGGAAATGGCGTAAGATGAATATGTGAATGTGGATTCTTGGCAGTAGAAAGTGTGGACAAGGAGAAATCTATCATTGTTCTGGGATGGAGGGGACAGATTGAGGGCAACACCGTGGGAGATGGGACAGGCATAGCTGAAGGCCCTGTCCACCAGATTTGGGGGATTTCTGGTTTGATGGAAATGAGGTCACATTAGACGCAGCTCACAGGAATGTGGCATCGTCAAACAGAAACAACAGAGATGCACAAACTTGGAGAATGGAGTCAGCCTTCACTGATCTTGTATTCAGCCACAGGCAGAAGATCCCCCTGAATGATTGAAAAGAACCAGGCATCTAATTTGAGGATTTCTGCCTCACATCTGGTCGGAAGCGGTATGTGAAAATAGACCCAGAGGAAGGCCAGTGAGTATACGTGAGCAGACATTCAAGCAGATATCCCAAACCGTTCAGTAATTATTGTTTCTGTTCAAAAGAAGAACTCAGTAAGCAGATGAAGCACACATGGTTGACAAAGACTCTCAAGGATACAATTGATGAGCATTAGTGGAGGGCCAGATTTATAATGTCTATTTCAGGGACCAGAAGCATATGCTAGACATGAATTTCAGCTGTGCTTCCTGAACTCCCCCCAGAAACTACTGCCATTGCTGCTCCATCCTCTTCCCTGCTCGTGTCCCCTTTGTGATTCCAGGTTCTCCCTCTCAAATTACAGATTACATTTCCTACATTATGGTCCCTCCCCACTTCACCTGAAACTCTTTGATCAAGTCTACCTCCTCTGCAGTAGCATCAAGCTGCGTTTAGTGCTGCCACTTTGCCTTTGGTCTCAGTGTGGCTCGGTCTCTCCATTCATGCTGTTTTACACCTCCCACATATCTCACTCTGGAAAGTTTCCTTCTTTGAGTAAACCTTATTGAAAACATCTCTCCCCTTTGCACTGAATTCACACTGCGATCCAAATTTCAAAAGATATAATGAGCCTTCATCTCACTCTGCTAAAGGCAACTGCACGCTGACCGTGTGGTACAAGGATTCCCCTTCTTATATGGTTCAGGCCTGTGATGTGCTTTCACTGTAGAGATCATCACCCCATTTGGACAAAGCAATTCAGGTGTTTGACCTCTTATTGGTACTCGTAACAGTTTCCTGCTGCCTTAGTATTATAACATGAAGAAAAAGCAAATCACAGTATGAAGCTTGGGCTGAATGTTATTTACCTGTCATTTGAATACTGTTTCAAATTTGCAGTGCTTTATCTGTAAATGCTTGTTCGTAAAGTTAGTGTCAGATAGCGTGTCGGAGGTTGAGGGGTGATATTGTGGAAGTTTATAAAATCATGAGAGGTATGAATAGAGTGAATAGCCAAGGTCTTTCCCACGGGATGGGGGAGTTCAACCATAGAAAGCAGAGGTTTAAGGTGAAAGAGGGGAGATTTGAAATGGACGAAGGATCAATGTTTTCACACAGTGGGTGATGTGTGTATATGGAATGAGCTGTCAGAGGAAGAGTGGGAGATGCAAGTACAGCTACAACATTTCAAACTCAGTAGGACAAACATATGAATGGGAAAAGTTTAGAGGCATATGGACAAAATGCAATCAGATGAGTCTAGTTTGGTTTGGAAAACCTGGCCAGCATGGACAAGTTGGACCAATGGGTCTGTTTGTGCGCGATATGACTGTATCAATCTAGAAAGCGAGGAAAAGGGGAGAAAAGACAAAATATAGTCAATTGGCAAGAAATACAAAAACAAGCAGCACGAACTTTTCCGAGCATATAAAAAAAGTTCAAGATGATTGTGTGATCTTAGGTGAAATTAATTAGGAAAGTATACTGAGGACAATTGGAGGGTGTGACTGAAGAATTGGCTACAGGGAGCAGACAGACAATTTACACCCATGTTTTGCATCATTCCTCACAGGGGAAGGTACAGTAAGTTTTTCAATGATGTAAACAAAATGGTAACAGGAGGGAAGGTCTTGAACCGTCTCTAAAAAAAGGAACAAGGATTTTTCTAACAGGTGAGAGTAAGAGTAGACAGGCCAGCAGTAATTCATAGCTGGTTATAAAAGAAGTGGTCACAGTCTTGGGGTCATGGCGCCCTCTTTATCAAATATTAGATCTGCTGTTTGTTAATGTAAGCAGTAAGTGCGGTAGCTTGAATGGGTTATCATCAGGTTTAGGTACACACGGTTCTGACCGTGGCATGTTCACCCACATTCATCACTGAACCGGTGATCGGCTGCATGGTAATGGTAGACTGAGAGAGTACATTGTGGTTGGATATAATTCTACTGCTGCTGCTGCTACTACAGCTGCTATGATTTACAACAACACATGAATGCCCAGTTTGAGCTGCAATATCTGCAATACAATTCTGCTGCCTGTCCTCAATTCGCACAGGGACCCAATCACCCTTCTCCCCTGTACACAGTGCCCTATCCCGGTTTCTGATGTGGGAACGTTTCCTTTTTGAAAAATTCTCATCCAGTTTGGGTATCTTCATGATGCCATGCCTCCAATTTATCGCATTCCTCAAAAGCATTTAACGTTTTCACCTGAATCTTTTCCCCACCGGTAATGATATCTTCTGTTTAAAGTGAATGTGTTTCCCTCTGTTTCTCTCCATGACCATGATTAAGAGCTCTGTAGTGTCGGTGATGACTGCCTTATGTAGTTTCAGAACAAATGAATTTGTATACCTTGCGTTATCATTCACTTCCCAGTGTATGGCGCTCCATGTTGGACAGGGCGTGTGAGCAGCTTTGACACACATGTTTGAAACTTGTTCAAAAACAGAAATTGCTGAAGGCACTGACAAGTCTGACAGCATCTATGCAGTGAAAGCAGAGGTAATCTTTCGGGTTCTCTGACTGTTCCTCAAAGCACGCAGTAAATCCAATAATTTTTGTTTTTGTTTCAGATTTCCTGTATCCAATGATCTTTGCTGTATTGAAAATGTATTCTGTAACTTTTCATTTTTCAAGGAACTCAGGGGTCTGGCAACATCTGCAGAGACAGGGAAACAATGGTAATGTTTCACGTCCAGTGTAAATCTTCTTCAGACGTGTAAAGGATTGGAAAGTGAGCTCTTTAGTATCTTGGCAGAGGTGGGAAAGAGTGTTTGGAGGCCCAGTGTGAAAGACAAATGGGCTTGAAATTGTGGTGAAAGAGACACAGGTATATAATGGGTGTAAATAAATGTGTAAATATTATAAATTGATTTTCTCTGTTGAATGGAACAAAACAAGACACGAGCTTAGGGAGCCCAGGAGGGAGAGTGTACAGAAAAAGGAGAACAGCCATAGTGGGTTCAGGCTGTGAATTTATGGAATTGAATATTGACTCCTACAGACTGTAATGAACCAAAGTGTAAAGTGAGGTGTTAATCGAGCTTGGGTTGCGCTTCATTGGAACATTGCAGCAACCTGCATTTTCTTAGAATTCCTACAGTGTGGAAACAGGCCCTTCAGCCCAACAGGTTTATACTTACCCTCCAAAGAGTATGCAAACCAATCCCATTCTCTACCCTAATACTGTACATAGACCCTTGGCTATTGCACCTAACATCAACATCCCTGAACACAATCGGCAATTCAGCATGGCCAGTTCACCTAACCTGCACAACTTTGAACTGTGGCAGGAAACTAGAACACCCAGAGGAAATCGAACCCAGTTCCCTGAAGCTGTGAGGCATCAGTGCAAACCACTGAGACACCGTGCCATCCAGGACCGAAATATTATTAGGCCACAACTCTATACGAGCAGAAATGAAGCGATTCGGACCATCAAGTCTGCTCCGCCATTCGATCACGAATGATAGATTTTCAACCCCATTTCCCTCTTCATGTCAGTTATGTTTGATCCCCTTGTCAATCAAGAACTTATCTGTGTCTGTTTTAAATATACCAAATAGAACATAGAACAGTACAGCACAAAACAGGCCCTTTAGGCCATGATGTTGTCCTGAGATTTAATCCTAATGTAAAATATAGTAATTTAACCTATGCACCCCTCAACTCACTGCTATCCACGTGTATGTTCATCAGTCGCTTAAATGTCCCCAATGACTCTGCTTCCACCAACGGAGCTGACAATGCATTCCATACAATCATAACTCTCTGCATAAAGAACCTACCTCTGACGTCTCCCTTTTACCTTCCTCCTAATATCTTCAAACTATGACTTATCGTACTAGTCAATCCTACCCTGGGGAAAAGTCTCTGGGGATTGACACTATCTATTCCTCTCATTATTTTGTACACCTCGATCAGATCTCCTCTCTCCTCTTTGTCTCCAGAGAGAAAGGTCCAAGCTTGTTCAACCTTTCTTCATAAAGCAAGCCCTCCAGCCCAGGCAGCATCCTGGTAAACTTTCTTTGCACCCTCTCCAAAGCCCCTTTATCTTTCCTATAGTAGGGGGTCCACAACTGGACACAATCCTCCAAGTGTGGTCACACAAGGGACTTGTAGAGCTGCAGAAAAACTTTGCGGCTCTTAAACTCAATCCCACTTTTAATGAAAGCCAAAACACCATATGCTTTCTTGACACCCTATCCACTTGCGTGGCAACTTTGAGGGATCTATGCACTTGTGCACCCACCTCCCTCTGTTCCTCCACACTGCCAAGAATCCTGTATTTAATCCTATATTCAGGATTCGAATTTGACCTTCCAAAACGAATCACTTCGCATTTACCCATGTTGAACTCCATCTGCCATTTCTCAGCCCAGCTCTGCATCCTGTCTATGTCGTGTTGCAGCCTACAGTAGCCCTCTATACTATTGACGACGCCTCCAATCTTTGTGTCATAAGCAAAGTTACTAACCCACCCCATAACCTCCTCATCCAAGTCATTTATAAAAACTACAAAGAGCAGAGGCCCAAGGACATAGCCCTGTGAGATCCCTCTCAACACTGTTCTCCAAGCAGAATATTTTCCATCTACAACCACTGTCTGCCTTCTGCTAGCCAGCCAATTCTGAATCCAGATAACCAAATCTCCCTGTATCCCATACTTCCTGACATTATGAATGAGCCTTCCATGGGGAACCCTATCAAATACCTTGCTGAAGTTCACATGCACCACGTCCACTGCTCGACTGTCGTCGACCTGTCTTGACACCTCCTCAAAGAAATCAATAAGATTTGTGAGGCATGACCTGCCCCTCACAAAGCCATGCCTACTGCTTTAATCACACAATGCTTTGCTAAATAGTCATAAATCGTATCCTTCAGAATTTTTTCCAAATTTTGCTGACCGCAGACGTAAGATTGACTGGTCTGTAATTGCCAGGGATTTCCCTATTACCCTTCTTGAAATAAGGAACAACGTTCGCCTCCTTCCAATCCTCCGGTACGACTCCTGTGGAGACTGAGGAAGCAAATATCCTCACCAGTAGCTTAGCAAACGCCTTTCTCGCTTCCCGGAGCTGTCTAGGATAAATCTGGGTCTGGGGACGTATCGATATGAATGTTTTCCAAAATTTCGAACACATCAATTTCATTAATCTTGATCTAGACCAGCTCCTCTAAGTTTTCATTTACAACAAGTTCCCTTTCCCTGGTGAAAATTGAAGCAAAAAACTCATTTAGGACTTCCCCTATCTGCTCAGACTCCATGCATAAGTTCCCTACGCTATCCCTGATCGGCCCTACCTTCTCCCTGATTATTCTCTTATTCCTCACGTCTGAGAAAAATGCTTTGGGATTCTCCCTAATCCTTCTTGCCATGCCGTTTTCGTGCCCCATCATGGCTCACCTCGGTCCATTTATAAGCTCCTTTCTAGCAAGCCTGTAATCCTCTAAAGTTGTGTTAGATTCTTGCTTCCTCCATCTTCCGTACGCTGCCTGCTTCCTTTTGACGAGAAGTTTCTCTGTTCTGGTCATGTAAGGTTCCTTAATCTTACCCCTTCTTACCATCTCAGAGGAACAAATTTGTGTATCACTCGCAACAACTGCTCCTTAAGCAGTCTCCACATGTCTGCTGTGCCCTTTCTGTGGAACAATTGCTCCCAGTCTGTACTTCCCAATTCCTGTCTGATAGCATCATAATTTCCTTTTCCCTTATTAAATATCTTCCTTCGGAAACTGCTCCTTTCACTCTCGCAGACTATGCTACATGTGAGGCAGTTGTGATCACTTTCAACAAAGTGCTCTCCCAACATTAGTTCTGACACCTGTCCTGGCTCGTTGCCGAACACCAAATCCAAAATGGCCTCTCCCCTTGTTGGTCTGTCTCCATACTGAGCAAGGAAACCATCTTGAACACACCTGACAAAAACATCAAGCTGTGGTATAATTTCCTTTTATCTGCCATGCTCGGGTAAACTGTGCAGGGCAGCTCCAAACTGAGAAAACTCAACATTGTGCCCATTGGCCTTTTCATGATGGCAGAAGAACCAGGGATTACTGAATATCCAGGGGCATCCGGGTGATGGTGAGCACCTCCAGCCATAATGGATGGGAAAATCGTGCTGGCGTGGAATGATAGGGACACCATGAGGTAGGGTGTGTAGTTAATGAGGTGAGTTCGATAAGATAACACCAGGAAACTAGCTGTGCCTCGTGCAGATATTCCTTCTGTCACACTCAATGAAAATGGCACTGAGACAAATTATTGTAGATTCAGCCCAGTGAGTCGATTGAATTGCTGATCCTACTCCCAGTTACAACGCTGCAGGACAAATGCTTATCCAAAATTCTCAATAGTCATAACTTACACAAATATCCTGCTCACCCCATCATTCCTAGAAGCAGTGGCTTATATTGCAAGATGCTATCAAAATGTTCTCATTTCACAATTTTTAAACCTACCATCAGATCATTCTCTGAAATTCTCTCTCAATCTTCCCCTCGCTTTTAACAAAGCTCCTCCCAGTTGTTGGTATTTAAACTGATTCCCCCACCATCTCTCTCTGGCAGTGAGTTTCACACACACAGCACTCCTGTGTCATGCCACATTGGAGATATGGAGCTGGAAATGGAGAGGTGCTGCACATCCTGTCGCTTCCAGCATGAGCTGCAAGGTTCCCCACGCTGGGCAGTGATCTAATACAGTGTTACACAGCAATGCAGCGATTGGTGCACACAGCTGCATATGCTGGGAAGGTAACTGCTCCACATTAAAAGATAAATTCACTCCTATTTACTGCACAGCTCCCCATGCTGCACAGATATCCAGTCCGTGTGTATAGAACAATGCCTTTGTGTGTTCTGCACGGCGCCCTGTGCTGAACAGATCATTTAGTCCAAATTTATAGATCAGTGCACTGTTAGACACATAAGTAGTGAACTTGTGAGCTCTAAACAGTGTTCGATCCTGAACGGATTGCTGAGCAGTACACTAGCCTGGTCGACGCAGCGCTTCATGTTGAGGAGGTACCTCATCTGGGCTTTTACGTGTCTGGGCTGGTTCTTAGAGGTGGATTGGGTAACCGATATAATTCTTGACATGATTATCACTCCTCCAGCTCGGCCCATTCCGCTGGTAAATTTAAGGTGCTGTGTTTGAGATAGAATTTACTTGGTCAAAATATTCGACATTAAACAAAACACAATTTATTCGAAGACTTTCAGTAAAAGACAACAAAAGGAAGACGAACTTGCAATAACTTAATTCTGTTCGAAGACTTAGCAGAATAATAGTTTATTTAACTACCATACACTAACTGCTCCAATATGGTATCATCCAATAAGCACACAAAGGTCAAAAAACAAATGCATGAAACAGATTGTCTGACATGCAGTTCTCCAATCCAGGAGGAAAGAACATTAAAAGATAGTTCAGAGAGAAATCACAGAGAGAGTGTGTAGAACCGGGGAGAGATTTCCTGCCTTCCACCCCTGCTGAGACACTAGCAATAACTGGTGAAAGGTAAAATTAAGCGTCCTGGTTCTGTGAGAGTTTGACCATCACTCCACAGGACCAGGCCGTGGCTGCAAGAACACAAGGAATGGACTGTATCTCCATCGTCTATGGCTCCGTAGGTGTCTCTCAAAAATGCCTAAACCCACCTAAGTTCTTAAATGCTGGACAGACAAAAGTCAAAGTTAAACCTAAATAAATAAAACAAAAAGATGCAGAGGGCCTGGTGATCAGACACAGACGGCCAGCAATTCCTATATTTCCAAAACACAGCAGAATAATCGAGTTTGTGAAGAGAAAGAATTATGTCTCTCCCTCACCTCGATGTTTACAACTGGACATGTGCCATGAGCCCAATAATCATCGATATCAAAATCCCACCCACACCAATTATTGTGATATATCAGAGTTGCCGTGAAATTGGTTAAATGGAGCTGTTTGTTCAGTGACTGTGATTAATATCAGTCTTTCTGGACCCACCTGGGTTACTGGAGGCTTTCCCTCTTGCATAATTAAGGACTTCTTTCAACATATTATGCCATAGTATTCGGCGCAGCGTCAACCTAAACAAGATTGGAATCAGCAGCTACAGAGGAAGAGAGAGAAATCAGAATCACAGAACATTAGAATTGTACAACAATGGATTTGATTTGAGAATATTAGACTAGAATGTTCCAACAATGGATCCGAATCTGAGAACATTAGACTGGAATGTTCCAACAATGGACAGGAGTTTATCCTGGGGTCTTTATTGGCTTTCTCAGGATTGGCCATGGTTAGAGTTGTGGATACGAGCCGTACTGATGATTATTCAAGCTGGGTACTATCCCATCCTCGCTATTACTGGTGTTCCTGGTAAGTCTATCTCTGTCAATTCTATAAATAATGCTGAATGTTATTGCTATTCTGGTTGATTATATTTAACAAATGCATAAACATTCAGTCACAAACACCTCTTCCTTCTCATGCATTTCCAAACTTCTTACTCATAAACATCTGAGAAGGAATAAGACTGTTCGCAACCTTGAGCTTCCTTTTTACTGTGAACTGTTTTATACCTCCATATACTCTCTCTGTGCTCAAACCTGCTGACACCCCCTTCATAATATCCCCAACCTCCAGCTCTGCCTGAATTCTGTTCCTGACTTCGCCATCACCTACCCCTTCGTTAACAACAGATTTTATGGCTCCAGTTCTCTTCTGACCTCTCTTCCGGTTACAAATAATTTGACCACAAACTTGTTCTTGTCTCTACAGTTACTTGACAACAGGGACTCTTAAACAGAGTAATAATGTCACTGACTGTGTAATTCAGAGGCGCAAGTCATGACTCTAAAATCATTGTCTGAAATCCTACCACAGCTGATGACTAAAGTTAAATTCCAAGATCAAAAATTGGAATGAAACCTAATTTCACTCATGGCAAGCATAAACCATCAGGATTCCTTTTCTTATTTTATTGATAAACTTTGGTAAAGAAGCCTAACATGTTTGCCCTGTCTGAACTAAGTGTCACCTCAGATCCACAACAATTTAGTGGCCTCCATATTGCCTTGACAAATGGCCGCGTGGTCAAGGGCAGTTAGGATGGACAATAAATACTGCCCTTGCCAGTGATGCTGGCATCCCGCGAAACAACAACATTAAAGTTGAAAAAACCAAGGAATTGCGGATGCTGGCGATCTGAAATAAAATTGTCCACCGTCTGAAAGAATGTTGGAGAATCTCAGCAGGTATGGCAGTCGGTCGGAAAAAAAAACATGTTTCGAGTTCAGTGAACCTATCAAAACTGAATGCAGCTGAAAAATAATATTATTATATCAGGGATGGTAGGAAGGGTGAGCGGGAGGTTTGTGTTGAGTGGGTGATGTCCATCAAGAGAGAGAAAGTGAGAGAGAAAGAGAGATAGATGGAGAGAGAGAGAGAGAGAGAAAGGAAAAGCAAGCAAAAGGATTGCTGATGATGGACTGGAAGGAAAACAGAATGGGAAGTTATTCTACCATTTCCCCTTTTCACATATTCCTGAATATCATATTTATTATGGGATCTCCCTGCTTACCGTGAGTTATTGTCCCTCTATCTCTTGTCTCTGAGTGTGGTGATCAACTCCATCAGCAATAATTATAGTCGCTGAGATATAGATAAACGTAACGTTCCATGGTCAACTGTTTATTTGGAGACAAGAACTGTTACTGTGCGACTGTGTGGAGATGTAAGAGCTTTCTCAGCCAGGAAGAGAAACTGAGGAGCTAAAAAATGTATTGCTGGAAAAGCACAGCAGGTCAGGCAGCATCCAAAGATCAGGATAATCGACGTTTCGGGCATGCCCTTCTTCGGGAATGAGCAAAGTGTGCCAAGCAGGCTAAGATAAACGGTAGGGAGGAGGGACTTGGGGGAGGAGCGTTGGAAATGCGAGAGGTGGAAAGAGGTTAAAGAGAGGGTGATAGGCTGGAGTGGGAGTCGGGGCGGACAGGTCAGGAAGAAAATTGCAGGTCAGAAAGGTGGTGCTGGGTACGAGGATTGGCATTGAGACCATGTGGGGGGAGGGGTAATGAGGAAGGTGGAGACATCTGAATTCATCCCTTGTGGTTGGAGGGTTCGTAGGCGGAAGATGAGGCGCTCATCCTCCTCATTCCTGAATAAGGGCTCATGCCTGAAACGTCGATTCTCCAGATCTTTGGATGCTGCCTGACCTGCTGTGCTGTTCCAGCAACACATTTTTCAGTTCTGATCTCCAGTATCTGTAGTCCTCACTGTCTACGAGAGAAACAGAGGAGACCGAGGCATTTTCAGTAGTGAATGGATGCATTGTAAGTGTGGGGAATTCACTTGCTGCTGTTATCTGGAAAGTCAGTGGAGTCTCTGTGGATGGTGTTCTCAGGATTGTGATGTCAGCTACTGGGTTCATTCAGGGAGCCCCGGTGGTCTGGGAACCCCACTCTGGATACTGCATTTACAGTGTGTCTGGGTCCATGATAAACAAATGGATCTGAGACTACAAAGAAGGGAAGCTCTATAAACAGGGAGCAGCGAGGAACTATATTTTCCTCTCTGGGATTTCCAGGAAGATTTGTCTAAGCTGCAGCCATTCAGGTGAAAAGTGTAAAAACAGCTTGTCTCAGAACTGAGGTGGTCACTGAGCTGTATCCCATCCTTCAGTATAACCTGTGTTCTCACACCAGTAGTAGGACTGCGCTGACACTCACGATAAATTAAACTGGAGTGATGCTGGAACTTTTCAGGCAGCAGTGGGTAATATATCCACCATCTCTGAAGTGCAGTCCTCCAATGTATTCACGAGTTGACTGAAACCATCTGCCAGCTGAGAGGAATGCATTGGTTCCATCTCCGCAGGGGAAGGTACAGAAACTACTTTCCACAAATATTAGGGAACAGAGGGACTGGTAAAAATTGGAAACTGAAGGAAATCAGAATTAATGAAGTTTATGTTAATGAAAATCTAATTGAATTGAAGTTTCATAAGTTGCTGCATCTGATGAGTTACATCTCAGAGTAATTGAGACGAGAACAGAGCTAGTGAAAGAATTACTGATTATTCTTCAAAGCTAGTTAGATTCTGGAAATGATTCTGCAGACTGGACAGCAGCTATTGTCAACCTAAATATTTAAAACAGGATGGAGAGGGAAAACAGAAAACTAAATACTTTGATGTCAGCTGTGAGAAAAAAAAATTGGAACCTTTTTGAAGGAACATGACGACTAGACACTTGGAGAATAATGATATGATTTGGTACATTCGGCCTAGATTCAGGAAAGGGAAATGATCTTTGATAAACCTGTTTGTGGAGATTGTCCATTGTGACATCGACAGTTGAGAACCAATGGGATTGGAGTATTTGTATTTTTAGAAGACGCTTGACATGTCTGAATACAGGTGAATGGGGAATGTTAGAGTCCATGGGTAGGTAGGGGTGGAATATATACCACATGGATTAAAATTTGAGAAACAGAGATACGAGAAGAATACTGTTATTCTCTGGACTGAAGGATTGATGGGTGGCAGCAGGTTCAGTGTTTGAGCAATAGCTGTTCACAAGGTATAACAATTATTCAGATGTGAACAACAAATATCATCATGTACATTTATATTTATTAAATGGTAGAGAGGTTGGCGAGTGCTTTTGTTGAAAAGGACCTGGATGTCCTTGGTCATAAGTCACTGACAGAATTCATACAGGGGCAGGAAGGAAATGATTTGTGGCTCTTCAGGCAAAATGATCGAAGTACAAAAGTTAGAATATCTTTCCCACTGATCGTGTTTTGTTGAGATAATATTTGGTGCTTTGTGTAAAGATTTGGTCTGCTTTATAATCAATGATCTCTTTGTCACCGAGACAGTGCAAAGGCGTTTGACCAGACTAAACACTAGCATGGTGTTACCATGAGGAGAGAGTGCAGTAACGATGTGCTTAATCTGGAGCGCTGTGAGAGAATAAGAAGTTGAAGCTTGATGGGTATGGACAGCAACTCATTATACCCCAAACAGCTGAAAGGGGTGACAATGTCATACTTTTCATTGAATGTTTAATTCACGACAGTTTACATGCATCTGCAGAACCCACACGTCAATTGACAGCGAGGTGCAGGCTCTGAATGAACTCTGAACAGTTTAATGCACAGTTACGGTGTGACACTGCATTGAGTGTCATTTTGTACACAATCCTGTCAGCAGCCAAAATACCATCATGCTGAAACAGTTAGTTATTCCCCACTTGTTTCTGACCTCTACGGAGACCATGGGACTGCCTTCTTGGAGATGGAAGATAACTTGGAGAATGGCTAAAAAATGTTGGCTTCATTCCGACTGCCAGAAAACCATGTTAAAGTAACACATATGTAATTAAGGCATGTGGATCAATTTGGAGCAGTGTGTCTGTGCAGACCCTGCTCCATTTGTTTGTGATGTTGGAGCATCTCTGACATTTTCCTGTTCCTGTGTTAGTGGCTTGAAAAGCTTAATAGCCTCTTCCTGTTCCTTTGTAAGTGACTCCGGGTTTGAAATGGTTCTTTCTGATCCCATGTACGTGACATGTGGGAGAGAGCAGACTCGCACCTTGCTGTGCAACAGGCAGGAGGGACTGAAAGGGCTATCCTTCTTTTGCCCAGTAGTGTTGATGGGATGAATGGCTTCCCCACATTCTCGTGAAACCAGATTGGGCTGCTGAATGAACCTGTCCTTTTACTGTGGAATTGTACTGTGCTGTTACATAAATGTTACCCAGACTTTAACAACACGGTTTTGAATGTTGTCTGAGTCTTGCTATACATGGTCACAGATTGTTTCAAGAGCTGAAGAGGGACAACATGTCCTGAAAACTTTGTAGATTTCAGTGAATGCCCCCTCTTCTGCTGGCACGGTGAATCAGTAGCTAACACTGCTGCCTCACAGCACCAGGGTCCCAGGTTCGATTCGAGCCTTAGTTAACTGTCTGTGTGGAGTTTGCATATTTCCCAGTTGTCTGCATGAGTTTCCTTCGGGTGCTCCGGTTTCCTCTCACAGTCCGAAGATGTGCACGCAGGGTGAATTGACCATACTAAATTGTCCATCATGTTAGGTGCATTAGTCAGACGGAAATGTGTTTGGGTGGGTTACTTTTTGGAGGGTCGGTGTGGACTGGTTGGGCCGAAGTGCCTGTTTCCACATTGTAGGGAATCTAATCTGCTCAGTTTGGACTCAATGGGCTGAATAGCCTTCTTCCATACTGTAGGGATTCTATGATGACAAACTGGAGATGCCTGAGCTGAGGAAGCTACGCTGAGGATCTCCTGCAAAAGTTCCCCACGGCTAAGATGATTGATGCCCACCAATGATAATCATCTTCCCTTGTGCCGTGAATGACTCCAAGCAGTATAGAGGTCATAATTAATTCTCAGTAAGTGTGATTTTGTTCAGGTTCCTTGATGTCATCCTCAGTCAAATACTGCCTTGAGTTAAGGATCAGTCTCTCTTACCTGAGCCTCTGCGTTACCTCGTTTGTTCATATCAATAAGTGATGGTGCTGAAGCAGAAAAGGTTTTCTTCAAACAGAGGGTAGTGAATGTCAGGAACTCTCTTACACAGAGAGTTAGGGGAGCTAGATCACTGAAAGGGACCAGTGGTGTCCTGCTGGGATCAGTTCAGTGACCTCTGCTCTCTGTTATTTTCAAAAATGACTTGGATGCGGGTGTTGAAGAGTTGGATAGTAAGTTTGCCGATGACACAAAGGTGGTTGGAGTGGTAGAGAATGTGGAGGGCTATTGTAGGTTGCAATGGGACATCGAAAGGATGCAGAGCTGGGCTGAAAATGGCACATGGAGTTCAAACTGAAGGAATTCACTTTGCAAGCTGGAATGTGAATGCAGAATACATGGTTAAATGCAGTGTGGAGAAACAGAGGGATCCTGGCGTCCGTCTCCACAGATCCCTCAAAGCTGCCACCCAAGTTGATCGGGTTGTTAAGAAGGCATATGGTATGTTGGCTTTCAGTTGCAGGGGGATTTAGATTAAGAGCCGCGAGGTTATGCTGCAGCTCGATAGAGCCCTGCTCAGACCTCACCGGGAATATTGTGTTCAGTTCTGGTCTCCCCATTATAGGAAGGATAATGAAGCTTTTGAGAGTGCAAAGAGGAGATTTACCAGGATGCTGCCTGGACTAGAAGTCTTACGAAGAAACAGTGAGGGAGTCAGGGCTTTTCTCATTGGAGGAAAAATAGATGAGAGGTGACTTGACAGAGGTGTACAAGATGATGAGAGGCAGATAGAGAGTGAATAGCCAGAGACATTTTCCCATGGCAGAAATGTCTATCACGAGGTGGCATAAATTTAAGGTAATTGGAGGAAGTTTTAGGGGAGATATCAGAGGTAGATTCTTTACACAGAGAGTGGTGGGTGTGTTGAATGCACTACCATCAGTGGTAGTAGAGTCAAATACGTGAGGGAAACTTAAGAGACTCTTGGATAGGCACATGGAACAAAGTGAACGGAAGCATGTAGGTTAGAGTAGGACAAACAACACAACGTCGAGAGCTGAAGGTCCTAACTGCATGCATTAATGTAGAACCTTGAGCTCAAAATCTGCAGGAATTCATGTAAAACTCCGTTATCTCACTTTTTAGCTTAGAATCAATCTAAACATCATGGCATAGTCAGAGAACACAGGGGGCCAACACCTTCAACATTTTATCTTGCTATCAGCATTGTTCACAGCTCACCTGAGAATGCAACTTTTTTTTTAATAAAAGGTTTTGTGATTTACACATGAAAGAAGTGAAACTATCATGCTATTCTAACAGATGAAAGGCTTAACAGAGAATCAATTTTTCCATGTATAATTTCAGTTACATCACACTGTAAATTTTTACTATAAATTCTGTGTTACGATCGAGCCCTCCACTATCACCTGATGAAGGAGCGATGCTCCAAAAGCTACTGTGCTGCCAATTAAACCTGTTGGAACATTACCTGGTGCTATGTGATTTCTAGCTTTGTACACCCCAGTCGAATACCGACATCTCTAAATCAGTACTGTTCTTTGTTCTGTGTTCTATGGAAGTGCTCAAGAAGATTGGACATTAATAAGATTTGAGACTTGGAGCAGGTCAGCCTTGATCTTAGTGAAGGGCAAGGCAGGCTTGGGATGTGAATGACCTGCACCTGTTTCTGATGCTTTCCCATTCTGTTATTGGAAAGTTAGTGTGTGTTATTTTCCTGGAAGGTCTTTTGTGGACTATTGCAATCAGGGAGACACGTGGATTTTGTGAGCCATCACTGGGTGAGATTTGGGGGCTGTATTCACAGTGAATCTGGGTCTACAACATGTTCAACAAATGAAGCACAAGATACAGAGAGGGGAAGTTTTGTAAAGAGAAATGAGCAACCTCTTCCATATCCAGCCTGGGTCTTCCAATTACATTATCCAATCTCCCAAACCGAGTGGGACAGTCTCGAGGGACCGAAATGTTTCCCCTATTTCTGTGTACCATGCTATAACAATAAGTGGACTCTAACTGCTCCTGTCTAGCAGGTTAGAGGGGTTGAATGGAACACAGAAACATGGGACTGAGGAGCAGGAGTGGGTCATTAGAGAATTTGAGCCTTCTCCACCAGGCATTGAGATTGTGGCTGATCAGATTATGGTCTCAGCCTCATCGTCCTGTCTGTGTCCCATTATCCATGACTCACATTTCTGTCAAATCTTTAACTAACTCAGCTGTGAATACTTGTAATCAGAGAGGCACCACAAACTTCCGGGGAAGAGAATTCCCATTCGAATGGCCCTTTTAGAATCCTTCCTCATCCCGCTGTGAGAATAAGAGAATCATACAGTGTGGAAAAAGATCCTTTTGTCCAATTTGTCCATGCCAATCAGGCATCTTAATCAGATCGCGTCCCACTTGCCAGAATTTGACCCACATCACATGATCCATTCCGATTTATGTACCTATCCAGTTACATTGTAAACGTGTAATTGTACCCGCTTTCACTACTTTCTCTGACAGTACACCCACCAGCCTCTGTATGAAAAGGTTTCCCCTCAGGTCCCTTCTGTCTTTGCCCTGTCACCTTCATCCTATGCTGTCTAGTTCTGGACGCCCCTACACTGGGAAAAAGATCTTGACCAATCAGACTCTCCATGTCCCTCAGGACTTTATGAAACATCTGTCATGTCACCATTCAGTCTCTGACAGTCCAGGAGAAAAAGCCACGTCCTGTTCATCATCTCCCTGTTGCTCAAACCCTCAGGTTCCAGAAAATCTTTGTAAATCTTTTCTGCACCCTTTCAAGCTTAACAAGAGTCAACTGATATGTACACAGTTTTCTTAAAGTGGCCTCACCTACGTCCTGTACAAGCGCAACACGTTACTCCAACTCTTATTCTCAATATTCTGACCGATTAAGGCAAGCATGTCAACCAGGTTCCTCACTACTCTACCGACCTAAACTCCACTTACAAGGAACTATGAATCTTCATCCTTAGGTCTCTTTGTTAAGCAACATTCCCCAGGGCACTACTCCGCTTTAACTTTCCAAAATGTAAAACCTCACAAATATATAAATTAAACTCCATCTGCCAGTCCTTGGCTCATTGATGATCAAGGATCCCGTTATATTCTGAGTTAATCTTCTTCACTGTCCACTGAACCAATTTGTGATGTTATCTGTAAACTTACAAACCATGCCTCCGATAATCACATCAAAGTTGTTTATAGCCGTGATTAAAAAGCAGTGAGCTCAGCACTGATTCTTTCAGAACACCGCTGGCCACAGGTCTTAGGTTTGGATAACAATCCATTACCTTCAATCCAATTTTGTAACCAATTGGTTAGCTTTTCCTCGATTACATATAACCTAATTTTAGTAATCTGTCTACGATGGGGAACCTTATTAAATGCCTTGCTGAAGTTTGTGTAAAAATTGTACACCACGGTGTATTCTTCAATCTTCTTTGACATCTCTTCATAATACTCAATCACATTAATTAGACATGATTTCCATCACACAAATCCATATTGACTATCCCTAATCATTCCTTGTCTTTCTAAATAAATGGAAATTCTATCCCTCAGAATCCCCTCCAACGAACTCCTCGTCTCTGACCTTGGCTGATTGAGTCGATAATTCCCTGTGTTGTTTTGGCTCCCTTCTCCCTTTTCTATCCCCACTCCTCCACTGCCCACAAAAAATAATTATAACTATGTTGGTGATATGGCCAATGATATAGTTCTCCCTTAGCCATGTTTCAGTAATGGCTATAATATCCCAGTCCCACGCACCAATCCATGCCCTGAGTTCATCGACCTTACCTGTCAGCCATCTTGCATTGAAACAGTTGCGATTTAATCCAACAGACATTCCTTGCTCCCCGTCGTTGTCTAGCCTGACCAGTCTCTTCATTTTACTGTTTCTGATTACTGTATCTCCTTCCAGCCTCGCACTTCCCTCCCTGCTGTTGAGGATCCCACACGCACCCGACCCCAATCCCAGCCAATCTAGTTGAAACCATCCCTTGCAGCAGTTTCAAACATACCTGCCAGGATATTGGTCCCCTTCCAGCTCAGGTACAACCTGTCCTTCCTGAACACGTCACCTTCCCCCACAAAAGATCCCAGTAATCCAAAAGTCTCTGCACCCTGCACCAATTCTTTAGCCACCCCTTCATCTGCCATATCATCCTCTTCATACCCTCACTCGCACGGAGAACTGGAAGTAAACTGGATATTAGCACTGTCTTTTATCCTTTTCTCTCGCTCTCCACAATCACTCTGCAGGATGTCATCACTATTTCTACCTGTGTCATTCTGTCCTTTGTGTCAATGAGCACAATGACTTCTGGCTGCTTCCCCCAACTCTCCCCCCCCAACCCCCAGTGAGAACGTTCTGCAGCCACTCTGATACATCCTGGACCCTGGGCATGTGGGAGGCTACACACCATTCCAGATTCCCATTTGCAGCCACAGAATCCCCTGTCTGTTCGCCTCACTATCGAGTCGAATAATTACTTCTGTTGTTATTCTGCTTGCACAGCCTTCTGACAATGGGATTTCTTCATGAAACAGTTGAATTTGGCTGAATTGTTTTGCTTCAGGCAATGGGGAGATTCCAATGAATCCTCATCAGGAATCCTCCATTAGTGGGAAAGACGACTGGGCTTTTTTTCACTCCCACACATTGCTGTGATGAGCGACAGGGAAACAGAAAAGGAGCAATAGAATGTTTCTCCACAGATAGGCTACATTTTCCATCTGTAAGTTAAATCAGTAACGTTATCAATCCCACACTGTACTCTGTGAGCTCTTCTTGAACATTGTATGAACTATATGACTCCATCACATTCTCGACTTCAGGTCAGTGCATTATTGCAGAATCAATTCATTAACAATAAATGTTTCTACTTGTTTTGAAGATGTGTTACTATGTGCTTGCATAATGTAAAAATAAGTGTTTCATGTCTTCACAATATCTGTGTTAAAATGAATATTCTTAAACATATACAGTAATTGCTGGAAAAGCTCAGCTTGTCTGTCAGCAAGTAGGAAGAGAATTCACAGTTCAATTTTACTGTCCAATGACCTTTCCTTTGAAACTGACTTATTCTTAAATTATTTCCCCAGTTTTATTCTTCCACACAAGAAGAAATACCCATCCGGTATTCACCAACTACACTCTTCTCAAGGTCTTATGTGGCCAATAAAACATCCCTCATTCTCAGACCGAACTGTTAATTCTTCATAACGTAATGCCTTCAGCCCAAGAATGCGTAAAGAGAAACATCTTTGAGACGTTTCGAAAGCAATTTTGTTTTTTTTTTCAGTTTAGGCTGTATAACTACACATAATACAACAGATGTAATCTCAGCAATGCCCTGTACTGATGCAAAAAATATCGCTAAGATCATACCCAATACCCCTTTCACGAAACAGGATCACGACATTTACCTTCCAAATCACTTGCTACATCTTCAGGTTAATTTGATGTGATTCATGTACAAAGACACACAAATCCCTCTGTAACACTGAGTTCTGCATTCTCCTTGCATTGAAATAAATTTCTGCTGTTTCGCCTTTTCCCCAAAACAGAAAATTTCCATCACATATGTATTGTACTGTGTTTTTTTCTGCTGAAGATTTGCTCACAGACATCCTCTGTCTCTATGCCATTGCTTGTTGCTGTGCCCTCCCCCAGTCTGTATCCCATTGCAAACGCTCTGCCCTCCTCCTGTTTGCATCCCATTGCAGACGATCTGACCTTCCCCGTCCGCATCCCATTACAGACGCACTGCCTTCAGCTGTCTTTATCGCATTGCAGAGGCTCTGCCCTTCCCCTGTCTGTATCCCATTGTAGATGCACTGCCATCGCTCTGCCCTCCGCTGTCTGTATCCCATTACAGACGCTCTGCCCTCCCCTGTCTGTATCCCATTGCAGATGCTCTGCCCCCCCCCTTCTGAATTCCATTGCAGATGCTCTACCATCCCCCTGCCTGTATCCCATTGCAGGCGTGCATCCCTTCCCCAGTCTGTCTCCCTTTCAGAGGCTCTGCCCTTCCCCTGTCTGTATCCCATTGCAGATGCTCTGCCCTCCCCCGTGCATATCCCATTGCAGACGTCCTGCTCTCCTTCGTCTGTATCCCATTGCAGATGATCTGTCCTCTCCCTGTCTGCATCCCATTGCAGACCTTCTGCCTGCCCTCTGTCTGTCTCCTATTGCAGACGCTCTGCCCTCCCCCCGTCTGTATCACATTGCAGACGCTCTGTCTTCTCCCTGTCTGTATCCCATTGCAGATGCTCCGCCCTCCCCCTTCTGTATTCCATTGCAGATGCTCTACCCTCCCCCTGCCTGTATCCCATTGCAGATGCTCTGACCTCCCCCTGTCTGTATCACATTGTAGATGCTCTCCCCTCCCCTGTCTGTATCCCATTGCAGACGCTCTGCCCTCCCCTTGTCTGTATCCCATTGCAGACGCTCTGCCCTCCTCCTGTCCCTATCCCATTGCAGACGTTATGTCCTCCCTCTGTCTGTATCCCATTGCAGACGCCCTGCCATCCCCATCTGTACCATTGCAGACGCTCTGCTCTCCCCTGCCTGATGAAGGGCTTTTGCCCGAAACGTCGATTTCGAAGCTACTTGGATGCTGCCTGAACTGCTGTGCTCTTCCAGCACCACTAATCCAGAATCTGGTTTCCAGCATCCGCAGTCATTGTTTTTGCCTCCCCTGTCTGTGTCCAACTGCAGTCAGTCTTCCCTCCACTGTCTGTATCCCATTTCTGATGCTCTGCCCTCCCCCCTGTCTGTATTCCATTCCAGACGTTCTACCCTCCCCCTGTCTGTATCCCATTGCAGACGCTCTGTCTCCATTTGACATCTTATTGAATGATTATCCTGGTGCATGAGCAAACTGAGCCCCATCTCCTTCATCCAGTTCATTAGAATAGAGTGTAATTTGTTGATGACCTCATACAGATCCCTGAAGAATTCCACTCGTTACAGCTTTCCAAACACAAAATGAGTAATGATCTCTAATCTGCATTTCCTGACAGCTCCCCAGGGTGTCCCTGCTTCTGCATAACAGCCTGGGATGGTTACATGACGTCCCCCTGTGCTGTGTAATTGACTGAATACTTCATTCTGTTTGGTGCGGTCTGTTTGGTGCAGCCCATTTTGCCGCAGACGCATTTAGGCACAGAACTATTTCAGCGCAGCTCATATTTATTCCTTTTCAGGCTTAGGTAAAAGCATTAATCAAAGCAATAAAAATAAAAATAATGTTTAGTGCCTAGTAAAAATGTTAAAAAGCCACCTGAGTAAGTATAACATTGACTCAGAGTTTTATTTCAGAGCTAAAATGATAATCGGTCTTGCATTTATTCACATTGAAAACATTCATGAAGCTATTGAACATTTGACTGATGCGCTTCCAGATGAACTGCAACCGCTGCTGGACTGGTTCGAGGATAACTATGGAGGCAGAAGATTACGCAGAGGAAATGGTCGGCGTCCACCGCTTTTTCCAGTTGGAATGTGGAATTTATATGAAAGGACTTTAAACAATGACGAAAAAACAGACAATAATGCAGAAGCTACCCACAGGAGATGACAATGCGAACATGATGTGGAACATCCAGTTATTTGGAAATATATTGACAGTTTACGAAAAGTTCAGAGAGGAAGGGACATTTACGATGAGCATCTGGTAGCAGGGCATGATATTCCGTTGAAATTAAAGAAGCAGACACAAGAATACAAACACTCGTAAGAAGTTTTGGTGAGAGAAATGATGTCGAGTATTTATGAGGGAATGCCCACAATTTTGAATGAACGTCATGTTTTAGATTTTTCATAATGAACTTATTCCGTTCACTTTTTTTTATTTTTAACATTTTTACTGAAGAGAATAAACATTATTTTTATTATAGTCTGTCATTAATGTTTTTAACTAAGCCTGAAAAGTGAGAGAGATGAGATTGGAACTGCCAGCGAGTTTTAATTGAGAATTGCTCTTTCCTGAATATTGCTGCTTACTTGGTTGGTGGGATGTCGATGTTTCACAATCTCCACACAAGGTGTCCTGGTCCTCTGTGGCTCTTTCCAGGATCCTCCCCACATGTCGAGGTAGTGCGTGAGGGAACAGATATCGGTCATTCGAACACCCTGTATGTCCTATTCCAGGATGTTTCTCCTGGAATTGGTGAAGAGGAGGGATGGAGTGAGGGTGGGAGTGGGTACCCCTACTATTAGTGCTGGTGTAGTGGAAGGGAGAAGGGTGAGATGTCTGGAGGGAGTCTGACCACAGTGTTGTATCCATGAAGTGGTATTCGTGTGCGCGGCTATTGTGTCAGTGAGAGAAAACGTCGGGGAGGGAAGGTGCGAATTCAACAGTGAGTGTGGTCGTGCTTGAGCCTTATTTGGAGATAGAGTGTGAGCCTTATTCGGGGGCAGGTGTTATAACAGATATACGGTGAGTGCAAGGGAGCAGAAGAATATGGTGACACTTATCCTGGCAAAGTTGGGGGAAAGAATATTGATGCTTGTCCTGTATTGCTGACCAATTCTTCAGATCATCTCAGCGTTGAGGTGAATCTCCCTGAACGTCTTGTCCAGGTCTATCGCTAATAACGCCACAGACCTTTTCCATCACATCCAAAAGAATCAGTTTGGGTAGATCTACAAATAGCAAGGTGAAGCAAACATTAGTGCGTGATATATCAAACCCAAATCTATCACGCAAATACTTTACATCATATGTTCTGGAAATTAGGTGTGTAAGTATATGCAAGGGAAAGCAATGACATAGTGATATTATCGCTGGGCTCTTAAGCCAGAGACCCAGGTAATATTCTGGGGATATGATTTCAAATCCTGCCATGGCAGATGGTGGAATTTGATTTCAATATGTATCTGGAATCAAGGGTTTATGATGACCAGGAATCCATTGTCGATTGTTGGAAAATCTCATCTGGTTCACTGATGTTCTTGAGGGAAGGACACTGCTGTCCTTACTTGGTGTGGCCTGCATGTGACTCCAGACTCAAGACAACGCAGCTGACTCTTAACTGCCCTCTGCCATGGGCAATAAATGCTGGTTATCCAGCGACACCCTCCTCCTGTGAATGAGTAGCAAATAATCATGGGTGCTGCAGTAATACTGGATTGTCTCAAGTTGCACCGAAACTGCATTAACTAAGTGACTACTAATACTGTGAAGAATAACTTCCATAAGTGTGTATCAGGTCGGTTGAACAGTATGTTGTTAACCAAACTAGAGAGCAGGTTATTTCAGATTTGGTGTTGTGTGGTCAGGAGGACTAATTAATAACCTTTCTCTGAAGCAGCTTTGGAGGAATAGTGACATCAATATGTTGCATTTTTACACGGCGTCTGAATATAATATCGAATGTTCGAGCGTTCTGGTCACGCATCATGGAAGCCCTGCAGACTAGAGGGTTAATTACACTCCAGTGAATTGGGGAAGTACAATATAACATTCAATGGGAGAAGCAATGATTGTGAGAGTCATACAGTCCGACAGCACGGAGACAGGCCCTTCAGAACAAACTGGTCCATTCCGAACGAAATGTTAACCCCATTTCCCTGCCCTTGCCCCGTATCCTTCTTATTCTTTCCTATCCGTGTATTTGTCCAAATGCATTTTAAATATTGTGAATGTACCCACCTCAACCACTTCTGCTGACAGCTCATTCCATGTGCATACCACCCTGTTTGTAAAAGAAATTGCCGCTCAGGTTCCCTTTTACTCTTTCCCCTCGGATCTTAAATTAATGCCCTCTGGTCCGTGGTTGCTCAACCCTGGGGAAAAAAGACAGAGTGCATTCACTCTATCCATGCTTCCCATGATCTTATACACTTCTATCAGATCCCCCTCAGTCTCATACACTCTAAAGGAAAAACTCCTAGCTTGCCCAACCTCTCACAATAACTCAGACCATTGAGTCCAGGCAACATCCTTGTAAGTTTCCTCTGCACTATTTCCAGTTTAATAACATCCTTCCTATAACAACGTGAACAACATTGAACATAACACTACCAGTATTGCATCACCAGCAACCTCTATAACTGCAACATAACTCCCTAATTTCGATACTCATTGCTCTGACTGATGAAGGCCAGTCTGCCAAATGCCTTTTTCACTGCCCTATCTACCTGTGACTCCACTTTCAGAGGACTTTGAACCTGAATCCCAAGGTCCCTTTGTTTCAATACCCTCCTAAAGACCCCGCTATTCACCATGAAAATCCGACCTTGCTTTGACTTTCTAAAATGCATGAACTGACACTTATCTGTATTAAACTCCATTTGCCATTTCTCGGCCCACTTCCTCACCTGATCAAGGCACTGCTGTAATTTCTGAAATTCCTGATAGTCTTCCTCACTGTCCACGACACCGTCTATTTTAGTGTCACCTTGAAACTTATATTCATGCCTGTACATTCTCATCTAAATCATAGATGTGTGTAATATGTAAATATATATCCAATAAACATGCATAAAACAAACAGTAATAGTCCCAGAATTGACCCCTGAGGCATTCCACTCATCACAGGCCTCGAGTCCGATAAACATGTTTCCACTATTACCCAATGTTTCCTACCATCAAGCAAATTTTGGATTTGATTTGCCAGCTCCCCCTCAATTCCATGTGATCTAAACTTCCAGAGCAGCGTACAATGTGGAACCTTACAGAAGGCCTTACTGAAATCCATATACACCAGGTATACCACCAAGTTACTTGTCATTTCACCAAAGCAATCTATCAAATTTTTAAGACATGATCCCCCATGCACAAAGCCATGCTGACTGCTCATAATCACACCCTGCCTTTCCAAATCCATGTATATCTTCTCTCTCAGAACCTTATCAAGAAACATACCTACTAGAGATGTCAGGTTTACTGGTCTATAGGTACCAGGTTTTTCTTTGTAGCTCTTCTTGAATAAGGGCACAACATTCGCTACACTCCAGTCATCCTGGACCTCACCCGTTGGCTACCGATGATGCAAAAGTACCAACCAAGGCCCCCGTTATTACTTCTTTGTCCTCCTGCAGTGTTCCTGAATGTATCGGGTCAGGACCAGGAGGTTTATAGAAATACTGATATGTTGACTTATTTCAGGTGAAAACACCAAAGAATGAGAAAGTGACTTAATGATGATTAAATTAACAAATTAAAGAAGATATTAATCACAGGAAGTGACTTCAGAAGAATTCCAGACTTTGTGGAATCCTGAGAATTCTCAGAAAATTGCAATCCAGAAAAGGAGGGTCATGAAACTGATCAGGAAATCAAAAAACGAACATGCATGCAAGCAAACAGGAACACAAAGACTGCAAAAATCTACGATCTATATTTCAAAGGAATGAAAAACATAGTCAAATGTGGAAATTTCAATCGGGAGAGACGAGTTTCTGGTGGATAACAGGGAAATTGCAAAGCAAATGACCAGTTACTTTCCATCTGTCTTAATGGAGTAAGATCCAGAAAATCACCCAGAAATACGAAGTGATCGTCTCGGACTTGTGGAAGTAAAGACATAAAGTCAATTCATATCAGTAACAAGGCAATATTAAACATGCAGCTGGATTGAGCATTGCTCAGCTTGACAAACCAGATGTACTTCATACCAAAATCTTCAGAAATAAATCACAAATAGAAGTATCGATTGCATTGTCGAAGATTGCGTTCTATTTTCCTGTACATTCTGCAGAGTCTGGAAGCTGGTGTAGATAAATGTACATTAGTAAACATGATCCAAGCACGATCGATGAATGGTAGGGATCCAAGCATCTCCAAAGGGAAGAAGAGATAGTGTGGAGAACTGCAGACTAATTAATTTTACATTTGTCGGGAAACTGTTGGAATCTATTATATAGGATGTGATATTGGATACTTAGACATTAACAGCAATATTGGAGAGACTCAGTATGCATTTCTGAAAGGGGCATTATCCTTGACAAACTTTGGAGTTGTTTGAAGTTGATTCTTACAGCATAGATAATGGGGATCCAGTAGAATTGGCATATTTTAGATTATCAGAAGGCTTTCTATAAGAACTCACACAGTGAGTTCGAAAATGCATTGATGTGAAGGGTATTTGGAGGAATATATGTAAATGGAAAATTAAAGTTTGGTTTGCCTTCCTTAAAGGGAGTCAGAATATAGATGTAAAGACATGTTGAAGCAGTTTCACAGAGTTTTGGTGAGACTGTACCTGGAATATTGAGAACAGTTTTGGTGACCAAATCTGAGAAAGAATATACTGAGCACAGAGGAAGTGTAATGGACATTATCCAGATAAATCCCTCAGATAGGAGATTGCGTGATGAGGAAACTCGGCCTATGTTCTCTTGAGTTTCAAAGAATGAGAGTTGGGTCACTGTCAACTTTATAAAACTCACAAAACATACGACAAGTTGGAAATTAACAGATGTTTATCAGGCTGTCTAATCCACATTCAAGGCAAATAATGGCAGGATAAGGACAGAACATTGAAGACTGAAATAAGGAGGAAATTCTACACGTGGACGGGACTGACTAACACAGGGGAAAGGCAGGGCAAGATTACGGAGAATCCCCAGACAATCTATAAGTGTGTCAAGTGTAACAGAATAACCAGTAAATAGGTAGGCCTCATTAGTGACTTGTCAAGTTGCATCTAAATCAACTTTAGTAGTAGGAGAAAGAGGGGAGTGTGGAAGGCTGTTTGTGTGACTGGGGGCCAGTGTACCACAGGCATCAGTGCTGGGTCCCTTATTATTTGTGATTCAGAGGTGTTAGTGTTGGGCTGGGGTGGACAAATGTAAAAATAGCATAACACCAGACTATAGTCTAACAGATCTATCCGGCAGCACAAGCTTTCGAAACACTGCTTCTTCATCAATGTGCACAACCACGTGATGTAACTGATGTTGAGAGATTTTTAACCTTATTAATTGTGGTATTCATAAATGATGTAGCTGTGAAAATGGATGAGGGGTGGGGTATGTAATAAATAAGTTTGTGTTTGATACAAAGATTGGCCGGGTGATTAGCAGTGAGGAGGATGGCCTTATGTTACAGGGTGATACAGATGGAATGGTCAGATGGGTGGATCAATGGCAGATGGAATGCAAATCTGATAACTATGAGATGATACACTTTGGGAGAAGGAACCAGACAGGGGAGTACTCAATGTATGGCAGTACACTAGGAAGCTCAGAAGGTGCTTCTCCACATATCGCTGAATGTGATTGAACAGGTTAATACACAGTTTGGGGAAGGATAGGGGAATATAAACATAGCCTTTATTCATCTAGGCATAGATGATAAGAACTATGCAGAACTTTGATGAGGGCAAGATGGAATTCTGTGTGTAGTTCTAGGAACAACATTACAGGAAGTATGTGCTTGTACTGGAGGGGGTACAGAGAATATTCACCAGGATGTTCCCTAGGATGGAGCATATCAGCTATGGAGAGAGGCTGGATAATCTCAGGTTGTTTAGTTTGGAGGAGAGAAGGCTGAGAGGTCTGTGATTCAGAAGAATAGGATTACGAGGTCCATGGACAGTGTGGATAGACAGCAGCTTTTAGTCTAGGGCCCCACTTTTAAAGTGAAGGGTTTGCGGTTCAGTGAAGATTTGAGAATTGTTTTTCAACCAGAGGGTGTTGGGGTCTGGAATGCACTTCTTGAGAGTACAGTTGTCATGGTAACCTCTACCCATTAGAATCGACACGGCTGTGCACTTCAAATACTTTAAGATTCACGGCTATGGTCATGTGTCGGAAAGTGGGCCTAATGTGGACCGTGCTGTATTTCTGGTAGTACAGAGACTTTGCTTCTGTGATTGTATGGCTGTGGAAGGTCAATCATTGAGTAGCTTAAGGTAGGAATTGATGGGTTTCTGAAGAATATCTTAACACAGTTGATAAGAGAGAACATGAAATATTTCCTGAAAATATGTCAAGGGCAAAATTAAGAGCAAAAAGGTGCAGATTTCTTACCGTCTGATACCAGATAATTGAGGACAGCGAAATAGCAGAACGATGGAGCAAATACTTCAGTTATGCCTTCACAGAAGAAAATAAAACAGAAAAGAAAACTTCCTAGTAATACGAGGAAACTTTATTCTGGTGAGAAAAAGGGATAGAATGAAATTAGCAGCTAAACAGTTTAGAGAAAGTATTCGACTGAAATTAATGGGCATAGACAAAGTCAACAGAGATTTATGAAATGGAAACCATATTTGAGAAAGTGGCTTTTAGTAGAATTATGTAGAAGGTATCAATGCCATACGAATGGAATCTCAAAAAGAGTTTTGATAAAGCCCAAGCCTATTCTGCAAATTCGAATCCTGTGGAACTCAGGCTAATATATGGTCATAGATTTAGAATGGGAGAGCTGGCAGGAAACAGTGAGTAGGAATTAAACAATATTTTTTTTAATGGAAGGCTGGGAGGATATAGAAAGGATCGTGGCTTGGGCTCCAGCTATTCCCAATACGCATCATATCTTGGGTGTGGAGTGCAACTGCAATATTCCCAAGTCGGCTGACAGCACTAAACGATGTCAGCCTTTGAGTGGATGAGGAGGATGTAAAAAAGTTCCAAGGTGATTGAGACAAGTGGAATAACTGGGCAAATACGTGGCAGATGGAGAGTAATGAAGGAGATGAGATGTTGTGCACTTTGATGGGAAAAATAGAATGGCAGCCTCTCATTTGAAAAAGGAGTGGTTGAGAAATGTTGCTCTATGAATGAACTTAAGCTGCATTTTTGTACATTTCTGTATAGCCTGCCGAGTCCATGTAGGGCAGTGAGTTCTGAAGCCAGAGGTCAATACTGGGAATGGCATTGGCACGCTGACCATTGTATGTAGGCCCAGCAAGTGGGGAACTGTAACTTTGAAAGGAATCTGGATCTCCCTGTAGACCAGTCACTGAAAGCAATATTGCAGGAGCAGAAAGCGGGTAGGAAGATAAATGCTGTATTCACTTTCATTTCAGGGGGATTTGAGTACAGGAGTAAGTGTATCTTATGCAGCTGCACAGGGCCTTGGTGAGACCCCATCTCGAACATTGTGCAGTATTGTGTGCAGTGTTGGTCTGTTTTCCTAACAGAGGACAAACCTGACATTGAGGGAGAGCAGCAAAGGATGACCAGACTGATCTCTGGGATGACAGACTTGTTGTGGGAGCAGAGTTTGCAGCGACTGGACCTGTATTCCATGGGGTTGAGGAAAATGAGTGGAAATCTCAGTGAAATATATAACACTCTGACAGGGCGAGACAGATTAAAAGCAGGGATGGTAATTCCCGTGGCTGGGACGTCTAAAACAAGGGGCCACAATATTAGGTACAGACAGGCCACTTTGCATTGAGATGAGAATAAATACCTGCACTCAGAGAGTGGCGAACCAGGGGTACTCTCTCCCAGATCAGGCTGTGGAAGTCAAGGGGCTGAATATAAATAAGGATTTCTGGAAACTAAAGGGATTGGGAGAGAGCAGGAGTATGGTGTGAAGATAGAAAATCAGCTATCATTCCAAGTTGTTCTCTAATAACGCAGTAAATGTGTTTCTTTGCAACACTGTGTTGTAGAAAATTGTGCAATATTGATAATGGGGTCTTTGGATAAAAGAGGATAAGTGCCGAATCAGTAAAAACCAAAAATTAAATTTGGTCTAACACACATTCGGACAGTCTAAATAAATCATTAAATTACATGTTGTAATGGAACAGTGCTGTAAATGTAACGCTTTCACACGACAGTCACTCAGTAGAGCACTGTACCTTTCACCACAATCTTCACCAGAAAGTGCGCGGAGGCTGAGTGACCATGTGATGCCGATGGGGAATTCCAGTTCTCCCCAAGATTCTCCCCACAGTTTGAAATAAAGTTGTTTCTAAATATAAACTACAATTCCCAGTTTCAGGCTCAGTTTCAAGGCCTGTAGAGCGGATTGCATTCCTGTTTTAGCTGAACACATTGATTGTACCTTTTGTAGACAGAGGGATCTTGAGGAAAGGTTTGCTGTTCAGCTGGTGTCTGGCAAGGAATCGCATCACAGTGAACACGAGTTCACTTTATAGAAAAAGGTTCATTAATTGCATTGCAGCCAAATTGTATTTAATCAACACGCGTTATCAGTGAACTGCCTGTACATAGAATGGAGGCACAAAACTGGTGGGCTGAATGGACTACAGCAGTTCTCATTTTATGGTTCACAACGTTTAAACATATTAAGGGATATATATATTGTATGGGGAAAACTGCATTGAGGAGATGTTCGGCCATTAACGAGAATAGTGAAAGCTCAATGAGTTGTATGACGTATTCCTTTCCTGATGCTTCTGTGCAGTGTGTGGGAAAGCTCTGTAAATATTGTCACAAGCTCTCAGCTGTTAGGAAGGAGGTCTCTGCAGGGTCAACAGGATTGTGTTTCCCGTTCCCTTTTCTGATAACGAGGCTGGTGCCGGGTGTTCTCTCTGAGTTTATCCTTTAAGACCTCGTAGCAGTTTGATACAATTGGGTGCCTTGCTTGGCCGTTTCAGAGACCATTGAAGAGTTTATAACATGTCTGTGTGTCTGGAGTCACTTTTAGACCAGACCAGGAAAGCACGGGAGATTCAATTCCTGAACGTATACTGGGGAAGGAGATCATCGTCTATAATCGACATTGAACAAATGATCACTATTACTGACACCAGGTATTAGATCCAGATATTTTCTTAATTGTTTTTAACTAGCACCAGTTGTCAGAGAATTATCCTGGTCTGGATTAGCAATCCAATGACAATTCCACAGCAGCACCATCTCCACATGGGGGCCTAGCGGAAACCACACTGAACTGATTAACTGTTCAAAAAAGGGAATAGGGATAACCCCGGGAATTACAGGCCAGTTAGTCTTATTTCTGTGGTAGGCAAAGTAATGGAAAGGGTACTGAGGGATAGGATTTACGAGTATCTGGAAAGACACTGCTTGATTAGGGACAGCCAGCACGGATTTGTGAAGGGTAGGTCTTGCCTTACAAGTCTTATTGAATTCTTCGAGGAGGTGACCAAGCATGTGGATGAGGGTAGAGCAGTGGATGTAGTGTACATGGATTTTAGTAAGGCATTTGATAAGGTTCCCCATGGTAGGCGTATGTGGAAAGTCAGGAGGCATGGGATAGAGGGAAATTTGGCCAATTGGATAGAAAACTGGCTAAACGGTCGAAGGCAGAGAGTGGTGGTAGGTGTTAAATATTCAGCCTGGAGCCCAGTTACAAGTGGAGTTCCGCAGGGATCAGTTCTGGGTCCTCTGCTGTTTGTAATTTTTATTAATGACTTAGATGAGGGAGTCGAAGGGTGGGTCAGTAAATTTGCAGATGATACGAAGATAGGTGGAGTTGTGGACAGTGAGGAGGACTGTTGTCGGCTGCAGAGGGACTTAGATATGATGCAGAGCTGGGCTGAGGAGTGGCAGATGGAGTTCAACCCTGCCAAGTGTGAGGTTGTCCATTTTGGAAGAACAAATAAGAATGCGGAATACAGGGTTAATGGTAGGGTTCTTAGTCAGGTGGAGGAACAGAGGGATCTTGGGGTCTATGTACATAGATCTTTGAAGGTTGCCACTCAGGTGGATAGAGTTTGTAAGAAGGCCTATGGAGTATTATCGTTCATTAGCAGAGGGATTGAATTCAAGAGTCATGAAGTGATGTTGCAGCTGTACAGAACTTTGGTTAGGCCACAGTTGGAGTACTGTGTGCAGTTCTGGTCGCCTCACTTTAGGAAAGATGTGGAAGCTTTGGAGAGGATGCACAGAAGATTTACCAGGATGTTGCCTGGAATAGAGAGGAGGTCGTACGAGGATAGACTGAGAGTTCTCGGCCTTTTCTCGTTGGAACGGCGAAGGATGAGGGGTGACTTGATAGAGGTTTATAAGATGATCAGAGGAATAGATAGAGTAGACAGTCAGAAACTTTTTCCCCGGGTACAACAGAGTGTTACAAGGGGACATAAATTTAAGGTGAAGGGTGGAAGGTATAGGGGAGATGTCTGGGGTGGGTTCTTTACCCAGAGAGTGGTGGGGGCATGGAATGCGCTGCCCGTGGGAGTGGTGGAGTCAGAATCATTGGCGACCTTTAAGCGGCATTTGGATAGGTACATGGATGGGTGCTTAATCTAGGTTAGAAGTTCGGCACAACATCGTGGGCCGAAGGGCCTGTTCTGTGCTGTATT
Organism: Chiloscyllium punctatum; assembly: GCF_047496795.1. Lineage (NCBI taxonomy): Eukaryota > Metazoa > Chordata > Chondrichthyes > Orectolobiformes > Hemiscylliidae > Chiloscyllium > Chiloscyllium punctatum. Next base: position 12,619,625 of record NC_092769.1, read on the forward strand.
GTTCTATGTTCTATGTTCTATGATTATTTTTTGGACTGTGTGACAGCTCTTTCAAAAATAACCCCAACCAATTTGACTATCGTGATGGGACTGAGGGCGTGGTAATTGATCTGATTGTAATTATTCCCTTCTTAGGGGATGGGACATAGTTGACTAATTACCCACATTAGGAGAAAGTGAGGACTGCAGTTGCTAATTACCCACATTGCCATGGAGTTGTCAGAGTTGGAGCTGGAATGAAACAGCTTCCACAGCGACACGGCTTGTTGTGTAGCAAAAGTCCTCAGTCCTATTGCAGGAATGGTGTCAGGGCCAAATGTCTTTGTCATATCTACAGTATCCAGCTGTTGCTTCATGTCACGTGCAGTGAATTGAATTGATTAAGACGGGCATCAGTGATTCTGAGGGTATCATAGTGAGGGTGAGGTGGGTAATCGACACAACACTTCTGGCTGAGGATGGTGCAGATCCTGCATCTTTTACATGGATGCACAGGGCTGTTCCATTATTTGGGATGGGGATATTTGTGGAGTCCTCTCCTCCAGTAAGTTGTTTAATGGTTCATCGACTTTTATCCATGGATTTGACAGGACGACAGAGTGTATATCTGAGTTGTTAGTCTTGGGATCATCTCTCTCTCTGTATCAGATGTTAGTCCTGCTGTTTGTAGTGTAACCAGTCAAGTGCGGTAGCTTTAATGGATTGTCATCAGCTTTAGGTGCACGTGATTCCGACCCGACCATGTTCACCTGCACTCGTCACTGACCCATGGATCGGCTTGATGGAAATGGTAGACGGATGGACTATCCGGGGGAAAAAGTTACAGATTGTCATTGAAATCTACAGCATCAGATGATAACCCAGTTTTAGCTGCAATATCGACAGTTCAATAATACTGACTGGCCCCAGTTCACACCGAGACCCATTCACCCATCAGCCCTGTATTCAGTGACCTACTCTGGTTTCTGATGCGGAAATACTTCCATTTTCATATTCTCATTCTGCTGGAAGTTTTTCCTTATGTGATGCCTCCAATTTATTACATAAACTATATCCATTTAAGGTACTAATCTGAATCTTTTCCTTTCAGGAATGCAATCTTCTGTATTTAAAATGAATGTGTTTCCTTCTGTGTTTTTTTCCCTTGACCATGAATCAGAGCTCTGCAGTATCAGTGATGCCAGCCTTATGCAGTTTCAGAGTCAAGGAACTTGTCACCATGTGTTGGTGTTCAGTTCCCAGTGTACGGCTCTCCATGATGGACAGGATGTTTGGGCATCTTTGACAATATGTCGTTGGAAATTGTTCAACAAACAAAAATTGCTGAAGAAATGGCTAAAAACGTTGCAGAATTTTCAGGAGTGAATGCAGAGCTAAACTTCCAGTTCCAGTGAACCTTCTATAAAGTTTTTTGTATTTTTATTTCCAGTATCCATAGTCATTTGTTTAATTGAAAAATTGTTCTGTGCCTATTCATTTCTGGAGAAACTCAGCAGGTCTGTCAACATCTGCAGAGAGAGAGTAACAGAGTTAGCGTTTCCAGTCCAGTGTGACAATTCTTCAAAACTGAATACAATTGCAAAATGGTCTTTTAATCCCTTGTCAGAAGTGGAGCATAGGTGGCAGGAAAAAGAGGGTGTGGCAAAAGATAAATGGACTTTTAGCAGTGGGGAATGAGAAGATTCTGTATAACGGGTCGGAATTAAGGGTTACTGGGGGAAAGAGGTTCTCTTTATTGAATGCAAGATAAAGAAGACACAACCAGACAAAGTCATACAGAGGCCAGGAGGGAGAATGTTGTCCATGTGGTAATATATAGATCTGGCCACAGATACGTTTTCACTGTCGTGATCATTACCCCCTTTAGACAAAGGAATTCAGATGCTTGACTTCTTATTGGCACTAGCAAGCGTTTCATGCTGCCTTAGTATTGAAACATGGAGAAAAACAAATCACAGTATGACGTTTGGGCTGAGTGTTGGTTACCTGTCATTTTTAATATTGTTTAATTTTGCAGTGCTTATCTTTAAACACTTGTTCTTGAAGTTAGTATCAGATGGAGTGTAGGATGTTGAGGGGTGACATTATAGAAACATATAAAACCATGAGAGGTATGGATAGGGTGAATAGCCAAGGTCTTTTCCAAAGGGTAGGGGATTCCAAACATAGAGGGAATAGGTTTAAGGTGAAAGAGGGTAGATTTAAAAGGGATGAAGGGTCAGCGTTTTTACACAGGGCGGTGTGGGTATGGAATACGCTTCCAGAGGAAGAGTGGGAGATGCAAGGACAGCTGCAACATTTAAAACGCATTTGGACAAACATATGAATGGGAAACATTAAGAGGCATATGGAGCAAATGAAAGCAGATGGGACTAGTATAGTTTGGAAGATCTGCCCATTTTGGACATTTAGAAAAGCTTCACACAGAGTCAGAGTGGTTTTGTGAAAGGGAAATGATATTTTGCCTGTAAAATCATGCAAAGTATTTCTGGAGATGCCTGTAAATGTCACAAGTGGACTTGATAAAGGAGATCTGGTGGACACGAGGCCTTCCAGAGATTTTCCACAAGGTATTACAAAACAAAGGTTCTTACACAAAACAGAAGCTCTAGGACGTTGGATACTGTATTAACGTGGGATGATGATTGTTTAACACAGAAATCGGAGAGTCAGGATTAATGGATCTTTATGGTCAAGGTTTATCTGCTGGAGTACCACAAATAACAGTCTGATGGCATCAGTTATTTGCAATCTAAGCTGACAGCCTGAAGGAGGGAGCTGAGTACAATATACATCCGAGTTTGAGGATGACACTGAGAATCAAAAGGCAGGCTGTTACTTAATGGAGAGGACTTCCAGAAAAGGAACAGTAAAGGCATTGGAGTCTTCCTGTGTATGAAACATAAAGTCAGCTCGATGATGCAGCAAGGAACTCGGTTGGTACATTAGGGGGTTTCCTGGGAAGAAAGGGTTGTGTTATTGAGAATCTCTAAAATGGTGAGGCCATAATTCATTGGGGTTTAAATGAATGAGGAGTGATACTGCTGAAACATACAAGACACAGAATGGGTTGGAGAAGGTACTGTTGAGATGTTGTTTCCATTGTTGGGCAAAGTGTCGAACTCGAGGATATAGATAACGAATAAGGAACATCGATTTCAATCTGAGATGAAGAGTAATGTCTTCTCTCCGAAGGCAGTGATTGTCTGGAATTCCCTAACCCAGAGAGGTGTGGAGGGATACAAGGAGTCGCCAGGAGAATGGAGTTGAGCCCTGGAGTAGATCAGCCATGTTCTTATTCAATGACAGGGTTAGCTTGAGGGGCAGATTGACCGACTCCTGTTCCTATTTATTAATTTCACATGTTATGCTTTTGGAAAGGAACGGGTTATTTTGCTGGAAATTGTGTTGTACAATATTGCATTCAGGGAGAACAGAGGATTTGTTGTTTTAACCCTAGGTGGGATATGTAGCTGTATTCCCAGCGTATCTGGGTCTGCAACATGTCCAACATCTGGAGCAGAAGTTACAAAGTGGGGAAGCCTGGAAACAGGGATTGGGGGTGGGGGTGGAGGTCACTTCCTGATCCAGTCTGGATTTTCCAAGTACATTTCCAAAACTCCACCTAACCATCGGAGTGGCCTCGATAGGCCGCTGTTTAGCATGTCTGAGGGCTGAATGGAACATCAGAACATAGGGCTGAGGGACACAAGTGGGCCATTCCGCCCTTTGACACTACTCCACTAATAAATAAGGTCATGGCTCATCTCATTGTGATCCCAGCTGCACGTTTCTTTCCATGCACCATTATCCCTGATTCACCGGTCTATGGAAAATCAGACAAAGCCAGCTTAGATGTAACTTAAAGATCCAGCCATCCCAAACTTCTGGGTAAGAGAATTCCCACTTGACTGAAATCCTACTTTGTGTATTTCACCTAATTCCTGCTCTGACGAAGGTTGGAAGGTGTCACTGTTTCCTTTTCTCGTCCCATTCCTTCACTGCTGACACATAATTTGAAATGTAACCAGGTTGGTGATATGGCCGATGATAAAGTTCTCAGACTGAGTCGGTTTCAGTGACAGGAACAAGTCAGGAAGATTTCTTTAGTCAGCCACAAGGAACTAATATAACTAACGGATGTGCATGGTGGATCTGTGGTTAGCAGTGCCACCTCCCATCACCAAGTAGCTGCGTTCAATTCCAACCTCGGGCAACCCTCGATGTGGATTTTGAACATTCTCCCCATGTCTGTGTGGGTTTCCTCCCACTGTTCTAAGGTATCCAGCTTAGAGCGGATTGGCTATGCTAAATTGCCTATAGCGCCCAGCGATGTGTTGGTTAGATAGGTTAGTCATGGGAAATGCAGGGTTACATGGATAGAGTGGGGGGCAGGTCGGGGGGGGGGGTAATACTGTTACGAGGGTCAATGTGGACTTGATGGATGGAATGCCCTGCTTCCACAATGTCGAGATTCTATAAAAACAACAAGAAGTTTTACTATACAAACATCCAGTGGGTATCTATCTGATCGCTCTCCTCTAGGTTTTATATGTTTCAATAAGATCACCTCTCATTCCAAGAGTAACCTGTGAAAGCCTTCATAATATAAGACCCTCATCCCTGGAATACATGAAGTGAAATATCTATGAACTGCTTCCAATTTGATTATATCCTTTCTCAGGTAAGGAGACAAAAATAATCTCAGACACAGATGAAGTTATTTTTTGTTTTCTCAGTGGTGAGAGTATTTGGAAATCTCTTCCCTGCAGAGCTTTGGAGGCAGAGATATTGAATATGTTTGAGGCACAGACAGAAGGTTCATCAATAATAACGGAGTCTAGGATTATCGGGGAATGGCAGGAATGTGCAGTGTTGGGGAAATGCTGACAGTGGTAAAAAAAATCACACTGCTCCAGCACATCCAGGAATAAAATGCAAAATGAAATGATAATATCGATAAAATGATAAGTGGAAGTTCAAGATGGTAGCGATCTGGAAGGTCTGCTTTGTTGGGCTCTGCATCACAGCACGGGCAAAGTGGTTCCCTCACCCACTCCATCCCAGCCATTTACTTAAAATGCTTAGTTTTGGAAAGATTTGAGATTTGGCAGTTGTAGTAGTTTTAGTTTGTGTAGTTTTTAAGCTCCATGAGACTTTGTTTATCAATGATCAGTAATTCGAGTTCTTCGTCTCTCGAGTTCAAATTTTGCTACAGTGTGTTCTGGGTAATGATGTGCTTAAATGGTGCACCTGGAGCATTTAGGGGAGCCATTAGCAAGAAAAGAGGAAAAATTTACTTTCTAGTCTTAAAAAGAGAGGATGGATGTTGTCCTGTTGCAGGAGATACACCTTGATGACAAAGAACATTTGACTTTCCAGCAGGTCGGGTTTGATCGGGTTTATTTCTCCTCTTTTAATATTACGAGTTGGGGAGAAGCCATAATGGATTAAAAAGAATCTTCCATTTAACCTTCTAGATTGTATTTGATACTCACGGGAGGCTCATAATCCCCAAAGCCTTGAACTATGGTAAATAATACAGTATTTTGAATGTTTATTGCACCCCCTTCCCACCCACTCCCGGCGCACCCTCTTAAAATCCTGTTAGATGCATTTTCCAAATTCAGTTATCTTGCATCGTGGCACATTATTGTAGAAGATTTCAACTGTCTTATGGACCCCACGGTGGACAGAATGTCTTAAGGTGCCCCAATACCCTCGTTATAATGTAAGCAATTAGTGGATTTGTGCAGAAGGAGAGCTGGTGGATGTCTGGAGGCAGATCCACATCACAAGTAAGGATTTTATTTTCTTCTTTAACCGGCATAAATGCGACACGAGGGTTGATATCTTCCCCATTCCTCCAACAATCTTAGATTCGGTGGCATCCTGCACAATTGGGAATATTACCATTTCTGACCATGAAGCAGTTTACTTATTGATTAAGATTAAGGGCAATATAACAGCTTCGAGACACTAGCGAATCAATCTCTTTAGTATTAAGACTAGTTGGTTAATTGAGTATTTAGATTAGATTACTTACAGTGTAGAAACAGGCCCTTCGGCCCAACAAGTCCATACCGACCACACAGACCCATTCGCTGACATTTACCCCTTCACCTAACACTACAGGCAATTAAGCATGGCCAATTCACCTGACCTGCACATGTTTGGACTGTGGGAGGAAACCGGAGCACCCGGAGAAAGCCCACGCAGACACAGGGGTAATGTGTAAACTCCACACAAACTGTCACCTAAGGCAGGAATTGAACTGGGGTCTCTGGTGCTGTGAGGCAGCAGTGCTAACCACTGTGCCACCGTGCCACCCACTGCAATGAATTCAGATCTTTCTTAGCCATTAATTCAGATCTAACCAGTAAACCATCCATTCGATGAGAAATTGCTAAGGCTTCCGCCGAGGGATTAATTAATCCTTAGAATGCAGCAGAAAGGGGAGCACGAACGCTGGTTTGAGGCAGAGCTGAGGCCAGCCGAGAGTGCATACTATGATCGACCCTCAATGACGAAACTGCAGAGGATCACAATGCTTCGGTCTACAGTGAATTCCACGCTCACACAGACAGCCAGGAAGGTACTTACTTTTGCAAAACAAAGGCTGTTTGAACATGGTGATAAGCCAGGCAGGTATTTATTCTATCTTGCCAGGAAAACGAACGCCCCTCTTAAGCCATTACCTCAATTAGGGAGGGTACTGGGATCCTTACCTTCAATTCCAAAAAGATTAATGCCTCCTGTCCGAGATTTTCACCGAATTATTTCAGCCTGAACATTTTGAAGATAGATGGATTAAGATGGAAGCACTTTTCAAGAACCTGGGTCTTCCAAGAGTAACCCCTGAATAAGTGTTGTGCCTTAATGCACCATTGTCAGCACAGCAGAGTGTGAAGCAGCTTCAGCATGTAAAGGTGCGCGTTCCTGACAGATTTCCTAGTGAGTTTTATAATTAATTTATACACCTATTGTCAGGGCTGATGTTTAACGTGTTCCGTCACTCATACAGTCACAAATCCCTCCCTCCATTCTTTAGAGAGGCTCATATCTCTCTGATGCTGAAGAAATGAAGACCCCGGAGGATTGTGCTTCTTACACGCCAATCTCACTTTTAAATTTTGGTCTCAAAATCCCGTCTGAAACCCATGAATTAAGGCTGGAAACTTTGCTGCCTTCCATTACCAAAGAGGACTAAACAGGCTTTATAAAGGGCGGCAGCTCTTCCTACAATGTTAAGAATTTACTCAATATGATCCAAGAGTGTCAACAACAATCTGCCCAGGGATTATTGATCTCTTTAGATGAGAGAAGGCATTTGATTGGGTTCAGTGCCCAGATCTCTTCTGTACATTAAAACGGTTTGGTCTACGCAAAGATTTCATCAAGTGGGTGAGGGTCATTTACCGTGATCCTCTGGCTGCAGTTCTCACTAATGGTGTGCCAAACAGTAATAGTAATATTTCACCAGGCAGCCGACAAGGTTGACACCTTTCACCATTGTTGTTTACGTTGGGGATTGAGCCACTGGCGGAGGCCATCTGTAGGGATGTCAACATATCTACCCCAAAGGTGGGATATAAGTCACGAAAGATTACATTGTATGCAGATGAGGGTGTTATGTTTTTTTTATCAAATCCTGCAATTTCGGTAGGTCATGTGATGCAATGCATTCATTCGCTTGTTGCCTTTCTGGGCGATAAGATTAATTTTACAAAGTTGGAGGCCATGCCTATGGGAGGTCTTAGGGAAATACCTGATACTGAGGCTAAATCCTGCTTTCCTTTTAAATGGTCACGGGGGTGGTTTCCCTATTTCAGTATATTCATTACATCTGTCTTTGATCATTTATGTAACGTGAACTATGTCCATTTGTTGGACAAAATTAAACAAGACCTTCAAAGATGGGAGGCATTTCCAAAGTCCTGGCTAGGTCGGATAGCTGTAATTAAAATGAATGTCCTTCCTCATTTCCTACACCCCGTGTGAATGTTTTTTTTATGTTTCCCAGACAGATGAGGCATGTGGGCTGCACTGTGGCACAGTGGTTAGCACTGCTGCCTCATACTGCCAGTGACCCGGTTCACTTCCCACCTCAGGCGACTGGCTGCGTGGAGTTTGCACATTCTCCCCGTGTCTGTGTGGGTTTTCTATGGGTGCTCCGGTTTCCTCCCACAGTAGAAAAATGTGCAGGTTAGGTGAATTGGCCACGCTGAATTGCCCGTAGTGTTAGGTGTAGGGGTAAATGTAGGGGAATGGGTGTGGGTGGGTTGTGCTTCGGCGGGTCGGTGTGGACTTGTTGGGCAGAAGGGCCTGTTTCCACACTGTAAGTAATCTAATCAAAGTTTTTTTTGAAAAAAATGGCTGGTTTAGCTCTTTTATTTGGCACCATAAGCGATTGTTTATCAAGCTAACAAAATTGCAACTGCCCCAAAGATTGTGGGGAGTTGATCACCCCAATTAATAGCAATCACCTAAGTTTTTCTTCAACGTATTTGAGTGCCTGGGCCGCTGTGGTCTTGGCGTCAATATGGCTAGACACTGAGCCCTCTCAGACAAAGTGAACCCTTTTAGTCTGTCGTTCTTAGATAAATTGACAACGTTTATGGAGTATTGTCAGAAACTAATGATGATCAATACTGTTAAAGCATGAAGGACAATCCGTCAGTTTGAGGCAATACAGCCAAAACCATGTTTCTTAACCCCAATTGGTGTACCAGGTTGTCAATCAGGGATAATGGATTCCAGGTATAAACTGTGGGCAGCAAGGGGGATACCTTGCTTGGGTGATTTAGAATTAGTAGAAGCCCTGCAGAGTGGAATCAGGTCCTTGGGCCCAGCAAGTCCACTTCGACCCTCTGAAGAGTGATCCACTCAGACCCATTCCCCTACCATGCTATATTTACCCTGGTTAATGCCCCAACTTACAGATCCTGGAACACTATGAGCGATTTAGCAATGACCAATTCATCTAACCTGCACATCTGCGTGACTGTGGGAGGAAACCTACGCATACATAGTTGAGAATATACTCACTCCGCACAGCCAGTCACCCAAGGCTGGAACCAAACCCCTGACCCTGATGTTGTCAGTCAGCAGTGCAAACCACTGAGCCACCACGTGTTACTTGAGGGAGAAACAATTGTATCATTTGCTCAAATAATTCGTAAGTATGGGCTACCTAGTACAGACGCCTTCTGTTTTTTTTTCCCAAATTAGAGATTTGATTAAAAAATTACTTTGAACAGACACTTATAGATCCGACATAGAGAAGTGGGTTCTTACTGCTAAGAATACGCTCTCTGTCAGTACCCTTTATTATTAGTTGGATCGTGTCCGCTCAGACAAGACTGTGCAGCTTCGTGACGTCTGTGCGAGAGAGTTGGGGGTTTAGATGTCTTCAGAGACATGGGAGGATATTTGTGAAAAAGCTCTAAGGATTTTGATCTGAAATAGGACCATTCCATGCAGTTGAAAATTCTTCACAGGATCTATCTGACCCCAGATTTTCCCTCAAAATTCAAAGTGGGATTATCTTCAGCGTGTCCTAAATGCAGAATGACTACAGGAACTCTTACTCATTGCATGTGGTCCTGCTGCATGCTTCGTATATATTGGAGCACTGCGTTAGGTGTGAGAGAGTGGGTCGAGGGGACCGAATTGGAGATGGACCTGCTTTCTCTTTTCCTGGGCCTGCCCAGAGTATCTTACACAGATGCACATGGGGAAAAAATATATCCTTACTTTCTGGGCTAGGGAAAATATTATGTTGTGTTGTATGTCTGAAAACTCCCCGGATCTGTTGGGACTTTGTAAACTCATCATGGAGAATATCCCTTTGGACTTTCACACCAGCATGGTGCAACAAAAAAAAAACAGAGATTAATATAAGTCATAGAGTCATAGAGATGTACAGCATGGAAACAGATCCTTTGGTCCAACCCGTCAATGCCGGCCAGATATCCCAAACCAATCTAAACCCACCTGCCAGCACCCAGCCCATATCCCTCCAAACCCTTCTTATTCATTTACCCATTCAAATGCGTCTTAAATGTTACACTTGTATCAGCCTCCCCGACATCACCTGGCAGTTCATTCCATACATGTACCATTCTCTGTATGAAATAGTTGCCCTGTAGTTCTCTATTATATCTTTCCCCTTTCACCCTAAATTCATACCCTCTCGTTCTGATTCCCCGACCCCTGGGAAAAGACTTTACCTATTGACCCTATCCATGCCCCTCATAACTTTGTAAAACTCTATTATGTCAGCACTCAGCCTCCGACGCTCCAGGAAAAACAGCCCCAGTCTGTTCAGTCTCTCTCTATAGCTCAAATCCTCCAACGCTGGCAACATCCTTGAAATCTTTTCTGAACCCTTTCAAGTTTCACAACATCTTTCCGATAGGAAGGAGACCAGAATTGCACGCACTATTCCAACCCTGGCCGAACTAATGTTCTGTACAGCTGCAACATGATCTTACAACTCCAGTACTCTATACTCTGACAAATAAAGGAAAAGCCTTCATCACTATCCTATCTACCTGCAACTCCCCTTTCAAGGAGCTTTGAACCTGCACTCCAAGGTCTCTGTTCAGCAACACTCCCTGCGACCTTACCATTAAGTGTAAAAGTCCTTCTAAGATTTTCTTTCCCAAAATGCAGCACCTCGCATTTATCTGAATCAAACTTCATCTGTCACTTCTCAGCCCATTGGCCATTTGGTCAATCTGAGGTGACCCTCTCCGCTCTCCACTACACCTCCAATTTTGGTGTCATCTGCAAACTTACTAATTGTACCTCTTATGCTTGCATCCAAAACATTTATGTCAATGACAAAATGTAGTGAATTCTGCACCGATCCTTGTGTCACAGTCCTCCAGTCTGAAAAACAACCCTTCAGCATCACCCTATGTTTTCTACCTTTGAGCCAGTCCTGTATCCAAATGGCTAGTTCTCCATGTATTCCATGAGATCTAACCATGCCATTCAGTCTCCCATGGAGAACCTCATCAAAACCCTTACTGAAGTCCATATAGATCACATCTACCCCTCTGCCCTCCTCAATCCTCTTTGTTACTTCCTCAAGAAACTAAATCAAGTTTGTGAGACATGATTTCTCACGCACAAAGCCATGTTGACTATCCCTAATCAGTCCTTGCCTTTCCAAATACAAGCACATCCTGGCCCTCACGATTCCCTCCAACAACTTGCCCATCACCAACGTCAGGCTCACTGGTCTATAGTTCCATGGCTTGTCCTTAACACACTTCTTATACAATAGCACAGCGTTAGCGAACCTCCAGTCTTCCAGCACCTCACCTGTGACTATCCATATTACAAATATCTCAGCAAGACGCCCAGCAATCACTTCTCTAGCTTCCCACAGAGTTCTGGGGTCACCTGATCAGGTCCTGGGGATTTATCCACCTTTACCCGCTTCAAGACATCCAGTACTTCCTCGTCTGTAATATAGACATTTTGCAAGGTGTCACCATCTATTTCACTACAATTTATATCTTCCAAATCATTTTCCACAGTAAATACTGATGCACAATACTCGTTTAGTATCTCCCCCATACTTCATGTGCTAGGAAGAATATTCTGTTGTGTTGGATGTCTGAAAACCCTATTGGGTCTATTGGGTCTATTGGGTCTTTGTAAGCTCGTCATGGAGAATATCCCTTTGGACGTTCTCATTAGTATGGTGCACCGAAAAGCAGAGATTTATGTAAGATATGGCAACCCTTTCTGGATTACCGCGATGCAGGCTTATTTGCCACTCTAAAAAGGACTATTATATAGCCATGACGATATTGTCTAATGAATCACATATTAGGAACTATGAACGTATGAATGTGTATCAGTTGATGCTCTCGAAGAACGAGATTTATCACTTTGTTATTATTTATTTATTATTTATTGTTTATTTTTGTTTTCTTCTGTCCGTTTAGAGACTTTAACTTATTTTGTATATACATGCACATGGGTGTAATTTTGTTCAGTGATTTGAGTTGTTTTGTTATTGGTTTAATATAATAATAAAAATATCTTTTTCAATAAAATAGTTTGCTAAAAATTAAAATGCTAATATGGATAGATTAGAGTCCCAAATAACTCTCATTAGAGAGACCACTCGTGGTGGTTTACGTTGAAGGTCACCACACAGGTGATAGGGTAAGGTTGAGAGAGGATCCCCTTCATGAAAACCTCTGGGGAATTGAACCTGCGCTGGTGGCCTCCCTCTGCATCACAAACCAACCATCCAAACAACTGAGTGGGAGACTGTATAACTGCTACACACAGAATCAGCCGCAGAAAAAGGGCAAGAGAAATTTTAGTGACAAGGAAAAAGGTGTATTTGAGACAAAAATGTTCTCTGCTAGAAATTGCATTTTATAATGAGACAAGAGTTTGGAAGATGTCTTTGGCTGAATACAATAAGGTGAGACAAGTGAAATAACCAGAATGACTAATTGTGATTGGATATCGATAACCATAAAATAAGTCCATGTTTTTGATTGGTCTGTGGAAAGCTTGCTGACTGTTGCATGAATTTATAAATCAGATGAAATATATTGAAAGGAGAGTCCGTCCCCATGTGAAATGCCTTCTGAACACATGCTAGAAGAAACCCGGGGTATGAAGTGTCTGAGAATCGTCTGCTCAGTAACAGGAACCTGGGGGTTGAATGACTGGAAGTTCCTGTAACATGGAGCTGAGAAAACCATCAGATCACCCCCAAACGTATTGAACGTTGGCGCATATTTGAAGTACTGAATGGCCTCATGATGGATTTTAATTGTGTGTGATTTGAAAAACGTACATCTCTACTCCATCCTCTTACATGTTACACACTGGGGCACAGCCGTTTTCCTGAAACTGGGAATAAGTTGGAACAATAACTGGAAAATTCCATAATTGGCATTCCCAGGACTGTTCTATAACTATGTGGGTGGCATTAGAAAGGCAAGAGAGAAAGAGAGGGAAGGTGCTGTATGCAGTAGTGAGATTGGTGGAGCATGAGCCTTGTTCGGGGGTCGGTGCTATAACAGACATACAGTGAGTGTGAGGGAGCAGAGAGAACACGGTGACCCTTAACCCTCCAGAGTGGGGAAGGTTATTGATGCTTTTCCTGTATTGCTGGACATTTCTTCAGACCGTAGATACTGCACTGAGGTAGGTGGAGAGAGCAGACCATGCTCGGTGGGTCTGGTAGTGTGGCCCCCTCTGGGAAGAGAATGGTCCCCTTTTGTACTTGCCCATCCACCAGGAACTCCATGTTGCTGTCGACAAACCGTGGTGTAATTTCCCCTTCGCTGCCATGTTTGGGGAAAATGTGCAGGGAAGCTCCAAAGTGAGAAAGCGCAACCGTGTGCCCATCGGCCTTTTCAAGATGGCACCAGTGTCAATGATCACAGAATATCCAGGGGCATCCGGGCGATTGTGAGTACCTCCAGTCATGACGGGTGGCAGAATCGGGCTGGCATTGTATGAGAGGGACACTATGGAGTGGGGTGGCTAGTTAATGAGATGAGTTTGGTAAGATAGCACCAGGAAACTAGCTCGGCCTCGTGCAGACAATCCCTCTGTCACACCTAATTTAAATGTCACTGCCACAGTTTTTTGTTAGATTCAGCCCAGTGAGGCGAAGACTCTGCTGTCCTCACTCCCAGTTACAAAGCTGCAGAACAAATGCTGATCCAAAGCTCTCCATCGCCTGAATTCACAGCAATATCCCTTTCACTCATAATTCTTCGAAATACAGACCCGTGTTGCATTATACTATCGAAATGTCTTCATTCTGAAACCTGTGAACATATCCTTCCATGATATTTTATCTCAGTCTCCCCCCCCCCCCCCCCGCATCCTATCTCCACTCCAACACACACTCATTTACAGTCATATTGCACGAGACTGCCAGTATGACTAGTCATTTGGCCTAGCTGGTCCATGGCAACCAAAATGTCCATCCAGACTCACCCCATTTCCCTGCCCTTGTTCTGTATCCCTCTAATCCTTTCCTATCTGTGTATTTGTCCAATTGCCTTTTCAATGTTGTTATTGTACCCACCTCAATCACTTCCACTGACAGCTCAGTCCATATGTGTACCACACTCTATGAAAAAAAGTTGCCCCTCAGTTTCCTTTTTATATTTTTTATCATTTCCAAACATTAATGGATGTCCTCTAGTCATCGATTCACCAAACTTGAGAAAGAAGTTTGAAGTATTCACTCCATGCACGCCTCTCATGATTTTATAAGGGCTACACTTCTATAAGAACCCCCTCAGTTTCCTAAGCTGTAAAGAAATAAGTTTTAACCTCTCCAATCTCTGCCTATAACTTAGAGCTTATAGCCCAGGAAACATCACTGGAAATTTGTTCTGCATACTTTAAGTTCCATAATATCCATTCTAGAGCAAGATGATCAAAACTGAACACAATACTCCAACTGCAGCCTTACCAACATCCTGTACAATTGCAGCATAACGTCCCAACTTCTATACTCAATGCGTTGATGAAGGCCAATGTGCCAACAGCCTTCTTCACTGTCCTGGGTATCTGTGACTCAAATTTCAGACAACCGTGCACCTGATCTCCAACGACCTTTTGTTCCACTACACGTCTTAAGGCACTATCATTCGTCATTAAACTCCTCCCTGGATTTGACTTTCCAAAATGCAAGACGCCACACTTATCTAAATTAAACTCCATTTGCTATTTCTCAGCCCACTTCCCCAGCTGATCAAGGTACTGCTGCAATTTCTGATAACGTTCCTCACTGTAAGTGATGTCTCCTAATTTAGTGTCATCTGCAAACCTACTAACGTTGCGTTGTGCACTCTGGTCCAAATCATTGATATAGATAACAAACAGCAATGGGCCCAGGACCGACCACTAAGGCACTCCACGAGTTACAGGCCTCCAGTCTGACAAGCATACCTCCACCAAAGCCATTTGTTTCAGAACATTAAGCCAATTGTGTCGCCAATTTGCCAGTTTACATTGGAGTCCATGCGATCTAACCTTCTAGAGCGGCCTACCATGTGGAACCTTATCAAAGACCTTACTGAAATCCATATAGACGATGTCCACTATCTTTCCTCATCAACCTTCCAGGTCACTTCCTCAAAAATCTCTATCAAACTTTGTCAGGCATGATCTGCCACGCACAAAGCCATGCTGACTGCTCCAAGTCAAACTCTGTCTTCCCAAATGCATCCATATCTTATATCTCCGAACCTTCTCAAGCGGTTTACCGAATACAGATGTGAAGCTTACTGGTCTATATTTCCCAGGCTTTTCTTTGCAGCCCTTCTGAATAAGGGCACTACATTTGCTACTGCCCAGTCTTCCGGGACCTTGCCCCTGAACTACCTTCTCTCGCCTTGTGCAGTGCTCTTAGATATATCTGGTCAGGACCAAGAGATTTATCTGACTTTATGCATTCTAATATTTCCAACAACACCTCTACTGTGATATTGACTGTGCCAAGATATCGCAACTAACCTCCCAAAGGTCACAGGTCTTCATGTCTTTCTTCATGATAAACACAGAGGGGAAATTGAGGACCTCACCCATCTCTTGAGGTTTTACACATGCATGCCCATTTTGGATTTTAAGGCGTCCTATCTCTCTCTAGTTGTTCTTTTTATTTACTATACTGAATCTGGATTCATCTTCATCTGCTCAGCCAAGGCTTTCTCATACCCCATTTTAGCCCTGCTGATTTCCTTCTTCAGTAAACTCCTTTAACCCATGTGTACCTCCAGAGATTCCCTTGGAACCAGCTGCCTGTACCTGAGCGATGCCTCCTTTCTTTCTGCTCAGAGCCGCAATATCTCTTGTTATCCAGGGTTCTCTCTTCCAGCCTCACTTTCCCTTCACCCTCACAGGAACATGCAGACCTTGAACTCGAGCTACCTCACTTTTGAAGCCCTCCCACTTTCCCGGGATCCTTTTATCTGGAAACACACTCCTCCAATCAAGCCATGAAATCCCCTGTCTAATGTCAACAAAATTCGCCTTGCCCCAATTTAGAACTTGAATCTGTGGGCCAAAGTTTTTTCCCTACCATACCTATTTTAACATTAATACATCTCTGGTCACTTTTCCCAAAATGCTCCCCCCCACTTTATCTCCGTTACCTATCCTGCCCTGTTTCCCAACAGTAGGTCGAGTTTGTCCCTTCCCGAGTAGGACCCTGTATATACTGCTTGTGGAAGCTTTCCTGAACACACTTAACAAATTACGTTCCACCTAAGTTCTTAACCCTCTAGAAGTCCCAGTCTATGTTAGGATAATTAAAATCACCTATTATGACAACCCTATTGCTCCTGCAAGTCTCGCCAATCTTCCTGCATATTTGTTCCTCTAATTTCCATTGATTATTTGAAGGCTTATAGTGCAACCACTATAACGTCACCAAACCCTCTTATCGTTTGCATCATTTACAAAATCTCATTGGTTATTATCTCAGTTATTTCATCTTTAAATACTAGAGTGATAATCGCCTTAATCAGAACTATTGGTATTTAAATTGTTTCCATTTACATGTCTTCCTCGCAGTGACTTTCACATTCGCAGCATCCCTTGTCAAGGCATATTGGAGATATGGAGCTGTAAATGGATGGGAGCTGCACATCCTGTCAGTTCCAACATTGGTTGCAAGTTTCCCACACTGAGCTGCGATCTAACACAGTGTTACCGAACAATGCAACAGTCTGGGTTTATATATGAATGAACCAGTGCGGACTGCACAGCCCCCCACGCTCGACATTAAGCCCAGGATTATCGATCCAGCATTGGTGTGGGCTGCACAGAGTTTCACTCTGCACAGAGCTGGGTTGCATTCAGCAGACACGAGCCGGATCTACACAGTGCTCCATCCTGAACATGTGAGTTAGATTGCGAATGTGAGAGAACTAAATATCTGGCTATGCCTTTATTTTTGTTTTAATTATTGTGATTGAACTCTTCAAATCCTGACTCATCCAGTTAGACCCGACCCTCTGGATGAGTGATGGTAACTGTTGTTACAGCATCTCTGTCTGCAACATGACCAACAATGGAGCAGAGGCTGCAGAGAGGGGAAGCTCTGTAAAATGGAATGAGGGAATCACCATCAGATCAGCCGTGGTCTTAGTGAATGGTGGGGCAGAATTGAATGGACCACTGATGCAACTTATTCATATATTTCTGTTTCTTCCAAGCAAACTCCCCTTCTCTCCCAGTGTCCCATACTATTGGGGAGTGAATCACCTCCTCCTGTCCCTGCGTAATAGGATCCTTGAGCCTCACTATCCTCCAGATTTCCCTGTGCCCCAGTTTTGAGCAGTTGAGTGACTGTCTCCTGTCCCTGTGCCCCAGTTTCAAGCAGTTGAATGACTCCCTCCTGATCCCAAGTTTGTGAAAGTAGATGTCCTCCTCCTGCTCCTGAGTAACAGGCTCCAATAGCTCTGTGCTCACCTGCTGCTCCTGTGGAATGGAGGTGAGGGACTGAATGGCCTCTTCACATTCTTTACAGCTTTTCTTGTCTAAAGGCCTTTCCCCGTTTCTGTAAAACACCATCAAAATCTGAATGATGTATTTTTGTATTTGACTCTCTGTGATTGAGCAAACAAGCCGATTGGCAAAATTCAGAAGCTGAATGGCCTCCTCCTGTTCCCGTGTTATACACTGAAGAGTCAATAGACTCTCAGAGATGTACAACACGGAAAAAGATCATTCAGTCTGGTCATCCATACCGCCAAACATCCTAAATTAATCTCGTCCCCCTTGCCAGCACTTGGCCAATCTCCCTCTAAACCCTTCCCATGCATGTATCCATCCAAATGCCTTTTAAATGGTGTAACTGTACCTGCCCCCACCACCTCTTTTGTCTGGTCAATCCATACACACAGCGGTCTCTGTGTGAAAATGTTGTCCCTCATGTCCCTTTTTAAATCTTTCTCCTCTCACCTTAAACTTTTGTCTTCTAATTTTGGACTCGTCTATCCTGGGAAAACATTGACTGTTTACCTTATCTATGCTCCTCATGATTTTATAAACCTCTTTAAGGATCCCCCCCCCACCCCCCCCCCCCATCCTCAACACTTGAAAATAGCCCCAGCCTATGAAAACTCTCCCTGTAACACTAACCCTCCAACACCTGCAACATTCTTTTAAATCTCTTCTGCACCCTTTCAAGTTTGACAACATCTTTCCGACAGTAGGGAGACCAGAATTAAAGGCAATATTACAAAAGTGGCCAAACCAATGTCCTGGACAGATTTAACATGTCATGCAAATGCTTCGACTCAAAGCACGCACCAATAAAGGGAAGATCACCAAATGCCTTCATCACTGCGCTGTCTACCTGTGACGGCACTTTCAAGGAATGGAAAACCTACACCACTAGTCTAGCTTTGCTGCCTCACAGGGCAGTGACCTGGGTTTAATTCCATCCTTGAATGACTCGCTGTGTGGAGTTTGTACATTCTCCCCGAGTCTGCGTGAGTTTCCTTCGGGTGCTATGTTTTACTCCAACTGTATAAACATATACAGATAAGGATAGATTGGCCATGCTAAATTGGGAAATGCAGGCTCAGAGGGATAGGGCAGGTGTTTGTCCAGTGGGATACTGTTTAGAGGTTCGGTGTGGCCTCGATGGGCCGAAAAGCCTGTTTCCCCACTGTAGGGATTCGATAATTTCTATGGAGTTCCCCTTCACTGGCAGCTTTCGATAGGGCACTACCTGTAAGTCTTACCTTGATTTGTCTTGCCCAAATGCAACACCTCATATGTAACTAAAATATACTCTATCTGCCACTCCTCGGTTCACCTCAGCAAAGTCCCATTATAGTCTGAGAGATCATTCTTCACTGTAGACTACACCACCAATTTTGGAATTATCTACAAACTTACTGACCATACTTCATATACTCAAATGTAAATGATTTGTATCAGTGACAAAAGGCAGTGGACCCACTATTGATCTTTGCGGCACACCACTGGTCACAGGTCTCCACGTTTAATGAACAAATGTCCATTGTCACGCCCTGTCTCCAATATTCAAGAACATTTCGGATCTAAATGGCGAGTTCTCCCTGGATCCCAGCCAGTCTAACCTTGCTAACCAGTCTACCATGTAGAACATTTTGGTAATCTTACTGAATTCCATAAAGACAACATCCACTGACCTGTCTTCATCAATCATCTTCATCACTTCCTCAAAAGATTACACCGAGACAGTGAGACGTGATCTCCAATGTACAAAGCTCTCTTCAGTCCTTGTCTTTTCAAATGCATTTACATCCTTTCCCACAAAATCCCCTCCAACAATTTAGTCTCCATTGACGTCAGGCTCAGCGATCTATGGTTACCTGTTTTTTTTTCCTTACTTTCTTAAGTAATGACACTATGTTAGCAGCCCTCCAGTCTTTTGACACCTCACCTGTGGAAATCAATGATACAAATATATCAGCAAAATGCTGACCAATTTCTTTCCTTGCTTCTCACAAACATTTGGGATACAACTGATCAGTTCACCTTTATGTGTTTTAAAATGTCAAACACCTCCTTGTAATATAGACACCTTTCAATGTCTCACTGTATATTTATTCATTCTCTCGCTCTTGTAACTTCCTCCTCATTAAATACCGAGGAGAAATTTTTGTTTCATATCCCTCCAATCTCGGGTGGTTCCACAGATAGGTAGTCTTACTGATCTTTAAGGGGCCCAGTTCTCCCCCTACTTAATCTTTTACCATGAAAGGATTTGTAGGATTTCTTCAATGCCTCGTTAACCCTATTTCTAAAGCCATCTCATGTCCACATTTTTTGGCCCGAATTCCCCATTGACTGTCCACTTATTGCCCTTATATACCTCTCGGGATTCACTTGATCTCAGCTCTGTTTACCTGACATATGCCTCCTTCCTTACCTTGACCAGATCATCAATATATCTACCCATCCAGCACTCCCTGCACCCACCAGCCTTGCCCCTCTCACTAATGGGAACACGTTTGCTCTGGACTCTCTGAAACCACGTTTTGATGGTCTTGCATTTACCAACCATCCCTTTACCTGTGAATAGGGTATTCCAATCAGCCTTTCACAGGGCTCGCCTAACACTTTCAAAATTGGCCTTGTTCAAAGTTAGAACTTTAATGTTGACATCAGGTATTTCCTATTCCGCAACTAATTGAAAACTAATATTTATGCGAAACAGACTTGAAAGTTAAATCAACACTTC
Organism: Chiloscyllium punctatum; assembly: GCF_047496795.1. Lineage (NCBI taxonomy): Eukaryota > Metazoa > Chordata > Chondrichthyes > Orectolobiformes > Hemiscylliidae > Chiloscyllium > Chiloscyllium punctatum. The sequence continues at coordinate 12,639,876 of NC_092769.1, forward strand.
CTGCCCCTCTATAATGGGCTCGAAAGTCTGACTAGGCTCCTCCTGTCCCTCTGTAATAGACTCAAGAGGCTTAATGGCCTCCTCCAGTTGTTCTAAACACACTCGAGAGGCTGCACGGCCTCCTCCTGTCCCTGTGTAACAGATCCGAGACACAGCAACCCATGGATTGTGAGCAGCCGTTAAACTGTATCTGATGGAGGTCCATCCTTTCTCAGATACAGAAACACAGACAACACAATGTACTCCAGGTGCCCTCTCAGTTACACTTTATGCTGCTGCAGCAACACATCTCTTTGTTCTGAATGGTTCTGTTCACAAAATGTGCCAATATTCCAGCTTTCCACCTTTTCAAGTAGCAACAGGCTAATATGGGCTGAATGTTCTTCTCTTCTCCCTCTGTAAGAGGCCCATTGGGAGAGAATTTCTTTGGCCTGTTCCTGAGCAGCAATCCCAATGCTCTATCTCAAGGTTATGAAAGGATTTGATAACAGGACATTAAAACCAGGATTGGCCGCACACTGTTCAATAAGCACCGTACTTTGTGTTCAGGTATCTAGAAACTTGCCCACAACCCCCCCCCCCCCTTTTTATGCAGCCGATCTGTTATTTTATAACTGCCTCCTTTCATAAACAGAATGGAACATACATAGACCACTGCAGTGTTCTGTTAATACTCTCATATACAAGGAAAAAAAGATATAAAATATTGAAAGATTTATGGTCCATCCCTCAGCAACCCTCATCCATTGCATCCAGTATATGAAAAGTGATTTATTGAACTGGTTAACTGAGCCTATTGTTCAGTGACTGCGATTAATACCAATCTCCATGGATTCTAATTATCCCAGTGGAGGGTTTCCATCTTTTAATGATAACTGGGCTCCGTTCAATGTGTCAACCCATAACATGAGCAGAGCATCACCGACAGCACTGACAGTGATCAGCAGATCCAGAGAGAAGGGGAGGGGAAATCAGAATCTGAGAACATCAGACTGGAATGTTCCAACAATAGATCAGAATTTGAGAATATTAGACTGAAATATTCCAACAATGGATCAGAATCTGAGAACATTAGACAGGAATATTCCAACAATAGACAGGAGCTTAGCCGATTATATTTGGTATCTTTCTGCATTTGATTGGATGTCATTATCATTGCGGATCTATTTCGCTCTTCTCATTATTCAATACTTTTATTATCCCTTCCTGGCTGTCGTTGGTGTTCCTGGTGAGTGTCACTATCCAGATTTGGTTTTTTATAAACCAGTTATGACTGTATTATAGTTATTTCATATCGTCTACACTTCCTGCCACTATTATTGTTCCAATCCAATCCAATCTCTCAATCTAGATATTCACTCTACAGACCACTGCTAACTGCATCAATGAAGGTCTTCAATTACTGTCTCCCTCTCTGCTCTGACAGTGTTACTCACGGATCTCTATGTTGAACTATTCAGTTTCAGGGGAGAATCATAATGCATCGTATCATTGCCTTTGCTGTTAAGAGCATGGAGGTCACTCTCTACTGTTCTGGTTACAAACTCCACTTCCTTCCACTGTTTCCATCCCATCCCTGGCCAATATCTGCAGCTGAAGCAGACAAGTCACAACTGTGGGATATCTCTTTGACAATGAGCTGATTCTTGACACCATTCCCTGACATTTCTAACTTGAAATACTCACTACTCCAGAATACATCTCACTGGTTTATTCCATCTGCTGTTTGAACCTTGAGCTATGAAGTACAGGCTTAATGAAGCCAATAATCTGCTGCTGACGGTCCCGGCTTCAAACCTGCCGAAGCAAATCTGATTCGACCTCACACCAAACTCCCATCCATCTGTCATTCATGTGCACGCGGATGTATATTGCTGTTTTGTCTGGCAATGCCTTTATTTTAACATTCTCAAACACTTCACCTCATCTGTCCATGAAACTTCCCTCGTTCTCTCTATTGATAAACAAAAAGCCTGCCAGCTGTTCTTATTTAAAATTGTTTTCTCCATGTGCGTTCCTTCTCAAACAATGAGTTTCGCATTCAACCACGCCTATCGCGCACACTGTCTCAGTCTCTGATGAACACACAGACAGAGCAAACCTTCCCATTATAGGCAGTAATCTGATGCAAGTATAGTTAGCATATGTTAGTATAGTTTTCAATACTCTCCAGATAGTGCAGTTTACTGAGCAACACACTAGCATGGTGTGCACAGCTCTCCATGCTGGGCTGTCATCTTGTCCCAGTTTATGTTTGTTTGTGGTGTTCGGTGAAGCAGATTCAGAATTTGATGTAACAAACCATTTCAGCTGTTCTGACAATGCCTTTATTCAATGTTCTCATTGTTGTAATTTTACTCACGAAGATCTCACTTCTGCAGTTAGTCCCACTGCCCTGTCTTTTCCCCCAAATTTACACAACATCTTTTCAGTTAATTAACTGCCTGTTTCTGTCTTTAATGTGAATCTCTCTGTCCCTCTGTATCTTTCCCTGGCCTTGGGTTTTGTCTCCCTAATGTATCGAGTGCTGGCATTGTGTAGCTCCGAAATAATGAAATGGCGTGTGTCAGGCTGTTGTTCACTTCCCGGTGTGTCCCATGTGCTGGTTCATGGACAGGTGTATTTCAGAAGTTATGAGATACATCCTTGTACCTTGGTGTGTACCTGTGGCTGTCCCTCTCAGGTGACCTTGCGATCAGTAACACGAGAAAGACCACTGAGTAAAGGACCAGGCATCTAAATTGCCTGACAATGCTGTCACTTTTTTAATAAAATGTTATTTTCTCCTTATTTTTAGTAAGAGGTCTTAAAGGCCAAACTTCCTACTGAAAACGGCTCAAGTAAATAACTTATGGGGGTTTTAGGTTTTTAATAAATAGTAGTAACCATGGCCAGCTCGCATAGACCAGGCTTTCTAGGTTTCTTTTCATTGTAGCAATAATAATCACCAGGTGCTTGGGGTCCCAGAACGGGTGTAAGTTTTAGTAAATTATCCCTAGCTGCTATTCTCTCTGGAAGCTCACTTGATGCTCTTTCCTCCTGGATTGGAGAACTGTATGCAAGAATGCATGTTTGAATCTTCCTTTTTGCCAAGGGGTGTGTTTAGGTGATTGTAGTATATTGGAACAGTTCTTTTGTAGAAGGTACTGTATCCATTATTCTGTTATGGTTTCCAATAGTTAAGTTAGTCTAAATTCCTCTTCATTGTGTATGGATTTTGATTACAGTGTTTAAATACATTGTGTTTTGTTTAATGGCGAGTGGTTTGACGAGTACCATCACATCTGGAACACCCACTTCACATCTTCCTTTAAAATAAGGAAAGGTTGGCATCCAAGATAGCTCCTTAAACAAGTTTGAGTCAGTCTGGTTGGTCTATTGCAAACTGGAGACTCTTATCTGGTTCTAAATCGGTAGCACCAAATTGGGTTTAGAATTACAATCCCTACAGTCCGCAAACAGGCCATTCGACTCAACAAGTCCACACCAACCATCCGAGGAGTAACCTACTCAGACCCATTCCTCAATCCTATTATTACACATTTACCCCGACTAAGGCACCTATCCCACACATCCCTGAAAACTACAAACAATTTAGCATGGCCAATTCACCTGACATGCACACTTTTGGATTGTGGGAGGAAACTAGAGAATCCAGAATAAGCTCATGCAAACACTGGAGAGTATGCACTGGGAGGGTATTGGGTTCAAAGGTCCTGTATGGTAGTTGTTAGTGTCTTTGGTTCCGGATGTTGAATTCGGATGGTTTAAACAGTGTGTTGAGTATGAAGACAATTTTCGTCACTAAGAGTTCTCTGGGTGTGGAAGAAGTAAAGTTAGGGGTTTTACAAAAGGTAATGAAGGGAAGCTGTAGGAATTGGCAGACAAGCTGGAGTTGGGGTTGTGTTTGTCTGTGCGAAAATGAGAGATAATTACAGCTAGAGCTCGGCAATTACATTTGGTGGAAACGCCATCAGAGTCTTTGGAAATGGCTAGAATTCAATTTCAAATGAGGCTCCTTGAACATGAAAAGGAATTGAAACAGTTTGAATTATGATGAAAAGTTGAAATAAAAAAAAGGAAATGAAGACGAAAGAGAGAAAAAGAGAGAAGAAAAGCAGAGAGTTTCAACTTCAAAAGTTAGTAATTCGAGAGGAAAGTTGACATAGAAGGTGGAGATGAAGGCAGACAGTCGGCTGGATAAGGAGGATAGTGAGGATGAGCAACCCTATATAGCAAAAGCACTGATGGGGATCTGTTTAAATACATCCAGGTATTATCTAAATTTGATGAGAATGATGGAGGGAGCCTTTTTAATATCATTTCAGAAAATGGCTAAACAAATGCAGTTGCCAGAGAACATGTGGATATAGTTGATTCAAACAAAGCGGATAGGCATTTGCATCCCTATCAGAGGAGGTGTCTGCTGAGTATGAGGAGGTAAAGAAAGCTATTTGAAGTGCATATGAGCTTGTGCAAGAAACTGACAGACAGTGTTTCAGGAATCTAAAATAGCATGCCTGGTTAAACGCACGTTGTGTTTGAAAGGATCAAACAAATTTTGAAAGGTGGGGAAGGGTATTAAAACAGAGCAAACCTATGACCCTGAGAGAGATTCTTATTTTGGAGAAGTTCAACAATTTACTTCCTGCAGTCATGAGAACTCATGTGGAAGAGCAGAGAGTAACAATGGGAAGGTTAGAAGCTAAAATGGCTGATGATGATGATTGAGTTCAGAAATCAAAGTTTGGTTTCTGTGAGAGATTGAGAAGAATGTGTGAGATTTTCTTAGAACATATCCCTGTGAGAGTAAGGTTTACTGGCATAGGCCAGGAGTAGCAGGTAAAGAGGTTAAAGCATTCAGAAGCAAAGAAGGAGGTAATTCTTTTATGCTGAGACATGAGGAGCTATGTCATTCAGAAGGACTATGGGAGAGATGAGAAGTGCTCCATTATGTAACGTGTGGTTGGAGTGTCCAGTGGAAACACCAACAGATTGATTCCCCAATGGGGAAGGAGGCCTTGAGCTTGGTGTTGGTGTTACAACATTTCAGCATTTAAATTGCAAATAACGTATCTGAGACAAATCGTTTTCACTGATCGTGACCCCTTAAAGTTTTTGGAGATGTTTTGGGAGAAAAATACCAGTCTGTGTCGACTGAGCTTATTATTTCCGCCATTCAATATGAGATTATACATGTGACAGGGTTAGAAAATCTAAGTTTTGACACGTTGTGGAAGCTTGAGTGAAGAAAGACAAAGGCATTCTGTGGCAGGAGTAAAATGACTGAAATCGAATCTCGTGAACATTTGTATGCTCAGAGTCAATGTAATATATATGCATTGCAGTCAATAGACAATAGACAATAGGTACAGGAGTAGGCCATTCTGCCCTTCGAGCCTGCACCACCATTCAATATGATCATGGCTGATCATTCCTAATCAATATCCTCTTCCTGCCTTATTTCCATAACCCTTGATTCCACTATCTTTGAGAGCTCTATCCATCTCTTTCTTAAATGAATCCAGAGGCTGGGCTCCACTGCCCTCTGGGGCAGAGCATTCCACACAGCCACCACTCTCTGGGTGAAGAAGTTTCTCCTCATCTCTGTCCGAAATGGTCTACCCCGTATTATTAAGCTGTGACCTCTGGTTCGGCACTCACCTATCAGCAGAAACATGTTTCCTGCTGCCAGAGTGTCCAATCCTTTCATAATCGTATTTGTCTCAATCAAATCCCCTCTTAGTCTTCTAAACTCAAGGGTATACAAGCCCAGTCACTTCAGTTTTTCAGTGTAAGGTAATCCCGCCATTCCTGCCACTCTACTCATAGAGGAAGATTAGGAGGTCTAAAATGAATCCCTTTTTGTATATTGATGGATCATTTTATTAAAGGTGGAGTTGTGAGTATACTATCACTATAAAAAGGTTATTTTATCTAGGGATTTTTTTTTGAAGAGAGGTTATAAAGACAGAGGTGCAGAAATGCTGTCTGAAAACAGTTTAAGTAAATAATTGAGAAAGCCTTTAGGTTTTATTAAAACATTGGTAACAATGGAAGGGCAGCGGCCAGCTCTCCCAGACCAGGTTTTCTTGGTTTGTTTTTAGCTGCAGCATTCAGAAGCTGTTGAGGATCCCGGAAAGGGTTGGAAGTTTCAATACCTGATCCCCAGCTGCTTTTCTCTCTGAGATCTCTGTTGATGTTGATATCTCTTCGATCGGAAAACTGCATGTAAGGATCTGTATTTGAATATATCTTTGTGCCAAGCAGTGCATACCAAGAAGATACGGTATCTATTGTTTGTGTAAGTGTTCAAACAGAAAAGCTATTTCAAAATGTTCTTTTCTTTAAGTGCATTTTAACTAAAGCATTTCAATAGATTATATTTTGCTTAATGTCGAGTAGTTTGACCAATCACAACATATCTGGAACGCAAACTTCACATCTATTTTAAAAATAAGGAAAGGTCTAAGCGACCTTCTTAAAATATTTTGCAGGGATCTGGTCTGGTCTACAACACTTATAGATGAGGAGTTTCTGACTGACTCTTATTGAAAATGTAGTGGAGGGGTTGGGGATGGTTTGCTGGAGGTTGTGCTGTGAGCTGCCTGAGACATTCAGGGAGACATGAGGATTTGCTGACCCATCTTTGGGTGGAGCCTGGGGACTGTAGTTACAGCATCTGGGTCAGTAACATGAGCAACAAATGGAGTAAAGGTTACAGAGTGGGGAAACTCTGAAAACACAGTGTTAGTGTATGTGTGGAAAGGGATCTGTTGGAACCACCCGAGTTTTCCATTAACAGCCTCGCAAGCTACACTTAATCCAGGAGCAGAGTGTGAGGGGACACTGATTAAACAAGGAGCTGGTCACAGAGCAGTGTCACCTCCTTTAACGCGTCCTGCAGCTTCACCCCAGGGGAAAGGACGGTGCTGCCAGTGGCTGTTCGGGTCACAGTTTCATTCAGCTTCTATGTTCTGGAACTTTCCAAACAGGACTGGGTGACATAGCAGTCATAGCCCAGTATGTTGCCATCAATGTAACCATTCGGTGACAGAGGATATATATGGTGGATGAGGTAAATACATTGTTTCACCCTCATCAGGGAGCTGCTGGGTGTATCCAGTATAATGGGATTCCCGATGGTGTACATGGCATCTGCAGAGTACCCATGTCAATGGGGGGAGGTAGAGGAACTGAAGTAGCTCTCTCTCTGTTAATGTTACCGTGTGTCCATGCACAGTACACTATGTTGGTGAATACCTCTGTCCTGACAGCAGCCACAGTTCCTTCATTCACAAGCAGACAGCAATCCCATCGTCTTCGGGTCTCCATGTAGAAAGGAATGAATGTATCTTGGATAAAGGCCGTCCCCTTAATACATGCTTGAAAACAGTATCCCCATCACCAACCAAACACTTCAAAACATTCCATGTGTACGGAGAGCAATGGGGTCACTTGGAGTGTCTGGGAGCAGACGATCAAGATGGAGAAAAACCTCACATGTCTGAACGGGTCTGAGAGAACCCCCCAGGACACAGTATCATTAATCCCTGTAATTCCTCTCCATTTCAGTAACATACTGCCTTCCATTATTACTGTAAATGAAATTACAGGTTATATCATGTTATATTGCACCTGCCAAATTATTATCCATTGCCTTTACATCTCTTGATAATTTAATCTCTTGCTTATCACAGCGACATGACCAAACTCAGTATCTCTATATCTGTTCCATCCTCCTGATCATTGATTTCGATTGTCAATAGTGGAGGACCCAGCACTGGTCACTGTGTGACTCCACTGGTGACGTTCTGTCAAAGTGATTTAGACTGATTTGTCCGGAGTACCTGCTTCCTGTTTGATACACAGTCCTCCCCCATTACTGTGTAACACAGTGGAAAAGCTGAATATGAATGAGGAGAATCAGTCAGGAATCCAAACTCTCGAATCTGCTCCGCCATGGAATACAATCTTGGCTGATGTCATCGCGACCACTGTTCCACATCCCTGCTATCTCTCGATCGTTAAACTCTGGTCTCTTGTTGGAAATTGCGGCTGATGAAAAAAATATCCACTCCACATCTGCACTTTCAATTATATTTCGCATTTTACAGACCTCAATGAGCTCTCCTATCGTTCTTAAAAAATCGAGAGTATAGGCCTGAACTGCTCAATTTCTCTTCATAAGACAAACACTTCAAATGTGGAATCATTCTAATGAAGCTCTTCTGAATTGCGTCCAATGGAAACACCTCATTCTGCAGGACACCCAAACTGTACTCCAGTTGCAGCCTCACTAATGCCTTGCACAGCTACAGCAACACTCCCTACCTTTCTACTCTATCCTTTTACAAATAAACGATGAAGTTATACTTGCATTTCTCAGTATTTGAAGTACCCGCAAGCAAGTTTTCTGTGATATGCAAGCAGGCACCCAGATCCCTCTGCACTTAAGCTCTTTGAAGTTTCTCTCCATTTAGATAATAATTTGCCTTTTTATTAGACTGGCCAACTTGAATAACCCCATATTTATCCACTTTAGTTTTCATTGCCAAATGTTTGCCCATTCATCCAATCTATACATATAGTTTTTAAATCTCTTGCATCATCATTCCGAAGTAATTTCCCGCCAATGTTAGTGTCATCTGAAAATGTAGCTATAGTATTTTCTATCCCGTCAACCGAGTAATAATGTCGATCCCAAATGGTTGAGGCATGAGAACCGAAATCTATGGCACCCAACAAATTGCATTTTCCAATATAAAATGATACATTTAATTCATCTGACTGCATTTTGTTGGTTTACCAATCCTCCATCCAAGCCAATAAATTACTCCTAAACTGATGCTGTCTGATCTTACCACTCACTCTTTGGAGAAGCGACATATCCGATGCCTTCACAAAGACCAGATATATTCCATCTCCAGGATTCCCACTATCCACCTTGTTTGTCACAACTTTAATAATTCAAGAAAACACCTCAATCGTAGTTTATCTTTTGTAAAACCATGTTGAGTCCGATGGATTGTGGTTGACGTTTGCAAATGTCCTCAACAATGGATTCTAATAATTTGCCTTAAATTACAATACTTTATTGTGACATTTTACTCCCTAATGTATACAGCTATTTTAAGTTCTTCCCTTTCTAAAACCTTTACGTTTTCTTTGAATTCCTGTTTGATGGGCAAAAGGGTTTTAAGAGATGTGCTCCAATTGCTGCATAAGCGGTATTTGTGGCTGACTGGACTCATCATCCTGCTGGTGTACAAAGTCAATGGGATGAAGTCTTTCTGGGGTTCCCATGTTGTCATCCAGAAGGCCAGAATGACCACCTCCTGTTGATGCGTTAGAGGGGTGGGGGATTATGGAATCTTCCCGTTGCTGTGTAACATTTTGAGGGGCTGATGGGTCTTCTCATATTTCTCCATAATCGGTGGAGATACTAAACGGTCTCCTCATGTATCCCAGAGATGGGACGAAGGGAGCAATTGGTCTTCACTTGTTCCCATACAACAGACACGTGTATGAATTACCTCCTCCTTTCTCATGAAAGAAGTCTCAGATAGTTTTTATCCTAACACATTTCCCTTGCAACAGATTCGGTGGGTCTGAATGGCCTCCTGTTATCCCAGTGTAACAATCTCCAGTCATTGTGTGACCTCTTCCAGTTCCTTTGTTACGGACTTGAGGAGGCTGAATGGACTGATCCTGTTGCTGTGTAACAGGATACTGGTGCAGCATTGCCTACTCTGGGTCCAGTGTTATAGATTCAAGGGGCTGATTAGCCTCCTCCTATAAATATACATCAGGCTCGAGGGGCTGAACAGCCTCGTCCTATTCTGGTGTAACAGGCTCGAAGGCCTGAATATCCTCCTGTTGTTCCTGTGTAACAGGCTGGAGAACGGAATGGATTCCCCCACGATCTGTGTAATTCTCTTCAGTTCTTGGCTCCTTACTGTCATCAATGTTGAAATAAGATCATCCTTTATTTTTGTAAACTCCAATGGATACTGGATGAACCTGATCATCCTTTCGTTATAAGCTAGCACCTTCATAGCAGGAATCAGCTGAGGGAACCATCTCTGAGCTGCCTCCAACATAACAACATCCTTTCTTCATTGAAGAGGTTAAATCTGTACACACTACTCCAGATGTGATCTCACTAAGATCCTGTACAGCAGCAGCAATGCTTTACCAGCCTGCTGTAAGGTTCCCACCCAGGTTAGAGCAGTCTCAGCTCTCTGGGGGAATACAGAGCATTTATGAACGATCATTGTCCTTCTCTACTCCACTAGCATAACGGGAGATCTGGAGAAAATGTCACAATGATGCTTAAGAAGATCATAAATGATGTGGCGAGATGATCTCTACCATTAATCTCCCCAAATCCCACATCGCTCAGATTCTCCAGAATCTAGTAAGGTGGAGTGCAAAAACAGCAAGGAGAAGGAAACATTGATGGGAGTTATATATCAAAGTGAAAGCTTCAATACAAATGCTGGACATGTTATAAAACAGGAAATGAGATATACACATTTGTGTCTACTGCAGTAATAACGTACTGTTGACATTATATCTAAACTGTGTTAACCCAACTGAATGCTAATGCTGGGAAAAATGGATTTCATCAGCATGTGTTTGATAGCTGGCATTAACATTTTGTCGAGCACTGAGCTAGAGATCAGGTTATTTAGAAATTGATGTTGAATGATCAAAAGAACTAATTGAAAACTTTGCTGTAAAGGACCTTCTGGGAACAGTGACCACAATGCATTGGTTTTCTTTTATGCTGTTTGAGTACACGGTAGTTTTTGTTTTATTTGAAGTAACTGTTATAAATCTGAATCATACAAGCCCTGAAGGTGTGAGGAGAAAGTGGGCACTGCAGCTGCTGGAGATCAGAGTCGAGGAATGTGGTGCTGGAAGATCAGAGTCGAAAAGTGTGGTCCTGGAAAAGTACAGTCAGGCAGCGTACTCGGAGCAGGAGAATTGACGTTTTGGGCATAAGCCCTTCATCAGGAATGAGGCTTATGGATGAAGGGGGCTGAGAGATAAATGAGAAGGCGGTGTGGCAGGAGGGAGTTAGCTCAGAATGCGATAGGTAGATGAAGGTGGGGTTGAAAGTGATAGGTGATGAAGGGAGACAGAACGCCTCATCTACTACATACATTAAAGCCAGTGTGGTCTTCTCTACATTGGTAAGGCAGGTGGATCATTTCAGAGAACATATCTGGGATAGCCACATTGACCAACTCCACCACCTTGTGGCTGAGCACATTAACTCCCCTTTCCACTCTGCCAAGGACGTGAGAGTCCTGGGCCTCCTCCATCGCCAAACCCTAACCACCCGAAGCACAGATGAAGAAAGGCTCTTCTTCTACCTTGGGACCCTCCAACCACAGAGGATTAATGTAGGTTTCACCGGTTTCCCCATTCACCCTAACTCCACCTTTTCCCAGTCCAATCTTCCAACTCAGCATCCTCCCCCCTTTTGAACGTTCCTATGTGTTCATCTTCCTTCCGATCAATCTGGTCCACCCACCTCCCCGACCTAACCCTTTCAGCCTCATCTTCCACTATCTAGTAGATCACAGGAATTAGCTTAGAAAAATGCCAAGTACCGTAGTAAGCCAGGGGATTCGGAGAAATATAGGACCCAGTAACGGATGACCAAGAAAAGAAAATCAAAAAGCGAAAAAGCATAAAAACAAAAGAAAAACATAAAGACTGCTAAAAAAAAGTACATCAGTGTATGAAACAAAAATAAAAACAAGGTCAAATATGGAACATGGGTGTGCGGACAGAATAATTTATTGAAGACAACAGAGAAATCGCAGGGAAAAGAAACAGTTTCTTTGTGTCTATCTTCAAGGCAGAATATCCAGAAATTCTCCAGAAATACCAAGTGACCATGGGGCTTGTGTAAGTAAAGTCTAAGATTATTCTTATAAGTGTTGAGGTCATGTTTTAAAAGAAAGCTGGATTGAGTATTTATAAATCTGACAGATCAGATGTACTTGATACAAGAATTTCAGAGGAAGCAGCAATAGGCATATTGATAGCATCGCAGATTATCACGTTGTTTTCCAATACATTCCCGAAAGATAGTTAGCCAATCTGGATAAGGCAAAGGTTACAAATATTATCCAACAGTTTAAGAAAAGATGAAGATGGAGAGTGGTGAACTACAGATCAGTAACTTGTCATCCGCGGTCGGGTGTCTGTTGGGCTCGATTATAAAGAACGTGTTACTGGATAGATAGAAGGTAATGGGAAAACTAGGGAGGATGATAATGCATCGATGAAACGAAAACCATAAGCGGCAAACATTTTTTGGAATGGTTTGAAGATGATTCTTGTGGACATAGGCAATGAGGAGCTAATGGATAACGTATCTTTGGATATTCAAGAGGACCTTTTTTAAGAACTCTCCCACTAACATCATCAGAAAAGTTAAAGTAAAAGGAATTGGGAAGAATTAGGTGGCACAGTGGTTAGCACTGCTACCTCACAGCGCCAGAGACACGGGTTCAATTCCCGCCTCAGGTGACTGACTGTGTGGAGTTTGCACATTCGTCCCCTGTCAGCATGGGTTTCCTCCGGGTGCTCCGGTTTCCTCCCACAGTCCAAAGATGTGCAGGTTAGGTGAATTGGCCATGCTAAATTGCCCGTAGTGTTCGGTAAGGGGTAAATGTAGGTGTATGGGTGGGTTGCGCTTCGGCGGGTCGGTGTGGACTTGTTGGGCCGAAGGGCCTGTTTCCACACTGTAATGCAATGTAATCTAAACACAAGCAAATAGGAAACGAAAAATTAGGTTTACATTCATGTGAATGTAATTGAAATATAGAAGATGCCATGCGCCAGCTGCACAGAGTGTTGCTGAGACTAAACTGAGAATATTGTGTACCGTTTGGAGTCCCAATCTAAGATAGAATATACTACAGACGAACTGCAAAAGGTATTCTCCAGATTAATCCCTAAAATGGCAAGATTGTCTGATGTGAAAACTCAGCCTGTGATCTCGAGTTTCAAAAGATGAGAGGTGATTTTACTGAAACTTAGAAACATAGAGGGGAGAGAACAACCGAGGGACATGAAGAAGTGCAAGCAGGAGAGATGAGGGAGAATCCCATGATATTCTACACGGACAAGTAGAACAGAATAATCAGCAAACAGTTAGTATCCATTAGAAACCAAAGGGGCAATCTGTGTGTCAACCCGGAGAACATTGATAGATTGTTACATGTAAACATCACAGCTGTTTTACTTGGGAGAAGGAGGATGCAGGTACAGAATTCAGGAAGATGGACTGGAAAGCTCTTGGAAAGAGATTGATGTAAAATACGAGCGGCGGTTTGAGGCTTTGTCTGGTATAAAATTGGACCAATCTGCAGGTCTGGATACTGTTGGAGTCAAGGGAGGAAAGACGCTGACTGGAAATTTTAATTAGAATCTGACAATAGGGGAGGTGCCAGAGGACTGGAGAACAGCTATTATGATTGCACTTCACAGTAAGGGTGGTAGAGATAGACCAGGAAACTATAGACGAGCGAGTATTAAATCACTGTTCGGGAAACTACTGGAGAAAATAGAGAAGGAGAAAATTGAACTCCAATCAGAATGGCATGGCTTGATCAGGGATAATCATCATGACTTTATCAGAGTGAAGTCACACTAATGGAGTTGATTCAATTAGTTTGAGGAGGTCGCTTATTTAGTTTTGATGCAATGCCTTTGACAAAGTTCCACATGGGAAACTGAAAAAAATAAAGTAAAATCTCAGTTTATCAAGGATAACTTGAAAAGTTACAGCGAAAATTGTCTTAGTGTCAGGAGGCAGAGGGTGGTGGGAGAAGGCTGTTTGTGTGACCGGAGACCAGTGTCCCCTGGTGTACCACAGGGATCAGTGTTGTGTCCCTTATTGTTTGTAGCATTCATAAATGGTATAGATGTGAATCTGGAGGGGGAGTGGGTGGAGGGGTGGGAGATGTGATAAGCAAGTTTGTGTTTGACACAAAGATTGGCCGGGTGGTTGGCAGTGAGGAGGAAGTTCTGATTTTACAGGAACATACAAGTGGAATGATCATTTGGGCAGATCAATGGCAGATGGAATGTGATCCTGATAAATATGAGGTGATGTACTTTGGAAGGAGGAACCTGACATGGGGTGTACACAATGATTGGCAGCACACTAGGGAGCTCAGAGGGTGTTTCTCCACACATCCCTGAATGTGACTGAACAGGGTAATGGACTAGTTAAGAATTTAATATTGGGTGGAACGTTTATTAATCAGGGAGTAGTTTATAAGTATTATACAGGGCTTGGTTTAGTCCATGATGGAGTACTGTATGTCGGTCGGGGAGCCTCATTATAAGGAAGGATGTGATTGGACTGGAGGGGGTTGCAGAGGAGATTCACCAGGATGTTCCCTGGAATGGAGCATATCAGCGATGGAGAGAGGCTGGATAAGCTCAGGTTGTTTACTTTTGACAGAGAGGCTGAGGGGGGATGTGATTCAGAAGGATAAGTTAACAAGAGGCATCGACAGAGTGGACAGACAGCAACTGTTCCTTTTATACAGAGGATCAAGAACAAGGGAGCACACTTTTAAAGTGAAGGGTTTGAGGTTCAGAGAGGATTTAAAGATGACGTTTTCTTCACCCAGAGGGTGTTGGGGTCTGGAAAGTACTTTCTGAGAGGGGAGTTATCAAGGTTAACCTCTCAACTGTTAAAAGTACTTGGCCAAGCACTTGGAAGTGCCATAACATTCCAGGCTATCAGCCTTTTGTCGGAATGTGGGACTAATATAGATCGTGCTGTATTTCTGTTGGCACAGAGACTATGCTCCTCTGAGTATATGATGTGGAAGGTCAATGATTGAGCCGCTTTACACAAGAATTGATGGGTTTCTGAAGATAATGTTCACAAAGGTTATAAGAGTGAACTGTTATAGCTTGTCAAATTATGTCAATGTGAGAAGTATGAAAAAGAAGTGGAGGTTTTTTCCAGTTTGAAACCAGAGAATGGAGAATGGGAAACAGGGAAATGGCAAAACTATGAATCCACTGCTTCAGTTCTGTCTTCCCAGTACACAGACAATACCAAGAAAACCAAGTCTGGCGTGGAAAACGAAATAGGACATGGAACATAGAACATAGTAAGTAAATCGTTTGGGAGAAATGATTGGGACTGAAAATAATGGTCATAGACAACACTAACACAGATTTATGAAATGGGAATTATGTTTGAGAAACAGACTGGGAGACAAATGAAAGAGAAGCAATGGATGTAAAACATGTGGATTTTCAGAAAGATTTTGGTAAAGCTCCAAGCCTAGTTTGCAAAATCAAATCTTCGTGGATTGGGGTGAATATATGGCCATCCTTCTAGAATGGGACAGCTGGCAGGAGACAGTGAATAGAAATAAACAGACTTGTGAAGCAACAGCCTGACATTGTATTTAAGGTCTGATTCTGTGAGTATGACTATACCCCTGACACCCCATCACCTTCCCCGGATATCTCCTCTCTCACCAGCAGGACAGACAAAGCAGAAGTGGTGGCACCGTGGGATACAGTTTGAAGGGAATTGTTCTGGGAGTCCTCAACAGTGACTCTGTATCCCATGAAGTCTCATGGCGTTAGTTTACACATGGGAAAGGCAACCTCCTGCTGATTACCATGCACCAGCCTCTTCCAACTGATGAGTCAGTACTCCTCCAAGCTGACCAACACTTGGAGGAAGCTCTGAGGGTGGCAAAGGCACAAAATGTACTCTGGGTTAGGGACGTCAATGTCCACAAAAAGAGTGGTTCACAGCAGCATTACTGATTGAGCTGGTTGGGTCCGAAAGGATATAACTTCTCGACTCGGTCTGCGGCAGGTGGTGAAGGAACCCACAAGAGGGAAAAGCCATATTTGACCACAGCCTTACTAATCTGCCAGCTGCAGAAGTATCTGTCCATGACAGTATCGTGTAAAAGTGACCACTGCATAGTCATTGTGGAGATAAAGTCACACTTGCATATTGAGAATAACCTCCACCATTTTAGGTGGCACTGTCACCATGCTAAATAGGACAGACTTTGAACAGATCTAGCAGCTCAAGTCTGGGTTTCGATAATATGTTGTGGGTCATCAATAGCAGCAGAATTGTGCTCCAGCACAACCTCATGGCCTAGCATATCCTCCTCACAACAATTACCATCAAGCCAGAGGATCAACCTTGATTCAATGGAGTGTGCAGGAGGGCAGGAGCAGCACTGGGAATACCTGAAAATGAGGTGTCTGCCTGATGAAGTCACCAACCATGACTACCTGCGTGCCAAACAGCATAAGCAGTTCGTCATAGACAGAGCTAAGTGATCCCACAAGCAACGGTGCAGATCTCAGCTCTGCACTCCTTCTACTTCTAGTAGAGAATAATTATGGACAATTAAACAAGTCATCGGAGGAGGACATTCCACAAGTATCCCCATCCTTAATGATGGAAGAGCCCAGCACTTCAGTGCAAAAGATAACGTTCATGCATTCGCAACAATCTTCAGTCAGAAGTGCTGAGTGGATGATCCATCTCGGCCTCCTCCAGTGGCCCTCAACCATTCAGTTACCAGTCATCAGCCAATTTGATTCACTCCACAAGATATCCAGATTCAGTTGGAGACACTGGATACCTCAGAGGGTACATAACCTGACAACATTCTGGCAATAGTACTGAAAAGTTGTTCTCCAGGCCTTGTCACTGCCCTCACCAAGCTGTTCCAATACCGTTACAACAACATTTCCCCGATTACATGGAAAATTACCCCATGTATCTCCTGTATATAAAAAGCAGACCAAATCCAATCCGGCCAATACCACCGCATCAGTATACTCTCGATCATCAGTAAAGTGGTGGAAGGTCTCAGTGCTTTCAAGCAGCACTTGCTCAGCAATACCCTGGTCAATGATGCCCAGTTTGGGCTCCACCAGGGCCACTCAGCTCCTGACCTCATTACCATGGTTCAAACATGGAAAAACGAGCTGAATTCCAGAGGTGGGGTGAAAGTGATAGCCCTTTAAATAAAGGCTGCCTTCGCCCAAGTGAGGTATCAAGGGGTCTTAGCAACACTGGAATCAATGGGTATCAGGGGCAAACTCCCCGCTGGTTAGAATCATACCTGATACGTAGGAAGATGGTCATGGTTGATAAAGTTCAGTCAACTCAGCTCCAGGATAAATCTGTCGGAGTCCCTCGGGCAGTGGCCTAGGCCCATACATCTTCAGGGCTGCTTCATCAATGACCTTCCCTCCATTTTAAGGTCAGAAGTGGAGATGTTTGCCAATGATTGCACAATCTTCTGCAACATTTGTCGCTCCTCAGATACTGAAGCAGTCCATGTTCAAATACAAGACCTGGACAGTATCCAGGCTGACAAGTGGCAAGTAATATTCACGTCACACAAATGCCAGACCGTGAACATCACGACTAAAATACAATCTAACCTGCCCCTTGGCATTCAATGGTGTTACTGTCACTGAATCCACAGTGGACTGCGGCGGTTCAACAAGGCAGCTCACCACCACCTTCTCAAGGGGCAACCAGGGACAGGCAATAAATGCTGGCCCAGCCAGTCACACCCAGATTCAGGAAATAAATATCATTTTTAAAAAGAATAACAGAGGAAGTTTTCTGGGATATCACAGAGATCGGTGCTCAGGTCCCAGTTGTTCACAATACCCATTAAACATTTAGTTGCAGGAATCAAACACAATATATCCCAACCTGCTGATAGAACTAAAGGATGTTGGATTGCGAGTGGGTGAGGAGGTTGTAAAAAAGCTTCAAGGTGACTAAGACAAGTGGAGTGAATGGGCAAATACGTGGCAGATGGAGAGCAAGGTGGGTTGAGGTGACAGTGTGCCCTTTGGTTGGAACAAGAGATTGGCAGCTTTTCGTTTGAAAAAGGATTGTTTGAAACATGTTGATCTGAAAAGCGACGTATGGGCCTTTTTGTTGTTTCCTTCTGCGCGCCCCTCTGAGGTCCCTGCAGCACAGTGAGGTCTGAACCCACAAGGCAACACTGGGATTGGCATTCACACGCTGCCCAGTGTACATAGACCTACCAAGTGGGGAGCTGTAACATTGCAAAGGATCTGGATCTCCCTGTAGACCAGTCACTGAAAGCAATATTGCAGGAGCAAGAACCAGATAGGAAGATCAATGATGTGCTGACCTTCATTTCAGGGGGATTTGAGTCCAGGAGTAAGCGTGTCTTACTGCAGCTGTAGAGAGCTTTGGTGAGACCCTATCTCAAACACTGTGCAGTATTCTGCTGATTTGGTCTGAGTACATAATAACGGACAAACCTGACATTGAGGGAGAGCAGTGAAGGATGACCAGACCGATCTCTAGGATGACAGGCTTGTTGTGGGAGCAGAGTTTGGGGCGACTGGGCCTGTATTCCATGGGGTTTAGGAAAATGGGTGGAGATCTCAGTGAGATATATAAAGATCTGACAGGGTGAGATGGATTGGAAGCAGGGATTATAATTCCCCTGGCTGTCGTGTCTAAAACAAGGGCCCACAGTATTAGGTACAGACAGACCATTCTGCAATGAGATGACAATAAATGTCTGCATTCAGCGACTGGTGAACGTGGGGAATGCGCTCGAACCTGGAAGCCAAGACATTGAATATAAATAAGGATTTAGAGATAGTAAAGGAATGGTGGGAGAGAACGAGAACGATATGGAAATAAAGGGTCAGGTATCATGATATTGAATTGGGTAGGAAACTCGACAGACCAAATGGACTACTGCACTTCCTACTTTATAGCTTCCTACAGTAATTCACATTAAGGGATGTGTACAGTGTGTGGGAAAAGTGCATTGTGTACATATTTGAACATGAACTGGAATGGGGAAGGCTCAATGTGTTGTATGACCTACTCCATTCCCGATGTTTCTATGTAGTCTGTAAATGTTGTCACAAGCTCTCAGATGTTAGGAAGGAGGTCTCTGCAGGGTCAACAGGACTGTGTTTCTCATTCAATTATTCCGATACTGAGGCTGGGGCCGGGTGTTCTGTCTGGTTTTATCCTTTAGACCTCGGAAGAGTTTGATGCAATAGAATGTCTTGTTTGGCGGATTCAGAGACCATTGAAGAGTTTATCACATGTCTGTGTGTCTGCAGTCACGTTTAGGCCAGACCAGGAAAGCACGGGAGATTCATTTTCTAAAAGGACATTTGTGAAGCAAATTGGTGTGAACAATCGACATTGGCTTGAAGGTCACTATTTACGGACACCAGATTTTGCATCCTAATATTTTGTCAATTGTGTTTAACTTCCACCAGCTGCCAGTGCATTAGCCTGGTCTGGATTAGTAATCCAGTGACCTTTCCACAGCAGCACCATCTCTACATGGGCACCTATCTGAAATCATACTGAGCAGGTTATTTCTGTGCTGTTTGATAACTCTGTCAAAAAGAACTCCCACCAAGTTGACTGTCGAGGTGGGTCTGAGGGGGAGGTAACTGGTCAGATTGTAATTATAATCCTTTTAGGAACTGGACATAGTTGTGTAATTTTCCACATTACCAGGGAGATGTCAGAGTTGGAGCTGGAATGAAACAGTTTCCCCAGGGACACGGCTTGTTGTGCAGCACAAGTCTTCAGTCCTATTACAGGAATGGGGTCAGGGACCATTGCCTTTTTCGTACGTACTGTGTTCAGCTGTTTTTTCATGTCACGAACAGCAAATTGAATTGATGAAGACGGGCATCTGTGATTCTGTGGGTATCATGGCGACGGTGAGGTGGATCATCAACTCCACACGTCTGGCTGAGGGTGGTGCAGATACCACATCCTAGTCTTTTACACTGATGTACAGGACTGTTCAATTATTTAGGATGGGGATATTTGTGGAGCCCTTTGCTCCAGTCATTTGTTTAATCATCCATCACCAGTTATGACAGAATGTGACAGGATTGCGGAGCTTCGATCAGATCTGTTGGTCAAATGTGGTAGCTTTAATGGGTGAGCATCAGGTTTAGGTTCACGTGGTTCTGACCCAGTCATGTTCACCCACAGTCATTACTGAAACATAGATCATATTGATGGCAATGGCAGACTGAGGAAATTATTCGAGGCTAAAAGTTACAGGTTGTGGTTGAATGCTGTTTTGCTTCTCCTGCTGTAGTCTACAGCACTACATAAATACGCAGTTTTGAGCTGCAATATCTGCAATGCAATTCTGCTGTCTGTCCCTTAGTTCACATCGAGACCCATTCACCCATCAGTCATGTACTCAGCGACCTACTCTGGTTTCTGATGTGGTAACACTTCCATTTTCATACTCTCATTCTGCTGAGGGTCTCTTCCCGGGTCATGCTTTCAATCTGACACATTCTGCAAAACAATTAACTGATTTTAATCAATTGTTTAATTCATCTGAATCTTTTTTCTTGAGTAATACCATTTTCTGTGTTTAAAGTGAATGAGTTTCCTCTGTTTCTCTCCCTGACCATGATTAAGAGCTCTGTTGTGTCAGTGATGCCAGCCTTATGGAGTTTCAGAGCCAATGAATTCTCTGGATTCCCAATCACCTTCACCACATTGTATGTTTCTTTTTTTGGTTTGATGCCTTATTACTCATGGCTGCCTTGTCCTGTCATGAGTATGTTTCATCTCCTTTGGGATGAATTTCTGATATCCTCCGAAATATCCCCAGAAATTCCTGCTTTTGCTGTTCCATGGTCTGCCCTGCTCGGCTCCCCTTCCAATTAACTCTGGCCAGCTCCTCCCACATGCCTTTGAAGTTACATTGCACATTTATAATCACATTACATCAAGAAGAGAGCAATAGATATAAACCGAAAGAAGGAGCTTTGAGAGAAGAGACGCAAAGAATAATTGGTAAATTTCTTAACTAGATACAAAGAGAGAAAGAGCGAGACAACATAGATGAGGAAATGTGAAAAATGAGAAAACTAGATCATCGAAAGAAATAGATGCATATCCCTCAATGTTTTGGCAATTCCTGTGCGCTGTGGTCATTTGTATAGTGCATGGACAACAGAGCAATGTGTTCAAATGCTGGCTCTGATGCCAGAATTTTTATTTCCAATAATATGACAGACACTAGCTTTGGAAAATATCCAACAGGCCAACATATTGAATTCTGGTAGAAAGGGGATTAACTGAAATAAGTTGGGACACCAGAAGCAAGCATTTATAACACATCCTGATAAGAAGGAGAGATTGGAGTGGAGAATTCCAGAAAAGGAGGGATCGTTGAGAGAAAGGGAACATATCATTTTAGATGAGAATCAAATGATGTTTTAATGTTTTATAAATTCTTTACATCATATGCATCACTTTTTGTTAACTGTGTCTCCGTTATTCATTTAGAATGTGTTGTGCACATATGAAAAATGTTACTTATCTGCACACACACATTGATTAAACAGTGCATATAAAATCATTGTTCCACCATTGAAACTGTCCTGTTGTTGTGTTACGCGGATACACGAACACCAACTAGCCACCAAAAGACAGGACGCACTATCACTATGTTCCATACATACAGACAAAGAAGGGCACCACTTTGACTGAGACAAAGTACACATATACTAAGACACGCAAGGACATTCTGAGAGGAAACGCATTCTGACCAGAAGTCCATCAATAAACGCATCAATTTAGATCCTATCTACCTACTCTTGTAAAACAAAAGAACTGGAAATGACATCACCCATCTTAAGAACCCAAGACCTAAAAATAGAGAGGCGCAACATACCACCAGCACTTCAGCAGAGACTCTCACTGATGATGTTACCTAGTCATAGTATCGAATCATCAGAAAACAAACCTTCAAGCACAGCGGGCTAACTTGCATACATACAAACTGTTATTTTTCTTTTATTAGTGGAATTTGGGAGTTCTTTGTCACTCATGTATTAACAGATTACGAGGTGAGGTGAGCTTTCTTGGGTTTGTGGTTTTAATTAACAGAAGTGCTCGACATAGATGTCTCCACAGTTTGGGGCCATGCCGTAATGGACTGGGACAGATTTGAACAGATTTCAGGTACAAAATGTCCCAGCAAATTCCAACACGTTGCAATTAGTGACCTAGATCTTCAAATAAAACCGGTCTGAAAATCTGTTTAATTTTGTTTACTGGTGGTTGTTTAAATTAAAAGTGAGGGAAAAGGCTTTTAAAATTACTAAAGAGGTTCCCAAATTTGCCAAGAAAGTTTAGAAAGACAGAAGCAGGACATTTTTTAGAATTGGCAAATAGGTTGGAATTGGGTTTAACCAGGGACAAAAGGAAAGCTGAAATTGTAATGGATTTGGTCAAGCAATTTGATGTATCAAAGAAACAGACAAGTGCAGTCGAGTTAGAAAAAACTTAAATTGCAAATATGGCAACTGAAGTTAGAAGATAAAGAAAGAGACCGAAACAGAGAGAGAAAAAAGAGGAGAGGAAAAAGAAAGAGAGAGAGAATTTGAGATTCAGAAGTTGGGAATTAGACAAGAAAGTTGAATTAACAGGATGGAGATGAAGGGAGAACGTCGGGATTTATACAAATATATTAGTACCTTGCCATATTTCGGTGAGAAAAATGTCAAAACTTTCTTTATTTCATTTGAAAAAAATGACTCGGCAGATGACGTGTCCAGTGAACTTGTGGGGAATGCTCGTTCAGACTAAGCTGGTGGGCACAGCTGGTGAGGTATGTGTAGCGCTGTCAGATGAGGGATCAAGAGATTATGCAGGTGTCAAATTGGCTATTTTGATTGGCTATGAATTGGTACCAGAAGCATGTAGACAGAGGTTCAGAAAAATAGAGACGGAACCAGGTCAGACTTATGTTAAGTCTGAAAGAATTAACTGCAGTCATTTTGATAGTTGTGTGCTGGACTTAAAAATAGATAAGACCTGTGAGGCTCGAAGGGAGATTATTATGCTGGAGATGTTTAAAGACTCACTTCCAGAGATGGTAAGAATTCATGTGCACGAACAGAAAGTTCAAGAAGCGAGAAGCGCGGCAGAAATGGCAGGTAAATATGCATTGGTGCATGAGATGAAATTTAGCTTCCGGGAGAATTTACATGCAATGAGGGATAGAAATTGGGAGAAGGGAAGTTCACATATTACAAAGCAAACAGTAGCGCACAATAGTTTACCACAGGTGAAAAAAGAAGCCCAAAGGGGTTGAAAGGAGGTGAAAGGCCTCAGGTGTTCTCAGTATAAGGGAGTGGAACACAGAAAATGACAGTGCTGATGGTTTAAGGAGGGCACTGGGAAAAAGTGTTTTCATTGAAGTAAGCTGGGACACACTGTGATGGTCGTTGAAGGAAGGCACTTTGGGGAAAGATGCGGTAGAAGAGGCTAAGCCAGTGGCATTAGTGAAACTGGTAAAGGAGACCCCAAGTAGAGCCGAGGAGCTGCAGGAGAGTGCACAGCCGAGGCAGGGTCTGGGTATGGAGTCGGTACCTGATCTCTGAAAGAATTCACCTCTGTAGATAAACTTTACTTAGAAAGATCGGGGGAGAAGGACAAGAAGTTATAATTTTGTGAGATGTGGGATCTGCTCAGTCTCTAATAGTTGAGAAGAGAGACGCTGGAAAAGCACAAAAGATCAGGCAGCATCCAGACAGCAAGACAATTGAATATCAGGCAGAAACCCATCGTCAGGAATTTGGGAGGGGGGCGCGGAGACAAGGGGGCTGAAAGATAAATACGAGGGCAGTAGCTGGGCTGGTGGGAGGGTCACCGGGAAGGCGATAAGAAGAGGTAGGTTGGAGTAATAGTGATATATCGGTTTGGAGGGTGGAGTCGGTAGGTGGGAAGGAAGCTGGCCAGTTAGGGCAGTTCA
The DNA here is from genome assembly GCF_047496795.1 of Chiloscyllium punctatum. Taxonomy (NCBI): domain Eukaryota; kingdom Metazoa; phylum Chordata; class Chondrichthyes; order Orectolobiformes; family Hemiscylliidae; genus Chiloscyllium; species Chiloscyllium punctatum. The sequence goes on from NC_092769.1 coordinate 12,663,743, forward strand.
AGAGGGCAGTGCTAGGTTGAACGGTTGGATATGGGAGAGGTTGGTGGAGGGGAGATTTGGAATTTGGTGAAGTCAACGTTGATGATGGTTCTAGTTTGAGGGTTCTAGTTGTCCTACCACCTATCCACAACACCCTCCTCTCCGAGCTATCACCATCACACCCCACCTGCGTCTACCTATCGCCTTCCAAGCTGTCTTACACCCAGCTCCGCTCCCACTCTCCTATTTATTTCTCGGCCCCCTTCCCCCTCCCTTGCCCCACCTCGCACTTTCCTGATGAAGTATTTATGCCTGAAACGTCAACTCTTCTGCCCCTCAGATGCTGCCTGGTTGGCTATGCTTTTCCAGCCCCACACTTTTCAACTCTCACCTCCAGCATCTGCAGCCCTCACTTTCTCTCGGCCTCTAATAGTGAGAGATGAACGTATTTTCACTCTTTCTGTCATATTAATCAAGATCGTGACAATTTGTGGAATGGGGTTAGAAATTAAGTATTCCCTTGTGTAACATCAGGATGGAATGCCAAATCAAGGTTGGGGCAGTAACAGTGACAGTGAGTAACAGACTGTCAGTTCCAGGAGGACAGTTTATTCTTGTGAACGATTTAACAGGATCCAAGGTGGGAGTGGCACCCCTTGTATTGGAGAAGGCAAAAGGAAAACTAGGGAATTGGGGAGTTAAAAGAAAAATACCCAGGATTTTTCCATACTGTATAGTAACAAGATTCCACTGTCATCAGTTAGAGCAGGAAGGAAAACCGAAATAAAAAGCCAAAGGAGTTGATGTGCAGTTAACTGACCCCCTGTTTGCAGGAAAAACCTGAACAGGCAGAGGGTCAGGCAGAGGGGTTTAGTCCAGAAAGGCTCATGGACTTACAACAGATATATACACACACATTCACAAACACATACACATGCACACACACAGAAAAGGAATCAGAATATATTGTCGAACATTATTAACTTAAAGATAGAATCATAAAATTAAAATGGAGACCCCGATAGGTTACTGCAGAAGGGAAATGGGCTGAAGTGCACGATATTGTGTTAGCAGTAACGTACAGTGTTACGGGTAGCACATAAACTAACTGCAGGGGGTCACCTAGGTGGACAGAAGAATCAGGTTAAGGTACAGAGGCATTTCTAGTGGCCTGGAATGCACAAGTACGTGGTTTTTTTTGTTGCACATGTCAAACATTCTAAACGATAGGTCAGTCACAGGCAGTAATAAAACCAGCACCTTTGTTACCAATTCCTGCATTCGAAGAACATTTCACGTAGGTTATGATTAGTTGTGTCGCTCCCCTATTTAAAAAAAAGTGGAAACCATTATTTGCTAGCCATAATGGATGTGTCTACCAGATTTCCAGAGGCAATTCTATTATGGAGTGTTAAGGTAAAAAGTGAGGTGGAGGAGTTGGTAGCTTTCTTTACTCACTGTGGGCTCCGCAGAGAGATTCAGTCAGACCAAGGTCTCATGTTACCGCTCAGCTGTTTAAGGAAGTCATGGATAGCTTAGGCATACAGCAGTTTAAATCAAGGGCGTCCCATCCTGAATCCCAGGGAGCCTTGGAAAGTTAGCATCAGACGCTGAAGACCATATTAACAGTGTACTGTCAGGATTACCGGAATGATTGGAATGAAGGTGTCTCATTGAATTGTTTGTCATTGGTCAAAAATTATTTGCCCCAAATAAATCTACTCAGTTTACTTCCTTTGAGTTAATATATGTACATGAAGTGAGAGGTCCTTTGAAATTAATTGAATATAAATTAACAGGACCGAAGTCAGAGATCTCACACTCGGATTATGTATCTGAGGTGAGGGAGAGATTAGATGGAGTAGGTGAGTTCGCTAAACAGCACCTGAAGGGCACAGCATAGAATGAAGCAAGTGGCAGATAAAAACTCGGAAATTTTGACGATTTCCTGTGGGGATGACGTATTAGTATTGTCACCAGTGATAGGAATTCCCTTCACAGCCAGGTTTAGTGACTCAGGAACAGAGTTACAGTCAGATGAACAAATTGTGCAGTTTATCTGTATGATGTAGTGACCTTTAGCAAGTGATTGAAAGCTCACAAGTTACAGTTGGCAGAGCATGTTGAACGATTACAAGAAGCAAACTTGGTAATAAACTTAAAGAAAACAGCATTCACGAAGGCAGAGGTGCCGTTCTTGGGACATTACATTAGACATGGAAGATTGACCCCATGGAACACAAAGACGAAGGGCTTTGAGGAATTTCCACAACCAACCTCGAAGAAAGAGGTGCTTCGATTTTTGGAACTGAGTGGATTCTATTGGAAGTTTGTTCCAAACTTCAGCAGCTTATGAGCACCACTGATGGACTTCGTAAAGAAGAACACAGAATTGTGGTGGACAGAACAATGCCAGGAGGCATTTGAGAATTTTAAAGCAGGATTAATCACCGCACCAGTTTTAGCTGCACCAAATATTCTGAAACCCTCGGGATATCGGGGTCGGAGATGTATTGATACAGAAATATGATGATGGGATTGAATGGCCAATTGGCTACTTGTCAAAAAAACTCAATATCCACCAGAAACAAAATACAACATCTCCATTACTGAAAAAGAATGATTAGGTTTCGCACTGGCCTGACAATATTTTAATGTTTATGTGACAAATACATTGTTGGAGATGGTTGTGGACAACGGCAAACCTCTCGCGTTTTTTGGAATATTTAAAGACCAGAATATGAGAATATTTCATTGGAGTCTTATCACGCTGACTTTAAACTTACACAATGTACATGCTGTGGGTCCTAAAATGTGATAGCAGATGTGTTATCGCGGATTTAAAGGAACAGGTGTTGATAAGATTTGACTTATCCCAGTGTTTTATATGTGTGCAAAATTAATATGAATGATATAACTGAGATTAATACTTTTGTATTTCATAATAATGGGATTAAGAATTAGAGGAAAGGAAACGAAGCCATCTTTTCATTCTGATGGTTCTTTTTTTTCTGAAGGGGGGTGGTGTTATGAAGCCGAAAGCATGTCAGGTCACTTTAAGACAGAACGGGTTTTGTTGAATACAAAGTACAGCACAGATGCCATCTAAATGTCTGATTGTTCCATATGTCACAAATATTATTGTTTGGGTACCTGGAAAGCAATCAAATGTGAGAATTATTGTATCATTGGAAGTATATATATCCAGCATTTTGAACACGAGAGGGAGAGCCACTGCCATCCAACAGCAGAGTAATTGCTGTAGAGCAGGAGTGGTAACTGACCATCTCAAACACTCCCTATCAAAGATACATGTTCATGTAAACCTACTTGCAATAAAAACATGACCCAGGGAGATCAGCAGCTGGAAGAGTGAACACAGCAGGGAAAATAGAGACTGTGTGGTCTTGAGATTGTTATGTTTCATATGTGGGTTGTTGGAACAGCAGATTTTGACAGAGTCAGAGTCAGATAGTAAGTAGCTAAGAAAAGAGGGGCTTGTATTTGTGAAGCCCCTCTAGTGTTCACTATTAAAGTTAAGAACTTAACTTGTTAATTTTTGTTTAAACAGTGGAATGTAGGAGATCGCTGTCGCTCATATTTTAACAGATTACGAGGTGAGGCGAGCTTTTCTGGGTGTTTGGTTTTAATTAACAGAGGGGTTCGAGTCCACCTTGTAAATGTCCATCCACGCTAACCCCAATTCCCTGCAGTTGGCCAATATCATCCTAGACTTTTCCTATCCACATATTTATCCAAATGCTTTTGAAATGTTGTTAATGTACCCCCCTCAACCACATCTGCTGGCAGCTCATCCACGTACCAGCCTCTGGGTAAAGAAGTGGCCCCTCAGGTTCCCTTTTATTCCTTCCCCTTTAACCTTAAACTGATCCCCTCTAATCCTCGATTCTCTACACCTTGGAAAAAGACTGAGAGCATTAACCCTACCATTGTGATCTTATTCAGCTCTAAAAGGACTCCCTCAGTCTCCTTCATGCTAAAGAAAAGGTGCTAGCTTGTCCAAACTCTCCCTATAACTCAGACCAATGGGTCCTGGCAACGTCCTTGAAAATTTCTTCTGCACTCTTTCTAATTTAATAGCATCCTCCCTATAACAATGTGACAAAACTGAACACATTACTCTAAGTGCAGCCTGACCAAAGTCCAGTATAACTGCAACATAACTTCCCAGCTTCTCTGTACTCAATGTCCTCCCTGATGAAGGCCACTGTGCAAAAAGCCTTCTTCACTGCCCTGTCTACCTGTGACTCCACTCTTAGAGAACCGTGCACCTGAACTCCAAGGTCTCTCTGCCCACTACACTCTTGAAGATCTTTCCATGCACCATGAAACTCCTACCTTGATTTGATTTCCCAAAATGTAAGACATCACCCATCTATATTAAATTCCATTTGCCATTTCTCGGCCCACTTCCCCACCTGATTAAGTCCCTGCTGCAATTTCTGATAAACTTCCTCACTGATCACGCTACCACTTATTTTAGTGTCATCTGCAAACTTACTAATCATACCTTGTACATTCTCAAACAAATCATAGATAACAAACAGCAATGGGCCCAGCCTCCGGTCTGACAAACAACCTTCCACTAAACCCTCTGCTTCCGACCATCAACCCAACTGTGTATCCAATTGGACAGTTCCCCCAGCATTCCACGTGATGGAACCTTCCTGAGCTGCCTGCCATGTGGAACCTTCTCAAAGGCCATACTGAAATCCATAGAGACTACGTCGACTGCTCTGTCCTCATCAACCTTCCTGGTCACTTCACCAAAGAACTCTAAGAAATTTGGGAAGCATGATCTCCCACTCACAAGTCTATGCTGACTGCTCCGAATCAAACCCTGTGTAAGTAATGGGTGCAGTCAATGGTATGCTGTCCTTCATTGTAAGATGATTCGAGTACATAAGTAATGCCATCTTCCTGCTGTTGTGGAGCCTTGCTGAGAGAGCATTCGGGGCACTCTGTACAGATTTGATGCTCTTTGTAAGGAATGATCTCCTTACCACAGACATGGGTGATGGTAACATGGGGATAGAGTGAATAAGCTGAGTGTTTAATCTGTAGAGCTGTGAGAGACGAAGAAATTGTGATGCTGAAACACGAGGAGTGGCAGCGATCACTTATTTCCAAAAGAGACATTGATAGGGAGAGAAATTCCATACTTTACCCAGGATTGATTGGTTTGATTTATTGTCACGTGTACCTCAGTACAGGGAAACACGTTGTTTATGAGCAGTGGGGGAAGATCATATTAAGCAAGGCCAGACAAATCATAGGGTGGAAATAGACTTGGAAAAAGTAAGGCACACAGGTTACACTGAACAGGACATGCACTAGACAAGGTCAACATGAACAAGACCACCATTATTTGAACTTAGAGAGTCCATTCATCAGTCTATCGTGACTTTCCTAATAGTTTATTTGCCTAAATTAACTCTCCCCACGTTATTGTGCAGTCGGCGTGTGAACCCTGTACTGAACATCAGGTTATTCACAATCCCCAACAGCAGCCACAATACCTTCCATCGGAAACAGGTAGCCATTCCCACCAGCTTCCACCCTACATAGAGAACACCAGGCAGCCTTCTCGGAGATGGTACATGCCTTCTTGAGATTTCACACAACACATATGATTTCCCTGCTCACCGCGAGTAACCCACGTTAAAGTCCCACATGTGTATCATGAGCGTTGGCGCCACGAGGTCCAACGTGGAGCAGTCTGTTTGTGCAGCCTCTGCTCCAATTGTTCATCACTTTAGAGCATCAATTAGGAGACAGTGAGGACTGCCCATGCTGGAGATCAGAGTAGACAGTGGTTTGCTGGAAAACCACAGCAGGAGAGTCGACATTTTGGGCATAAGACATTCATCAGGATCAGCATCAATTACCCTATTCTGCCCCCGTGTAAGTGCATTGAGGTGGAAATGGCCTTCTACTGTTCCTGTATAAGTGGCTCAACTGGCTGAATGGCCTCCTCTTGTTCATGTGTAAGTAACTCAAGGGGCTGAATGGCCTCGTTCCGTTTCTGTATAATTGACTCAGGGGACTGAATGACTTCTTCCTTGTCCAATTGGACAGGGCCAAGGGCCTGACCTTTTACCCCTGGTTCCTGTTTGAAAGCTCGATGTACTGACAAGTGTGATGATGCTGCAGCTTTAAGAGGTTATTTTGTCCTGGTTTCTTTTAAGAGAGAGATTGAACGATTGTTACCAAGCTGGTTAGTTAAGACCACTTGAGTAAACAGCGAGGGAGGCCTTAGGTTTATTTTAATGCAGCCTGAATGGGTGTGACCAGCTCTCACAGATTAGGATCTTTGAGTTTGTGGCAATCTGTGACTGAATATTCAGTTTTGCCAAAGGCTGTCTTTATGGGATTTTCGTATATCGAACAGTTCATTAGTAATATCTCCACGCTATATTATTCTGATAACTTGTCCAATAGAATTAAGTTATTCTAATTTCCTTTTTCTTTGGTTTCATTTTATCTTTCGTGTTTAAATAGTGTTGAGCTTCACACAAAGTATTTTGACCAGTCACATTGCATCTGGAACAAACAATTTACATTCCCTTTAAAATAAGAAAACATTAGAGTCTAGGAGACTGCCTTCCAATATTTTCGAGGGGCTCTGGTGTGGCCCATCACACTAGACTCCTTCTCTTCCTGAGTAATAGGCTGGAGGCACTGAATGGGCTGTCCCTGTTCTTCTCCAATAGTGTCAATGGGCTGAATGGCTTCCTCATATTCCTGTGAAACCAGCGTGAGGTGCTGAATGAACTCTATTTTTACTGGGGCAATGTGCAGTGCCCGCCAGTGCTGTTACATGAATGTTACTGATACTTTAACAGCACAAGTCTCAATGGAGTCTGGGTCTTGTTGCACATGAACACAGATCAGTTCAGGAGCTGAGAGGGGAACAAAATGTTCTGAACATAGTGGAATCTTCAGTGACTATCCCCACTTCTGTTCTTATGTTGAGCAGGGTGAGGTTGGGGAGACATTGATGAAGCAGCTGAAGATGTTTGTGAAGAGGAAGCTACCCTGAGGATCTCCCACAGAGGTGACCCAGGACTGAGATGATGATCATCTTCCTTTGTGCCATGTTTGACACCAAACACTGGAGAGTTTACTCTGATTCCCATTAAGTCCCGTTTTGTTAAGCTCCTTTATGTCAACAGACTCAACCACTGTCTTGATATCAGGGTCTGTCATTTTTACCTGAACCCTTGTCTCAACCTCTTTTGTGCACATCAATAAACCATGATATAGGAGCAGCAAGTGTTTTCTTCAAACAGGTGGGATTGAATGTCAGGATTTCTCTTCTCAAGAGTGTTCGGGGAGCGAGATGGCTGAAAGTATTTGAAGAGGAGGGAGATGGATATTGATCTGTCAGAGAGGTGAGGGCTATGAGGAATTGGATATGAAAGAGGATTTGAGACCAAGAGCAGATCAGTCACGATCTTAGTGAAGGGCAAGGCAGGTTTGGGGAGTGAATGACCTGCCCCTGTTTCTGATGTTCTTACATTCTGTTATTGGAGTGTTAGTGGGTGTTATTTTCATGAATGTGCAATTACTAAATATTGCAGTCAGGGAGACCAGATGATTTTGTGAGCCAACTCTGGTTGAGGTATGGGGGCTGTATTCACAGTGAATCTGGGTCTAACCATGACCAACAAATGAAGCACAAGTTGCAGAGAGGGGAAGCTCTGTAAAGAGAGATGAGGGGCCTCTTTCATACCCGTGCCTGGGCTTTCCAATTACATTTCCCAGATCACCTCAAAGCATGTGTAACAGTCTTGAGAGGCTGAATGGTCTCCCCTGTTTCTGTGCAACAGGTTATATGAGTAAATGGCCTCCAACTGCTCCTGTCTAGCAGGTTTGAGGGGCTGAATGGAACACAGGAACATGGGACTGAGGAGCAGGAGTGGGTCATTAGATACTTCGAGCCTTCTCCACCAGGCACTAAGATTGTCTCAGCCCCACTTTCCTGTCTGTGTCCCATTATCTGTGACTCACTTCTCTGTCAAATATTTAACTAATGCAGCTTTCAATCAATGTGAGCATGTGGGCACGATAAACTTCCAGAGAAGAGAATTCCCACTTGAAAGGTCCTTTCAGAATTTTTCGTCATCCTTCTTATAGAATCAGAGAGTCATGCAGAATGGAAACAGACCCGTTAGTCCAATCTGTTCATTCCGATCAGATATCAAATCTGATCCAGTCCCATTTGCCAGCATTTGACCAATATCCCTCTTCTTTCAGATACTTTTTAAATGTGTGATTGTAACCGCCTTCAGAACTTCCTCTGACAGCACTTTATGTACACACACCACTCTCTGTGTGAAACATTTATCTTCAGGTCCCTTCTAAATCATTCGCCCTCTCCCCTCCAACCTATGCCCTCTTGTTCTGGACTCCCCAATCCTGGGGAGCAGAACGTGGCTGTTCAGAATATCCATGCCCCTGATGGTTTTATAAACCTCTATAATGTCACCCTTCAGCCTCTGACACTCCAGGAGAAAGCACCTCAACCTAGCCAGCCTCTCCCTACAGCTCAAGCCTCCAGTCCTGGAACATCTGTGTGTCAGTCATTTCTGCAGACAACCAAGTTGTACGCAGTATTCTTAAAGTGGCCTCACCAACATCCTGTACAGATGCACCATACCACCACAACTCCTATATTCAATGCTCTGACTGATTAAGGCAAATGTGCCAAATGTGTTCTGCACCACACTGTCTATCTGCGACTCCACTTTCAAGGAACTATGCACCTGCAGCCCTATGCCCCGTTGTTTCACAACATGCCCCAGGACCTGACCAACAATTGTATAATTCCTGCCCTGGTTTGCATTTACAAAATGCAAAACCTCGTATTTATCTAAATTAAACTTCATCTGTCCATCCATGCCCCTTTGTTCCATCTAATTGTGGTCTTGTTGTACTCTGAGATAATCGACTACACCACCTTTCTGATGTCATCTGTAACCTTTCGAACTATGGCCCCAATATTCACATCTAAATCCATTACATAAATGATGAAATGCAGTGAACTCAGTACTGATTCTAACAGCACACTGCTGCTCACAAGCCTCCAGTCTGAAAAATATCCCTCTTCCTTCAAGCCAATTGTGACGAGCTTCCTCTGTATCCCATGTGACAGAAACTTACTAATCTGTCTACCAATCAGAATGAAATACTAGCTATGAAGAGAGGCTGAGTAGGTTAGGTTTATTTTCACTGGAAAAAAGGAGATGGGGTGGGGGTACCTGATTGAGGTTTACAAAATCATGAAGGGTATAGACAGGATGGATCGAGAGGGGCTTGTTCCCAGAGTGAAGGATTCAGTAACGAGAGGTCGTGCTTTCAAAGTGAGAAGTGGTAAGTTTAAGGGGGATACACGTGGTAAGTACTTCACACAGAGGGTGGTGGGCATTTGGAACGTGTTGCCTGCAGAGGTGGTAGAGGCAGGCACGGTCGATTCATTTAAGATGCGTCTGGACAGATCCATGAGTAGGTGGGGAGTACAGGGATACAGATGGTTAGGAATTGACCGACAGGTTTGGAGAGTACATTTGGATCAGCTCAGGCTTGGAGGGCGAAGGGCCTGTTCCTCGGCTGTAAATTTTCTTTGGTCTTTGTTCTTTAAATGAACACCTTGCTGAAGCCCATATAGACAATGTCCACCAAACTGCCTTCATCAATCTTCTTTGTCACCTCTTCAAAAAACTCAACCAAATTAATGAGACATGATTTCCCATGCAGAAAGCCATGTTGTCTACTCTGAACAGCCCTTTTCTTCCCAAATGTATGTAAATGCTATTCCTCAGAATCCCCTCCAACAACTTACCCACCACTGACATCAGGCTCACCCGTCTATATATCCCCGGCTTTTTGGGGTCACTGTTTCCTTTTCTAGTCCCACTCCTCCACTGCTCACAACAAATGTTAAATGTAACCAGTTTGGTGATATGGCTGATGATATCGGTCTCAGACTGGGTCAGGGTCAGTTTTAGGAACAAGTCAGGCTAGTTTCTTTAATCTGCTCAAACAACACGTTTATGATCGAGAGCAATGTTACTCCAACTATGGTGGAAAGATTAATGGCAAAGTGTTTGGGTATTGCAAATATATAATCAATGGCTTAGAAAGGATGGATGCTAAGAAATTGTTTCCGTTAGGCGAGGAGACTAGGACCCATGGGTACAGCCTTAGAATCAGAGGGGGCCAATTCAGAACAGAAATGCGGAGACATTTCTTCCGCCAGAGAGTGGTGGGGCCTGTGGCATTCATTGCTGCGGAGTGCAGTGGAGGTCGGGACGCTAAATGTCTTCAAGGAAGAGACTGCTAAATTCTTGATGTCACAAGGTATTAAGGGCTACGGGGAGAATGCAGGTAAGTGGAGTTGAAATGCCCATCAGCCCTGATTAAATGGCAGAGTGGACTCGATGGGTCCGATGGCCTTACTTCCCCTCCTATATCTTATGGTCTAATATTTCCCTTTCTAAACACACATACACAGACACAGACACACACACACACACACACAGAGACACACACACACACACACACACACACACACACACACAGAGACACACACACACACACAAACACATGCATACAAACACATGCATACACACACACACAGATTAACAAAATTTCCGCAATTTTAACTTGAAACAACTTTGTCCAGATATTATTGTAACTCCTGATAAAAGTAAAAATTGAGATTGTCCAAAACGTTATTCTGCTTCTGAAGATATTGTACTCACACAGCTGCTAGCAATGGGATTTCATCCTGGGAGAGTTGAATTTGGCTGAATTCCCTTTGGTTTAGGCAGTGAGGAGATTCCAGTGAATTCGGCTCAGGGAGCACCCAAAGGGTAGCACGGTGGTTAGCACTGCTGCCTCCGAGCACTAGGAACTTGGGTTCAATTCCAGCCTTGGGTGACTGTCTCTGTGGAGTTTGCACAATCCCCCCTTATCTGTGTGAGCTTCTAATGGGTGATCCAGTTTCCTACCACAAACTGTGTAGGTTTGGTGGATTGGTCACGCTAAATTGTCTGTAGTGTTCAGGGATTTTTAGGTTAGCTTCATTAGTCAGGGGTAAATATAGGGCTATGGGTTGGGAAGGTTGGTATGGAGTTGTTGGGCCGAAGGGCCTGTTTCAACACTGCAGGGATTCTATAAAAATAAGAATGGTAACGATGACTGCAGATTTTTTTTTAGCTCGCGCACGTTGCTGTGATGAGGAACCACAAAGGAGAGAGTGCAAGAGGCCATTCTTTTTCGGGCAGATTACAGTTTCTCCCTCTCTGAGTTGAATCACACAATAATATCATCCTCTCCCAAACTGGACCATGTGAGGTCTCCTTGTACATTGTCAAAACTATGTCTCCATCACATTCCCTGTTCCATGTAGGTACATCATTGCTACTGTCATACACCGAGCCATATCCTTAGCAGAAAATGGTCTCGGCCGATTTGAAATATGTTTACATGGCCTTGCGTCAATAAAAAATAAAATAATTAATGTATTCAGAATACCTGTGTTAAAATGCATGCATTTTGTAACAAATACAGAAATTTGCTGGAAAAGCTCAGCAGGTCTGTCAGCATCCAGATGCCTTTTACATGCAGTAGTTGGACCAGCCTCCATCACTTCCTCTGGCAGCTCATTCCATACGCACACCACCCTCTGTGTGAAAAGGTGCCCTTTAGGCCTCATCAAAACTTTTCCCCTCTGGTTCAGAGTCAGGGACACTACCCACTACACTACCATACTCAGACTTGGGTCATATTTTAGTGCCCACTTTCAGCTCAGTGTGGATTTATTATAATCAGGTTCCCATTACTGAACTACACAAAACACTTTGTATTGTTAAACAAATACAAGATATTTGTCTCAACTGTAGGATATTGAGTGTACTTGCTATGCTATCAAAGTTAACTATAAACATCTTTAATTGCTATTATCTGTAGTCTGCAATATTAAGGAAAGAAATCCTGCAAACACACTCTGCCCAATGAAGAGTCTTAAATAGATATTTATTACTGAACACCAGAGACGAAGGAAGAGCTTAATTTCTGACTCCAAAACACCGATCACTCTTACCCACCTCTAACGTGCGACTGCCCTCTTCCTAAAACCATGAAGTGACACCAGGCCGCTGATTACTGTCCAGCCTCTCCTCCCCACTGACTGTGTCTGCAATCTGTCCCTCCTCCCCCTAACCACACAAGGCAAACCAAGCTCAGGGTCTTTGTGATAATCAAAGCCGGAGTGTGCAGGCCTCCTGGAGAGGGAGATGGGCATTTTAAAATTGAAGGGTGAGGGGGAGGTGACAGTAATATCACACACTGGGCTGAGGGGTGGCAGATGGAGTTTAGCTTGGATTAATGCGAGGCATTGGATTTGGTAAATCAAACAAGAACAGGACCTATACAATTAAAAGTAGGGCCTTTGTCAGTGTTGTAGAACAGAGACCTAGGCCGTCAGGTTTAATTCTTTAAAATTTGCATCTCATATAGATATTGTGGTAAAGAAGGTGTTTAACACACATGTCTTCATTGGTCAGACCCTTTGAGTATCGGAATGGGAATGTCATGTTGTGGTTGTACAGGTTATTGGTGAGACCTCTTCTGGAATACAGTGTCCAGTCTGGTCACCCTGCCCGCTCATTCCACAGGCACACCACCCTCTTGGTGAAAAAGCTGCCCCTTAGGTCACTTTTAAATGTTTCCCCTCTCACCTTAAGTCTATGTCCTCTAGTTTTGGACTCCCCGTACCCTTAGAAAATACCTTGACTATTCACTTTGATATTGCTGACGTGAATATTATTAAGATGGAGAAGATTGAGAAGATTTTAACCTGGATGTTGCTGGGAAAGGAGGGAGTGAGCTACAAGGAGAGGCTGGATCGGCTGGGACTGTTTTCACTGAAGCATATGAGATTCTGCGGTAACTTTACACAAGGACTGATGTCTTTTCCCTAGAGTTGGGGATTCAAAACTGAGGGATATTTTAAGATGTGAGGAAAAAGATTTACAAAAGTCAGGAGAGGTAATTATGTAAGACAGAATCTGGCTTGGGTGTGGAATGAACTTCTAGAGGAAGTGGTGAAAGCAGGGACAGTTACAATGTTTAAAGGACATTTAGATCAGTCCATGGATAAGACATCAGTTAGGATGGTGCGGTGAGCAGCTGCCTTCTCCCTCCCCCTCTCTGAATGAATCTCTGTTGGTTTTTACCCTCTGCCAATGTCTGTGCAGTGGCGTGGGGAGGCCAGCAGAGGGTGGCATTGCATCACTTTAAGCACCACAGAGACTGCCTTACCTGCCCCACACACAGACACACAGATACACAGCAATCGTTAGGACACAACATTGAGCTCATCTGGTAATATAAACTAAACATAAAGAAACGCTCAATTTGTCTTGTAAACTGTTAAAATATGAGTGACAGAGAACTCCCAAATTCCACTGTTTAAACAAAAATATCAATTTATTTTTTAACTCTGAAAGTGAACATTTTACATCAACTATTCACAACTCTGAGACCCCCTTTCTTTAACTGCTTATTACCCTACTCCAACTCTACAGTAATGTACTTTTTCAAAAAGACACTTATTAAAATTACATAAACGTAATTTCAAACCCACACAGCAGCTGTTGTTCCATCTGACCTCACACCAATATCCCTTTTTCCCATCTTTCCTGCGAAGACTGGCTCATGTTACAGGATGTTATCGAAGTGTCTACATTTCAGCATTCTGCAACCTGGGAACACATCCTTCCATGATACTGTCTCTCAGTCTCCCCCTCTCTGTCTATTCCCCAAACCCCTCCCATGTGGTGATATTTAAACTGATTCCCCCGCCATCTCTCCCTGGCAGTGATGTTCACACCCACAGTACCCCCTTGTCAGGGCCCAATGGGGATATGGAGCTGGAAATGGGTGTGAGCTGCACATCCTGTCACTTCCAGCATGGGCTGCAAGTTTCCCCACACTGGGCAGGGATCTCACACAGTGTTACTGAGGAATGCCCTGGGGTGGTGTACACACTCCTACATGCTGGGAGGGTAACTGCTCCTGGGTTACAGATCAATGTACTGGGGTGGGGTACACAGTCCTACATGCTGGGAGGGTAACTGCTCCTGGGTTACAGATCAATGTATTGGGGTGGGGTACACAGTCCTACATGCTGGGAGGGTAACTGCTCCTGGGTTACAGATCAATGTATTGGGGTGGGGTACACAGTCCTACATGCTGGGAGGGTAACTGCTCCTGGGTTACAGATCAATGTACTGGGGTGGGGTACACAGTCCTACATGCTGGGAGGGTAACTGCTCCTGGGTTACAGATCAATGTATTGGGGTGGTGTACACAGTCCTACATGCTGGGAGGGTAACTGCTCCTGGGTTACAGATCAATGTACTGGAGTGGGGTACACAGTCCTACATGCTGGGAGGGTAACTGCTCCTGGGTTACAGATCAATGCACTGGGGTGGTGTACGCAGTCCTACATGCTGGGAGGGTAACTGCTCCTGGGTTACAGATCAATGTATTGGGGTGGGGTACACAGTCCTACATGCTGGGAGGATAACTGCTCCTGGATTACAGATCAATGCACTGGGGTGGTGTACACAGTCCTACATGCTGGGAGGGTAACTGCTCCTGGGTTACAGATCAATGCACTGGGGTGGGGTACACAGCCCTACATGCTGGGAGGGTAACTGCTCCTGGGTTACAGATTAATGCAATGCGGTGGTGTGCATAATCCTACATTCTGGGAGGGTAGCTGCTCCTAGTTTACAGATGAATTCATGGGTGATCACTGCACAGGTCCCTGTGCTGGTCAGACTATCTAGTTGAAGTTTATAGATAATACAATGATGTAGTCTGTGCAGCTCCCAATGTTGGATGGATATTTGTTTCAGGTTTAGACATTAGTGTCCTGTTCTGTTTTGCACAGCTCCCCGTCCTGGACAGATATCTAGTCCGGGTTTATAGATCAATGCACTGCTGTGGTCTCCACAGCTCCCTGTCCTGGACAGATATCGAGTCCGTGTTTATATATTAATGCATTGCTGTGGTCTGCACAGCTCCCCGTCCTGGACAGATATCTAGTCCGGGTTTATAGATCAATGCACTGCTGTGGTCTGCGTTGCTTCCCGTGCTGAATACTCGCTGGAGGAACACCGCAATCCAGGCAGCATCAGGAGGTATAGAATTTGATGTTTCAGGTGTAGCCCTCCTTCAGGACTCTTACAGAATGGTTACACCTCCTGATGCTGGCAGGATTGCTGTGTTCTCACAGCTTCCTGCCTGTCTTCTTTGGACTGCAGCATCTGCAGCTTTTCTCTCTCTATCACAGCTTCCAAAACTGGACAGATGTCGAGCCTGCGTTTGAAGATAAGTGCCCTGACATGATCTGTGTGCAGTGTTCCACTCTGGACAGATTGCTGGATTGTATTGACCAGTGTAATGGATGAATCTGGACAGATTGCTGGGTTGTACTGAGCAGGACACTGGCCTGGTCTGTACAGTGATCCCCAGTGAACAGATATCTCCTCTGGGTGTATGGTGTCTGGGCTGGTTCTGTGAGGTGGATTGAGAATGTGCTATATCTAACCATTTCAGCTGGTCTGGGAATGCCTTTAGTTCCCATTCCTGTGATTGGACCCTCCGTCTCACACCCCATTAATGTTACAGTGTGTCCAGGCACAGGACATCAGGTTGGTGGGGTGAGTAGGGGGGAAAGGTCATGGACAGGTCAAGGGGTTACCTGGAACGTTCTGTCCCTGACATTAGATAACTGTCATTCCCAGGAACGTTCTGTCCCCGACATTCTATAACTGTCATTCCCCGGAACGTTCTGTCCCTGACATTGTTTGTGAACGGACGGACGTCAGTGAATTGAACAAATGATAATATCCCGAGGGAAGAGATCCCGTTCCAGGGAGAAGGAGACTCTGTTCCGAAGGCCCCTCAGGCAGTTAAAGGGGTCAATACATTTTCCCTGCGTTTACATTTCTCCACGACACAGGATCGACCACAATTTAGACCAAAATACAGGAATTCCCAAACTCCGTTTGTCTTCAGGAAACTGGGAGAGAATCCTTCAGGCCAGCAACACTCCCACCCTCCGTATTAGGAAGAGGGAAGGAGTGACCTGTGTCAGCTCTCGAGTGATCGAGTGCGTGGGAATGTTCTCGAAACCATCTGTCCTGATGGATGTGTCTCTGTGTGTTTGGGGATGGAGGGTTTCTTGTGGTTTATGTCATATTTTTGTCAGTAATTCCGACCTTCCCATCTGTTATTCCAGCTCCAATTATTTTAATAAATCCCTGAATGCAGGGACACATTTGAAAATCTCACTGGGTCCCCGATCAAACGGGTCCCTTTGCCTCCAGGCTGATGGATAATGGGTCTGTTTTCCTTCCTCACAGTTAACGTAGTGACCATCTACGTCCTGCTTTATAAAGATTGTGGATTGTCTCCATGTGTCAGACGTTACCTGGGGGCCATGGCAGCGGCGGATCTCCTGGTCATTATCCTCGACCTGATCCTGAGACACATTCCCATTGTTTATGTGAAACAGTTTTATTTCCTGAGGTACTCCGTCCCCGTGTGTAATATCCACGCCGTCCTGCTTTATGCAGCCACTGACTGCTCTGTCTGCTTCACCGTCACTTTCACCTTTGATCGGTTTGTGACCATTTGTTGCCAGAAGCTGAAAAGTAAATATTGCAGTGAGAAAACGGCGGCTGTGGTTCTGGGAGCAGTGACTGTGCTGAGCTGTTTAAAGAACATTCCCTGGTATTTTATGCTCGAGGCTCGGTATTGGCTGCGGAACCGCCCCTGGTTTTGTGAGATAACAGACGCTGTTCTATCCTCCAGTGTCTGGGTCACAATCGAGTTCCTCCACCACATTCTAACCCCGTGTGTCCCATTTCTCCTGATTCTGCTGCTCAATGTTCTCACCGTCAGACACATTTTAGTGACCAGCAGAGCCCGCAGGAGACTCCGCGCTCACACCAATGGGGACGCTCAGTCTGACACTGAAATGAGAAACCGAAAAAAATCCATCATTTTACTGTTTGTGATCTCGGCCAATTTCATCCTGTAATGGTCAACGTTAATGCTGTTTTCTATATGGAACCGGATGTGGTGGATTGGGTATCGGTCTGTGTATCTCCATCCCTTTGTGCGGGAATTGGGCTTCATGCTGCAGCTCCTCAGTTGCTGCACAAACACCGCGATTTATGCCGTGACCCAGACTAAGTTCAGGCAGCAGCTGAAGAATGTGCTGAAATATCCCTTCACCCAAATCCATCCATCCATAAAATTCCCTCATTAATCAATCCATCCGGGATTTTCTCATTTCAGTTCAGTGTTTCAGCGATGGAGCAGCCTGTCAGTATGGTAAAAGACTGAGGGTAGCGCTGGTTTGTCCATCCTTATCCCACAGGGGGGTTACAGGGAAACAATTCAATGTTTCTCACAACTCAGAGGCCAATGAGAAAAGGCACCATCCCACTGACTGTATCCATCACTTCCATTTGTAACCAATACAAATGTTGATTAAATCGTGCCGAGCAGCAGAGTGACCGATGTTGTTGTGTGTCTTTGTGTTGGAGAAGCTGAGCTGGAGAGAGACAGACTCAGCCCCAAGTCCTGGTCCTCAGGGAAGGGGAGGGCACCGCGCCCTGAGCTCAGGAGCTGGGTTTAACTCCCTCTGTCCCCCCCCACTCCAACCTGGCCTCCCCATTTCCTCACCCCCACTTTTCCTCCTCAATTCTCTCCCTCTCTTTCTGCACACTCTCTCTTTCTCACCACCTCTCCCTTTCACTCTCCCTGGTCCCCTCTCAGACATCCCCCCCAACCCCGGTTTCTCCACCTGCCTCCACTATTCTTTCTGCCTCACTCTCCCCTCTCTCTCACACCCCCAACATGAATTTCTCCACCTGCCTCCATTCTTCTCTCTCCCCCTCACCCTCACTCTCTCTCTCTCTCCTGCCGTCTCTGTCTCCCTCCTGCAATTCCGTCTCTACCCCCATTTTCCCCGAACTCCTACATCCCGCATCTCTCTATCGTCTCACCCCCACCCCCCACACGCAGCCTCAACACCACCCCCAGTCTCTGGGTCAGAGTAAGAGGGAAGGACCAGGGAGATCGGACTATGTCAGATCTAGAGGAAGGGTGGGAGAGAGATTCAGTCAAAGAGAAACGATGGGAGGTGGGGAGAGAGAGAGAGAAACGGAATTCAGGGGATCGAGAGTAAGAGAAGGTGGAGAGAGAGTGAAGGAACAGGGAGAGAGAGAGCAAGAGAGAAATAGGGTGAGAGGGGGAGAGAGAGAGAGAGAGAGACAGGGGAAGAGATAATAAAGAGGGGCGAGAGAGAGGGGCGAGAGAGTGAGGGTGAGAGAGAGGGGAAAAGGGTGGAAGAGAGGGGGAGAGAGGGGAGAGAGAGCAGGGGAGAGAGAGTGGCCAGAGAGAGTGGGTAGAGAGAGTGCGGAGAGAGAAAGTGGGGGAGAGAAAGAGGGGAAGGAGAGAGAGGGGAGAGAGAAAGGGGAGAGAGCGCGGAGAGAGAGAGGGAAGTGAGAGCAGATAAAGGGAGAGGGAAATGAGCGAGAGGGGAGAGAGAGTGGGAGAGAGAGGAGGGAAGAAAGAGGAGGGGAGAGAGAGGGGGGACAGAGAGGAAGAAAGAGAGGAGAAGGAGAGAGGAGGGGGAGAGTGGAGGGGACAGGAGGGCGTGAGAGAGGAGTGGATGTAGAGAGAAGAGGGTAGAGAGAGGGGGTTAGAGAGAGGGTGAGGAGAGAGTGGGGTAGAGAAAGGGGCATAGAGGGAGGGGCATAGAGAGAGGGGGTAGAGAGAAGGGAGAAGACGGGGGGAGAGAGTGAGATGGGCAGAGAGAGGGCTGGGGAGAGAGACAGGGGAGGGAGAGGATGGGGGAGAGAGAGAGGGTGGGAGAGAGAGAGGGGAGGCCGAGGGAGTGGAGGGTGAGAGAGGGGGCGGGAGAGTGAGGGGGAGGGAGAGTAAGATGGGAGGGAGAGTAAGAGGGGAGGGCGAGAGAGGGATGGAGAGAGAGGGGAGGGACAGGGAGAGGGGAGGGAGAGTGAGAGGGGAGGGAGATTAAGGGGAGGGAGAGTGAGAGGGGATGGAGAGTGAGAGGGGAGGGCGAAAGAGGGGTGGAGAGAGAGGGGAGTGGGTGAGAGGGGAGGAAGAGTGAGAGGGGAGAGAGAGTGAGAGGGGAGGGCAGGAGAGAGGAGAGGGAGAGAGAAAGGAGGGAGAGAGAGTGGAGGGGAAGGCGAGAGTGAGGGTAGGCGAAAGAGAGAGGGGAGGGCGAGATAGAGGGGAAGGCAGGGGTGAGGGTGAGAGGGGGAGGGCGAGAGAGGGGGAGGGAGAAAGAGAGCGGAGGGTGAGAGAGAGGGGAGGGAGAGTGAGAGGGGAGGGAGAGTAAGAGGGAAGGGAGAGTAAGGGAAGGGAGAGTGAGAGGGGAGGGAGAGTGAGAGGGGAGGGTGAGAGAGGGGAGGGAGAGTGAGAGAAGAGCGAGAAAGAGAGGGGAGAGAGAGTGAGAGGAGAGGGAGGGTGAGGGGGAGGGAGAGTAAGAGGGGAGGGAGAGTAAGAGGGGAGGGCGAGAGAGGGGATGGAGAGAGAGGGGAGTGGGAGAGAGTGGAGGGAGAGTGACAGGGTAGGGAGAGTGAGAGGGGATGGAGAAAGAGAGGGGAGGGTGAGTAAGAGGGAAGGGTGTGTGAGAGGGGAGAGAGAGTGAGAGGGGAGGGCGAGAGAGGGGGAGGGCGAGAGGGGGGAGGGGAGGGCGAGAGAGAGGAGGGAGAGTGAGAGGGGAGGGAGAGAGAGGGGAGGGAGAGTGAGAGGGGAGGGAGAGTGAGAGTGGAGGGAGAATGAGAGGGGAGGGTGAGTAAGAGGGGAGGGAGAGTGAGAGGGGAGCGTGAGGGAGAGGCGATAGAGAGAGAGGGGGAGAGCGAGGGGGGAGGTCGGGGAAGGGCGAGAGAGTTGAGGAGAGGGCGAGAGAAAGGGGAAGGACAGTGAGGGGGAGGGGGAGTGAGGGGGAGGGAGAGTGAGAGGGGAGGGAGAGAGGGGAGGGCGATAGAGCAGATGGCAAGAGTGTGGAGGGCGAGAGAGGTGAGGGAGAGAGAGTGGAGGGAGAGTGAGAGGGGAGGGAGAGAGGGAGGGAGAGTGAGAGGAGAGGGTGAGAGACAGGAGGGAGGGAGGAGGGAGGTAGAGAGTGGAGAGCGAGAGTGAGAGGGGAGAGAGGGGGTGGGATGGAGACGGGAAGGAGAGGGGGGAGAGTGAGAGGAGGGTGAGAGAAGGGAGGGAGAGTGAGTGGGGAGAGCGAGAGAATGGAGGGAAGGGTGAGAGAGATTGGAGGGAGAGTGAGAGGGGATGGAGAGAGGTGAGGGCCAGAGAGGGGAGGGTGGTAGAGCGGATGGTGAGAGTGGGGAGGGCGAGAGAGGGGAGGGAGAGAGAGGGGAGGGAGAGAGAAGGGAAGGAGAGAGAGGAGAGGGAGAGTGAGAGGGGAAGAAGAGTGAGAGGGGAGGGAGAGTGAGAGGGGAGGGAGAGTGAGAGGGGAGGGAGAGTGAGACGGGAGGGAGAGTGAGAGGGGAAGAAGAGTGAGAGGGGAGGGAGAGAGAGGGGAGGGAGAGTGAGAGGGGAAGAAGAGTGAGAGGGGAGGGAGAGTGAGAGGGGAAGAAGAGTGAGAGGGGAGGGAGAGAGAGGGGAGGGAGAGTGAGAGGGGAAGAAGAGTGAGAGGGGAGGGAGAGTGAGAGGGGAAGAAGAGTGAGAGGGGAGGGAGAGTGAGAGGGGAGGGAGAGTGAGAGGGGAGGGCGAGAGAGATGCAAGGAGAGAGAGAGGGGAGGGAGAGAGAGGGGAGGGAGAGAGAGGGGAAGGAGAGAGAGGAGAGGGAGAGTGAGAGGGGAAGAAGAGTGAGAGGGGAGGGAGAGTGAGAGGGGAGGGCGAGAGAGATGCAAGGAGAGAGAGAGGGGAGGGAGAGAGAGAGGGGAGGTCGACAGTGCGGAGGGAGAAAGAGAGGGATGAGAGAGTGAGAGGAGAGGGAGAGTGAGGGGGAGGCAGAGTAAGAGGGGAGGGAGAGTGAGAGGGGAGGGAGAGTGAGAGGGGAGGGAGAGAGGGGAGGGATGGAGACGGGCGGGAGAGAGAGGGGAGGAGGAGTGAGCGGAGGGTGATCTATGAGAGGGTGAGAGAGATGGAGGGAGAGTGAGAGGGAAGGGAGAGAGAGGGGAGGGAGGGTGAGATGGGAGGGCAAGAGCGAGGGGAGAGAGAGTGAGAGGGGAGGGCAAGAGAGGGGAGGGAGAGTGAGAGGGGAAGGAGAGTGAGAAGGGAGGGCGAGAGAGGGGAGGGATAATGAGCGGGAGAGTGAGAGATGGGTGGGAGGGAGACGGGTGGGAGACAGAGGGGAGGGAAAGTGAGAGGGGAGGGAGAGAGGGTAGGGATGGAGACAGGAGTGAGAGAGAGGGGAGGAAGAGTGAGGGGAGGGTGAGAGATGAGAGGGTGAGAGAGAGGGAGGGAGAGTGAGAGGGGAAGGACAGTGAGAGGGGAGGGCCAGAGCGAGGGGAGGGAGAGAGAGAGGCGAAGGAGAGAGAGGAGAGGGAGAGTGAGAGGGGAAGGAGAGTGAGAGATGGAGGGAAAGCGAGAGGGGAGGGCGAGAGAGATGGAGGGAGAGAGAGAGGGGAGGGAGAGAGAGGGGAGGGAGAGAGGGGAGGAATGGAGACGGTAGGGAGGGAGAGAGAGGGGAGGGAGAGAGAGGGGAGGGTGATCAATGAGAGGGTGAGAGAGAGGGATGGAGAGTGAGAGGGAAGGGAGACAGAGGGGAGGGAGGGTGAGATGGGAGGGCAAGAGCGAGGGGAGAGAGAGTGTGAGGGGAGGGAGATTGAGAGGGGAAGGACAGTGAGAGGGAAGGGCCAGAGCGAGGGGAGGGAGAGAGAGAGGCGAAGGGGAGAGAGGGGAGGGAGAGTGAGAGGGGAAGGAGAGTGAGAGATGGAGGGAAAGAGAGAGGGGAGGGAGAGAGAGGGGAGGGAGAGAGGGGAGGGAGCTTGAGAGGGGAAGGACAGTGAGAGGGGAGGTCCAGAGGGAGGGGAGGGAGAGAGAGAGGCGAAGGAGAGAGAGGAGAGGGAGAGTGAGAGGGGAAGGAGAGTGAGAGGGGAGGGAGAGAGAGAGGGGAGGGAGAGAGAGATGGAAGGAGAGAGAGAGGGGAGGGAGAGAGAGGGGAGGGAGAGAGGGGAGGGATGGAGACGGTAGGGAGGGAGAGAGAGAGGCGAAGGAGAGAGAGGAGAGGGAGAGTGAGAGGGGAAGGAGAGTGAGAGGGGAGGGAGAGAGAGAGGGGAGGGAGAGAGAGAGGGGAGGGAGAGAGAGGGGAGGGAGAGTGAGAGGGGAAGAAGAGTGAGAGGGGAGGGAGAGTGAGAGGGGAGGGCGAGAGAGATGCAAGGAGAGAGAGAGGGGAGGGAGAGAGAGAGGGGAGGTCGACAGAGCGGAGGGAGAAAGAGAGGGATGAGAGAGTGAGAGGAGAGGGAGAGTGAGGGGGAGGCAGAGTAAGAGGGGAGGGAGAGTGAGAGGGGAGGGAGAGTGAGAGGGGAGGGAGAGAGAGGGGAAGGAGAGAGAGGAGAGGGAGAGTGAGAGGGGAAGAAGAGTGAGAGGGGAGGGAGAGTGAGAGGGGAGGGCGAGAGAGATGCAAGGAGAGAGAGAGGGGAGGGAGAGAGAGAGGGGAGGTCGACAGAGCGGAGGGAGAAAGAGAGGGATGAGAGAGTGAGAGGAGAGGGAGAGTGAGGGGGAGGGAGTGTGAGAGGGGCGGGAGAGAGGGGAGGGATGGAGACGGGCGGGAGAGAGAGGGGAGGAGGAGTGAGGGGAGGGTGATCAATGAGAGGGTGAGAGAGATGGAGGGAGAGTGAGAGGGAAGGGAGAGAGAGAGGGGAGGGAGGGTGAGATGGGAGGGCAAGAGCGAGGGGAGGGAGAGTGAGAGGGGAGGGCAAGAGAGGGGAGGGAGAGTGAGAGGGGAAGGAGAGTGAGAAGGGAGGGCGAGAGAGGGGAGGGATAATGAGAGGGAGAGTGAGAGATGGGTGGGAGGGAGACGGGTGGGAGACAGAGGGGAGGGAAAGTGAGAGGGGAGGGAGAGAGGGTAGGGATGGAGACAGGAGTGAGAGAGAGGGGAGGAAGAGTGAGGGGAGGGTGAGAGATGAGAGGGTGAGAGAGAGGGAGGGAGAGTGAGAGGGGAAGGACAGTGAGAGGGGAGGGCCAGAGCGAGGGGAGGGAGAGAGAGAGGCGAAGAAGAGAGAGGAGAGGGAGAGTGAGAGGGGAAGGAGAGTGAGAGATGGAGGGAAAGAGAGAGGGGAGGGCGAGAGAGATGGAGGGAGAGAGAGAGGGGAGGGAGAGAGAGGGGAGGGAGAGAGGGGAGGAATGGAGACGGTAGGGAGGGAGAGAGAGGGGAGGGAGAGAGAGGGGAGGGTGATCAATGAGAGGGTGAGAGAGAGGGATGGAGAGTGAGAGGTAAGGGAGACAGAGGGGAGGGAGGGTGAGATGGGAGGGCAAGAGCGAGGGGAGAGAGAGTGTGAGGGGAGGGAGATTGAGAGGGGAAGGACAGTGAGAGGGAAGGGCCAGAGCGAGGGGAGGGAGAGAGAGAGGCGAATGAGAGAGAGGAGAGGGAGAGTGAGAGGGGAAGGAGAGTGAGAGGGGAGGGAGAGAGAGAGGGTAGGGCGAGAGAGGGGAGGGAGAGAGAGAGGGGAGGGAGAGAGAGGGGAGGGAGAGAGAGGGGAGGGAGAGAGGGGAGGGAGCTTGAGAGGGTAAGGACAGTGAGAGGGGAGTGCCAGAGCGAGGGGAGGGAGAGAGAGAGGCGAAGGAGAGAGAGGAGAGGGAGAGTGAGAGGGGAAGGAGAGTGAGAGGGGAGGGAGAGAGAGAGGGGAGGGAGAGAGAGAGGGGAGGGAGAGAGAGGGGAGGGAGAGAGAGGGGAGGGAGAGAGGGGAGGGATGGAGACGGTAGGGAGGGAGAGAGAGGGGAGGAGGAGTGAGGGGAGGGTGAGAAATGAGAGGGTGAGAGAGAGGGATGGAGAGTGAGAGGGAAGGGAGAGAGAAGGGAGGGAGATTGAGATGGGAGGGCAAGGGCGAGGGGAGGGAGAGTGAGACGGGAAGGAGAGTGAGGAGGGAGGGTGAGAGAGAGGAGGGAGAGTGAGTGGGGGAGGGGAGGGCCAGAGCGAGGGGAGGGAGTGAGAGGGGAGGGTGAAAGAGGGGAGGGAGAGAGAGTGGGGAGCGCGAGAGAGAGGGGACGGAGAGTGAGAGGGGAAGGAGAGTGAGAGGGGAGGAAGAGTGAGAGTGGAGGGCGAAAAGAGGGGAGGGCGAGAGTTGGGGGAGGGAGAGAGAGTGGGAAGCGCGAGAGAGAGGGGAGGGAGAGTGTGAGGGGATGGAGAGTGAGAGGGGAGGAAGAGTGAGAGGGGAGGGCGAGAGAGAGGGGAGGGCGAGAGAGGGGAGGGAGAGTGAGAGGGGAGGGAGAGAGGGTAGGGATGGAGACGGGAAGGACAGAGAGAGGAGGGAGAGTGAGGGGAGGGCGAGAGAGGAGAGGGTAAGAGAGAGGGTAGGGAGAGTGAGAGGGGAGGGAAAGTGAGAGGGGAGGGCGCGAGCAAGGGGAGAGCGAGAGAGGGGAGGGACACTGAGAGGGGAGGGAGAGTGAGAGGGGAGGGCGAGAGCAAGGGGAGGGCGAGAGAGGGGAGGGACAGTGAGAGGGGAAGGAGAGTGAGAGGGGAGGGAGAGTGAGTGGAGGCGAGGGCGAGAGAGAGGGGAGGGAGAGTGAGTGGGGAAGGAGAATGAGAGTGGAGGCAGAGAGAGGGGAGGGTGAGAGAGGGGAGGGTGAGAGAGGGAAAGGGGGAGAGAGGGAAGGGGGAGAGAAGGGAGGGCAAGAGATGGGAGGGGGAGAGAAGGGAGGGCGAGAGAGAGAGAGGTGAGCGAGAGAGGGGGTTGAAAGAGAGGGGAGGGTGAGAGAGAGGGTAGGGAGAGTGAGAGGGGAGGGAGAGAGGGGAGGGATGGAGACGGGAGGGAGAGAGAGGGGAGGAAGAGTGAGGGGAGGGTGAGAGAGGGGAGGGAGTGCGAGAGGGGAGGGCAAGAGCGATGGGAGGGAGAGTGAGAGGGGAGGGAGGATGAGAGGGGAGGGGGAGTGACACGGGAGGGATAGTGAGAGGGGAGAGTGAGACAAGGGAGGGAGGGAGACGGGAGGGAGAGAGAGAGGAGGTACAGTGAGAGGGAAGGGAGAGTGAGAGGGGAGGGCCAGAGCGAGGGGAGGGTGAGAGAGGGGAGGGCGAGAGAGGGGAGGGCGAGAGAGAGAGAGGTGAGCGAGAGAGGCGGTTGAAAGAGAGGGGAGGGTGAGAGAGAGGGAGGGTGAGTGAGGGGGGAGGGCGAGTGACACGGGAGGGATAGTGAGAGGGGAGAATGAGAGAAGGGAGGGAGGGAGACGGGAGGGAGAGAGAGAGAGGAGGGAGAGTGAGAGGGGAGGGAGAGTGAGAGGGGAGGGAGAGTGAGAGGGGAGGGCCAGAGCGAGGGGAGGGTGAGAGAGAGGGGAGGGTGGGAGAGGGGAGGGCGAGAGATGGGAGGGTGAGAGAGAGGGAGGGAGAGAGAGGGGGAGGGTTAGAGAGGGGGATGGAGAGTGAGAAGGGAGGGCGAGAGAGGGGCGGGCGAGAGAGATGGGAGTGAATAGAGAGGGGAGGGCGAAAGAGGGCAGGGAGAGAGAGGGGAGGTAGAATGAGAGTGGAGGGAGAGTGACAGGGGAGGGAGAGAGATTGGAGGACGAGAGAGAGGGGAAGGCGAGAGAGAGGGGAGGGCGAGAGAGAGAGGGGAGGGTGAGAGAGAGGGGAGGGTAAAAGAGAGAGGGGAGGGTGAGCGAGAGGGGAGGGTGAAAGAGAGAGGGGAGAGTGAGAGTGCGGATTGCGAGAGAGCGGAGTGTGAGAGCGCGGAGGATGAGAGAGGGGAGGGCGAGACAGAGGGGTGAACGAGAGAGGGGGTGAGAGAGAAGGGAGGGCGAGAGAGAGATGGGAGTGCGAGAGAGAGGGGAGGGCAAGAGAGAGCGACAGGGAGAGAGAGAGGGGAGGGCGAGAGAAGGCGACAGGGAGAGAGATGAGAGAGAAAAGGGTGCAAGAGCGTGATTGAGAGGGTATGAGAGATCGAATGAGGGAGAGAGTTTACGAGAGAGATGGGGGAGCAAGGGGGAAGACTGAGAGAGAGGGAGGGGATAATTAAGTGACAGAGACAAGAGACAGAGAGACAGAGAGAGGTGGGGTAAGAGAGAGAGGGTTCGAGAGAGAGGTGGAGAGAGAGGGGTGAGAGAGAGAGAGTTCGAGAGTGAGGGGGTAAGAGAGAAAGGGGCTGAGAGAAAGGGGGTGAGAGAGAAGGGGTGAGAGAGCGAGGGGCTGACAAAGAGAGAGAAGGGTGAGAGAGAGCGAGGGGTGAGAGAGTGGGGTTTAGTGAGAGAGGGGGTTTGAGAGAGCGAGAGACAGCGGGTGAGAGAGAGAGGAGGAGGAGGGGGTGTGAGAGAGAGAGGGTGAGAGGAAGGGTGAGAGAGAGGGTTTGAGAGAGAGGGGGTGAGAGAAAGAGGGGTGAGAGAGAGAGGGGTTAGAGAGAGAGAGAGGTGAGAGAGGTGTGAGTGAGAGAGGTGTTGAGAGTGAGGTGGGTTGTGAGAGAGAGAGGGAGTAAGAAGGAGAGTGGGGATGAGAAAGAGACAGAGAGAGGGTGGGAGACAGAGAGAGGGTGAGAGGAAGGGTGAGAGAGAGGGTTTGAGAGAGAGGGGGTGAGAGAAAGAGGGGTGAGAGAGAGGGGAGGGCGAGAGAAGGCGACAGGGAGAGAGATGAGAGAGAAAAGGGTGCAAGAGCGTGATTGAGAGGGTATGAGAGATCGAATGAGGGAGAGAGTTTACGAGAGAGATGGGGGAGCAAGGGGGAAGACTGAGAGAGAGGGAGGGGATAATTAAGTGACAGAGACAAGAGACAGAGAGACAGAGAGAGGTGGGGTGGGAGAGAGAGGGTTCGAGAGAGAGGTGGAGAGAGAGGGGTGAGAGAGAGAGAGAGAGAGAGAGTGAGGGGGTAAGAGAGAAAGGGGCTGAGAGAAAGGGGGTGAGAGAGAAGGGGTGAGAGAGCGAGGGGCTGACAAAGAGAGAGAAGGGTGTGAGAGAGCGAGGGGTGAGAGAGGGGGGTTTAGAGAGAGAGGGGGTTTGAGAGAGCGAGAGACAGCGGGTGAGAGAGAGAGGAGGAGGAGGGGGTGTGAGAGAGAGAGGGTGAGAGGAAGGGTGAGAGAGAGGGTTTGAGAGAGAGGGGGTGAGAGAAAGAGGGGTGAGAGAGAGGGGAGGGCGAGAGAAGGCGACAGGGAGAGAGATGAGAGAGAAAAGGGTGCAAGAGCGTGATTGAGAGGGTATGAGAGATCGAATGAGGGAGAGAGTTTACGAGAGAGATGGGGGAGCAAGGGGGAAGACTGAGAGAGAGGGAGGGGATAATTAAGTGACAGAGACAAGAGACAGAGAGACAGAGAGAGGTGGGGTAAGAGAGAGAGGGTTCGAGAGAGAGGTGGAGAGAGAGGGGTGAGAGAGAGAGAGTTCGAGAGTGAGGGGGTAAGAGAGAAAGGGGCTGAGAGAAAGGGGGTGAGAGAGAAGGGGTGAGAGAGCGAGGGGCTGACAAAGAGAGAGAAGGGTGAGAGAGAGCGAGTGGTGAGAGAGGGGGGTTTAGAGAGAGAGGGGGTTTGAGAGAGCGAGAGACAGCGGGTGAGAGAGAGAGGAGGAGGAGGGGGTGTGAGAGAGAGAGGGTGAGAGGAAGGGTGAGAGAGAGGGTTTGAGAGAGAGGGGGTGAGAGAAAGAGGGGTGAGAGAGAGAGGGGTTAGAGAGAGAGAGAGGTGAGAGAGGTGTGAGTGACAGAGGTGTTGAGAGTGAGGTGGGTTGTGAGAGAGAGAGGGAGTAAGAAGGAGAGTGGGGGATGAGAAAGAGACAGAGAGAGGGTGGGAGAGAGGGAGGGGGTGAGAGAGAGAAGGGTAAGAGAGAGGGGGAGTTTGAGAGAGTGCGAGTGAGAGGGTAAGAGAGAGGAGGTTTGAGAGAGAGAGGGTGAGAGAGAGCTAGTGAGGGGGTGAGAGACAGAGGGGTGGGAAAGAGAGGGGGAATGGAAGAGAGTGGGGGGTGGGAGAGAGTGGTGGGTGGGAGAGAGAGTGGGAGAGAGGGGGGGTGAGAGAGAGGTATTGAGAGAAAGGGAGACAGCGAGAGAAAGAGGGGTGAGAGAGATGGGACCCGAGAGAGAGAGAAAGTGAAAGGGGTGAGAGAGGGGGAGAGATAGACAGTGAATGAGGGGTTGAGAGAGAGAGAGACAGAGACAGAGAGAGAGAACGAGTGAACGGATGAGAGAGTTAGAGGCGTGTGAGGGAGAGTGTGTGAGAGAGTAGGGCGCTAGAGAGAGACAGAACGAGAGCAAGGAGGAGGGAGGAAGAAAGGGGGCAAAAGAGAGAGAGAGAAATGGGGCGAACGAGAGAAAGAGGGTGCGAGAGAGGGGGTATAACAGAGAGAGAGAGAGAGTGGGGTGTGAGACAGAGCACAAGAGAGAAGGGGAATGAGAGAGAGAAAAAGGGAGCGAGAGACAGAATGTAATAGAGCGAGAGAGAGGTGGGGATGAGAGAGAGGGCAGGGGAAAAAGGGGTGAGAGAGAGAGACAGAGAGGCGGGTAAGAGAGAGGGTGTAAGCGGGGAAGATAGAGTGAAGGGGTGAGAGAGATAGAGGTGAGAGAGAGGGTGAGGGGTGACAGAGAGAGAGAGGTGTGAGTGAGAGAGCAGGGTGGAGAGAGAGAGGATGTGAGAGAGAGAGGGTGAGAGAGGAGTGAGAGAGAGGGGGTCAGAGAGAGCAAGGGGGAGAGATATAACTAGTTGGGTGAGAAAAGGGGTGTGAGAGAGAGGTGCATGAGAAAGAGGGCCTGAGAGACGCGGTGAAAGAGAGGCTGTGAGAGAGAGGGGGTGAGAGAGATAGTGAGTGGTGAGAGCGAGAGGGAGCGAGAAAGTGTGGGTGAGAGAGAGGGGTGAGAGAAAGGGGTGAGAGAGGGGGAGAGAGGGGGGAGAGGTGGTGGACAGAGGGAGGTGTGAAGGGTATGAGAGAGAGGGTGTAATAGAGAGGGGGAGAGAGCGTGGGATGAGAGGTTGGGGTGAGAGAGGGGGGCTGTGAGAGCGGGAGGGGCTGAGAGAGAGAGATGGGCTGAGAGAGAGGGGTTGAGATAGGGAGAGTGTGAGAGAGGAGGGAAGAGAGTGGGAGGGGGAAGAGGGACGAGATGAGAGAGGTAGGGTGAGAGAGAGAGAGGAGTGTGAGAGGGGTAGAGAGGGGGAGAGCGAGAAGGGGAGAGAGGGGGGTAGAGAGTGGGGACAGAGGGAGGGTATGAGAGAGGGACGGGATGAGAGAGGGACGGCGTGAGAGAGAGGGCTGTGTGAGAGAGAGGTGAGAGAGAGTGAGAGAGAGAGGTGAGAGAGGGTGGAGAGAGAGGGGAGAGAGAGGGGGAGAGAGAGTGGTGAGAGAGAGAGGGATGACAGAGAGAGTGGGTTGAGTCAGGGGGTGAAAGAGGAGGGTGAGGGAAGGGGAAGAGGAAGGGGAGTGAGAGGGGGCGGTGTGTGAGGGAATGTGTGGGGGATGGGGTGGGAGAGGGGGATGAGGGAGGTGAGGGGGAAGATAGAGGGGCTGTGAAAGGGGGATGAGAGAGTCGGAGGTGTGTAAGAAAGAGCTGGGTGAGAGCGTGGTGAGGGGGTGCTGAAAGAAAGGTGGGTGAGAGAGAGAGTGGGGTTGAGAGAGAGACGTTGGTGAGAGGGGGATGAGAGAGAGGGGAGGGTGAGAGAGAGGGGTATTGAGAGAGAGAGATAGATGGGAGTGAGAGAGAGAGGGTGTGAGAGAGGGGAAGAGAGAGAGAGGGTGAGAATGAGGGGGGTGAGAGAGAGAGGGGGTTAGAGAGATGGAGTCAGAAGGAGAGAGAGGGAATGAGAAAGGGATAGAGAGAAGGTGGGAGAGAGGGTGGGGGTGAGGGAGCGAGGGTATGTGTGAGAGTGTGTGAGAGAGTGAGAGAGGGAGGTGAGAGAGAGGGGTAGAGAGGGAGGGTGTGAGGGTGGGAGGGTGTGAGAGAGGGAGGGGATGAGAGAGGGAGGGGTGTGAGAGAGAAGGGTGTGAGAGAGAGGTGAGAGAAAGGGTGAGAGAGAGGGGTGGGGGAGAGAGAGGGGTGAGAGAAGGTTAGAGAGTTAGTGTGGTGAGAGAGAGACGGATGACAGAGAGAGGAGGTTGAGGGGGGTGTAAGAGGAGGGTGAGGGGGGTGAGAGGGGGCGGTGCATGAGGGTGTGTGTGGGGGATGGGGTGGAAGAGGGGGTGAGAGAGGGGGGTGAGGGAGGTGGGGGGGAGATAGCGGGGTTTTGAGAGGGAGATGGGAGAAAGAGGTGTGTGAGAGAGCTGGGTGAGAGGGCGGTAAGGGGGGGGGGCTGAGAGAGAGAGAGGTGGATGAGAAAGAGAGTGGGGGTGAGAGAGAGAAGTTGGTGAGAGAGGGGGGATGAGAGAGAGCAGAGGGTGTGAGAGAGGGAGATGGGAGTGAGAAAGAGGGTGGTAGAGAGAGGGAAGAGAGAGAGAGGTTGAGAACGAGGGGGGTGAGAGAGAGGGGTGAGAGAGAGGGAGTCAGAAAGAGAGAGGGGATGAGAAAGAGATAGAGAGAGGTTTGGAGAGATGGAGGGAATGAGAGAGAGAAGGGTAGGAGAGAGAGATGGTGTGAGAGAGCGGGTGAGGGGGTAAGAGAGCGCGGAGGTTTGAGAGAGAGAGAGGTTGAGAGAGGGTTTGAGAGAGAGAAGAGGGGTGTGAGAGAGAGAGTGAGAGAGTGAGGTGAGAGAGAGGGGATGTGAGAGATATTGGGGTGGGAGAGAGAGGTGGTGACAGAGAGAGAGAGAGTGTGGTGAAGGGTTGAGAGGGGGAGTGAACGAGGAAGAGAGTGAGGGGTGTTGAGAGATGAGGGTTGAGAGAAGGTGGTGAGAGAGAGGGGTTGAGCGAGGGGGTGAGAGAGAGGGTGAGACAGAGGGTGTGAGAAAGAGAAGGGGTGAGAGAGAGGGGTGAGGGAGAGAGGGGTTGTGAGGGGGGGTGAGAGCGAGGGATGTGAGGGGGGGTTGAGAGAGAGGTGTGAGAGAGAGAGGGTTCGTGAGAGAGGGAGAGAGAGGGGGTGGGACAGATGGGGAATGGAGAAAGATGGGGTGGGAGAGAGAGGGAGAGAGAGAGAAGGGTGAGAGGGAGAGTGAGTGAGAAAGAGGGGAAGTGGAAGAGAGAGAGGGGTGGGAGGGAGAGAGTGGGGAGAGAGAGAGTGGGGTGAGGGAGAGAGCGGGTGAGTGAGAGAGTGGGGTGTGAGAAAAAGGGGGAGAGACAAAGTGGGAGTGAGAGTGGGTCAGAGAAAGAGTGGAGGTAAGACAGAGAAGGGGTGGGAGAGAGGGCGTGGGAGAGAGAGAGGTTGAGAGAGAGACGGTGAGAGGGAGATGGGGGTAAGAGAGAGAGGAATGAGAAACAGACAGAGAGAGGGTGGGAGAGAGGGAGGGAATGAGTGAGAGAAGGATAGGAGAGAGAGAGATGGTGTGAGAGCACGGGTGAGGGGGTAAGCGAGCGCGGAGGTTTGAGCGAGAGAGGGGTTGAGAGAGGGTTTGAGAGAGAGAAGACGGGGTGAGAAAGAGAAGGGGTGAGAGAGGGGGGTGGGAGAGAGAGTGGTTGAGAGAGGAGGCGTGAGAGCGAGGGGTGTGAAGGGGGTGAGAGCGAGGGGTGAGAGGGAGAGGGTTCGAGAGAGAGGGAGAGAGAGAGATGGGGATGGGAGAGAGAGGGGTGAGAGAGAGAGAGAGAAGGGTGAGAGAGAGAGACGGTGAGAGTGAGATGGGGTAAGAGAGGGAGTGAGAAGGAGAGAGGGGGGTGAGAAAGAGACTGGGAGAGAGGGTGGGAGTGAGAGAAAGAGAAAGGTAAGAGAGTGAGGGGGTGTGAGAGAGAGTGGGTGAGGGGTTAAGAGAGAGAGGAGGTTTGAGAGAGAGAGACGGGTGAGAGACAGTGCAGGTGAGGGGGCGAGAGGGGGTGAGATATGGGGTTGATAGAGAGAAGGGGGGTGAGAGAGTGGGGGGCTGAGAAAGATAGAGAGGGAGGTGAGAGAGAGAGGGGGTTTGAGAGAGCGAAAGAGAGTGGGCGAGAGAGAGAGAGGGGATGAGGGGGGTGAGAGAGAGAGTGTGAGAGAGAGAGAGTGAGAGAGAGGGAAGGGGGTGAGAGAGTGGGTGAGAGAAGGGTGAGAAAGAGAGAAGGGGAGAGAGAGAGAGGGCTGAGAAAGAGAGAGAAGGGGAGAAAGAGAGGGGGTCAGAGAGAAGAGTGGATGTGAGGGGTGTGGGAGTGGGGGTGAGAGAGAGGTGGTGAGAGAGCGGGGATGAAAGAGGGCAGGGTGAGGGAGAGGGGGGCTGAGAGAGAGAGGGTGAGAGAGAGAAAGGGTGAGAGAGAGAGGGGTTGAGAGAGAGGGGTTGAGAAGAGGGGTTGAGAGAGAGGGGATGAGAGAGAGAGGGGGTTTGAGAGTGAGAGGGATTGAGAGAGAGGGGAGTAAGAGAGGGGGTTGAGAGAGAGGGTGTGAGAGAGAAAGGGGTTCGAGAGAGACGGGATGGGGGAGAGATGGGGATGGGAGAGAGAGGGGTGAGAGAGAGAGAGGGGTTGAGAGAGAGGGGTTGAGGGAGGGGTTGAGAGAGAGGGTTCGAGAGAGAGGTTTTGAGAAAGAGTGGTTGAGATGAAGAGGGGGTGGAGAGAAATGGGGATGGGAGAGGGGGGGTGAGAGAGAGAGAGAAGGGTGAGAGAGAGAGTGGGGTGAGAGAGAGAGAGAGAGAGAGGGTGAGAGGGAGAGGGAGTGAGAAAGAGAGGGAGTGGAAGAGAGAGAGAGAGGGTGAGAAACAGAGGGGTGGAAGAGAGAGAGGTGACGGAGAGAGAGTGGGGTGAGAGAGAGAGTGGGGTGAGAGAGAGGGTGTGAGTGAGAGAGAGGGGTGAGAGAGAGAGAGAGCAAGGTGAGTGGGGTGAGGGAGAAAGGGGGACAGACAAAGTGGGATCGAGAGTGGGTCAGAGAAAGAGTGGAGGTGAGACAGAGAGGGGGTGGGAGAGAGGGCGTGGGAGAGAGAGGGTTGAGAGAGAGGGGGTGGGAGAGAGAGAGAGCGGTTGAGAGAGAGAAATGGGAGTGAGATGGAGTAAGAGAGAGAGGGATGAAAACTAGACAGAGAGAGGGTAGGAGAGAGGGAGGGAGTGAGAGAGAGAAGGGTATGAGGGGAGAGGCGGTGTGAGAGAGAGCGGGTGAGGGGGTGAGAGAGAGCATGTTTGAGAGGGAGAGGGGTTGAGAGAGAGGTGTTGAGAGAGAGAAGAGGGGTGAGAAAGAGAAGGGGTGAGAGAGAGGGGTGAGAGAGAGGGGGATTGAGAGTAGGGGTTGAGAGCGAGGGGTGTGAGGGGGGGTGAGAGCGAGGGGTGTGAGGGAGAGGGGTTGAGAGTAGGGGTTGAGAGCGAGAAGAGGGGTGAGAAAGAGAAGGGGTGAGAGAGAGGGGGTGAGAGAGAGAGGGGGATTGAGAGTAGGGGTTGAGAGCGAGGGGTGTGAGGGGGGGTGAGAGTGAGGGGTGAGTGGGAGAGGATTCGTAGAGAGAAGGGGAGAGAGAGAGATGGGGATGGGAGAGAGAGGGGTGAGAGAGAGAGAAGGGCGAGAGTGAGAGACGGTGAGAGTGAGATGGGGTAAGAGAGGGAGTGAGAAGGAGAGAGAGGGGATGAGAAAGAGACTGGGAGAGGGTGGGAAAGAAGGAGTGACTGAGAGAAAGAGAAGGCTAAGAGAGGGAGGGGGCGCGAGAGAGCGCGGGTGATGGCTTAAGAGAGAGAGGAGGTTTGAGAGAGAGAGGGGGGTGAGAGACAGAGCGGGTGAAAGGGCGAAAGGGGGGTGAGATATGGAGTTGAGAGAGATAGAGAAGGGGGATGAGAGAGAGGGCCTGAGAAAGAGAGAGAGGAATGAGAGAGAGAGGGTGAGAGAGAGAGAGGGTTAAGGGGGGGTGAGAGAGAGGGTAAGAGAGAGAGAGTGAGAGAGAGAATGGGGTGAGAGAGAGAGCGGGTGAGTGAGAGAGAGGGGATGAGGGAATGAGAGAAAGGGTGAGAGAGAGAGACGGGGTGAGAGAGAGGGTGAGAGAGAGAGTGGGGTGAGAGAGAGTGGGTGAGTGAGAGAGAGGGTTGTGAGAGAGAGAGGCGATGTGAGGGGGTGTGTGAGAGAAAGGGGGAGAGAGAAAGGGGAGGAGAGACAAAGGGGGAGACAGAGTGGGTCAGAGAAAGAGTGGAAGTGAGACAGAGAAGGGGTGGGAGAGAAGATATGGGGAGAGAGAGAGATTGAGAGAGAGGGTGAGAGTGAGTTGGGTGAGAGCGAGAGGGAGTGAGAAAGAGAGAGGGGAGGAGAAAGAGAGAGAGTGGGAAAGAGGGAAGGAGTGAGAGAGAGAGGGTAAGAGAGAGAGATGGGCTGAGAAAGAGAGAGGGGGTGAGAGAGAGGGGGATTTGATGGAGTGAGAGAGCGGGTGAGAGAGAGGGGATGAGGAGGTGTGAGAGAGAGAGGGTGAGATGAGAGGGTATGAGGGAGAAGAGGGTGAGAGAGAGAGGAGGTGAGAGAGTGGGTGAGAGAGAGAGAGGGGTGAGAAAGGGAGAGAAGGGTGAGAAAGAGAGAGGAGGAGAGAGAGAGGTGGTAGAAAGAGAGGGGGTCAGAGAAAGAGTGGATGTGTGGGGGGGTGAGAGAGGGGGTGTGGGAGAGGGAGTGGGAGAGAGAGAGAGTGGGGGTGAGAGAGAGGTTGGTAAGAGAGCAGGGATGAGACAGAGGAGGGTGAGACAGAGTGGGGATGAGAGAGAGATGGGAGTGAGAGAGAGCGGGGGTGAGAGAGAGGGGAGTGAGAGAGAGGGGGGTGAGAGAGAGGGAGTGTGAGAGAGAGGGGGGTGAGAGAGAGGGGAGTGAGAGAGAGGGGGGGTGAGAGAGAGGGGAGTGAGAGAGAGGGAGTTGAGAGAGAGGGTGTGAGAGAGAAAAGGGTTCGAGAGAGACAGGGTGGGAGAGAGATGGGGATGGGAGAGAGAGGTGTGTGAGAGAGAGAGAAGGGTGAGAGAGAGAGTGGTGAGAGAGAGGGGGGTGAGATAGAGAGGGAGGGGTGGGAGAGAGAGTGGAGTGAGAAGAGAGTGGGCTGAGAGTGACAGCGGGTGAGTGAGAAAGAGGGATGAGAGATGGGGCGATGTGAGGGAGTGAGAGAGAAAGGGGAGAGACAAAGGGGAAGAGAAAAAGGGGGAGTGAGAGTGGGTCAGAGAAAGAGTGGAGGTGAGACAGAGAGCAGCTGGGAGAGAGAGAACGTGGGTAAGAGAGGGGTTGAGTGAGATACGGTGTGACTGAGATGGGGTGAGAGAGAGAGACATTGAGTGGGAGAGAGGGAGGGAGTGAGAGAGAGAAGGGTAAGAGAAAGAGGAGGTTTGAGAGCAAGGGAGAGGGGTGAGAGAGAGTGCGGGTGAGGGGTTGAGAGAAGGTGAGAGAGAGAGTTGCTGGGAAAGAGAGAGGGGTGAAAGAGAAAGAGAGAGGGGAGAGAGAGATATGGTTTGGAAGAGCGAGAGAGAGCAGGTGAGAGATAGAGGGGATGAGGGAGGTGAGAAAGAGGGTGAGATGAGAGGGTGAGAGAGAAGGGGTGAGAGGGAGAGCGGGTGATGTGAGGGGAGTGAGAGAAAGGGGAGAGACAAAGGGGAGAGAAAGAGTGGAGTTAGAGAGGGGGGGAGAGAGGGTGTGGGATTGAGAGAGAGGGGGTAAGAGAGAGAGGTGGTTTGAGAGAGCGAGAGAGAGCAGGTGAGAGAGAGAGGGGTGAGGGGGATGAAAGAGTGAGAGTGAGAGAGAGGGGTGTGAGAGAGAGGGAATAAGAATAAGAGAGATTGGGGTGGGAGAGAGAGGGGGTGACAGAGAGAGGAGTGAGGTGGGAGAAAGTGAGGGGTTGAGAGATGGGGGGTTGAGAGAGGGGGATGAGAGAGAGGGGGGTTGAGAGAGGAGGGTGAGGGAGAGAGGTGGTGAGGCAGAGGGTGTGAGAGAGAGAGGGGGGTGAGTGAGTGAGAGGGGTGTGAGGGGGGAGTGAGAGAGATGGGGTTTGGGAGAGAGGGGGGTGAGAGTGAGGGGGTAAGAGAGAGAGGGGGTGTGAGTGAGAGGGGGTGTGAGTGGTGAGGGGGTGTGAGAAAGGGGTAGTGAGAGAGAGGGGATGTGGAGAGTGGGAGTGAGAGTGAGGGGGTGTGAGAAGGGGTTAGTGAGAGAGAGGGGGGTGTGAGAGGGGGTGGTGAGAGTGAGCGGGGTGGTGTGAGGGGGAGTGTGAGAGGGTGGAGGGTGGGTGTGGGGTGTGTGGGAGAGTGGGTATGAGAGGGGGGGGTGTGTGAGGGAGGGGGTTGTGAGAGAGGTGCTGTGTGAGAGAGGGGTGAGAGAGAGAGGGAATGAGAAAGAGAGAGGGTGGGAGAGGGGGAGAGAGGGGGTGAGAGATGGGGTGAAGAGAGAGGGGGAGAGTGACGGGTTGAGAGAGAGTGATGGGTTGAGAGAGAGAAGAGGGTGAGAGTGAGAAGGAGTGAAAGCGAGGGTTGAGATGGAGAGGGGTTGAGAGGGAGGGGGGGTGAGAGAGAGTGGGTTTGAGAGAGAGGGTGTGAGAGACAAAGTGGTTCGAGAGAGACAGGGTGGGAGAGAGATGGGGATGGGAGAGAGAGGTGTGAGAGAGAGAAGGGTGAGAGAGAAGTGGTGTGAGAGAGAGAGTGGTGAGAGAGAGGGGGTGGGAGAAGGAGAGGGGTGAGAGAGTGGAGTGAGAGAGTGGGGTGAGAGAGACAGCGGGTGAGTGAGAAAGAGGGGTGAGAGAGAGGGGTGTGAGAGAGAGGGGTGAGAGAGAGACAGGCTGAGAGAGAGAGATAGGGTGAAAGAGAGTGGGTGAGAGAGAAGGGGTGAGAGAAAGGGTTGAGAGAGAGGTGAGAGATAGTGAGGGGGTGAAAGAGAGAGAGGGTGTGAGAGAGAGAAGGCCTGAGAGAGAGGAGGTGAGAGAGACTGGGTGACAGAGAACTGGTGAGAGAGAGGGAGAGAGAGAGATTTGTGTGAGAGAGAGGGATAAGAGAGAGAGGGGTGAGAGAGAGAGAGAGGGATGAGAGAGAGGGGTGCGGTAGAGAGAGTGGTGGAAGTGAGAGCGGGTGAGAAAGAGACAGGGGATGACAGAGAGACAGGCTGAGAAGAGAGGAGGTGAGAGAGAGAGAGGGCCTGAGGGAGAGGGGGTGAGTGAGAGGGGGTGACAGAGAAGGGTGTGAGAGAGAGAGGTGTGTGTGAGAGAGAGGGGTGAGAGAGGGGGTGTGTGAGAGAGATCAGGGTGGGAGAGACTGGGGAGAGAGAGGGGGCTGAGAGAGAGAGAGGGCCTGAGAGAGAGGGGGTGAGAGAGAGAGGGGTGTGAGAGAGATCGGAGTGGAAGAGAGAGCGGGTGAGAAAGGGGGGGTGAGAGAGAGACAGACTGAGAGAGGGTGAGAGAGAAGGTGAGAGAGAGGCGTGAGAGAGAGGGGATGAGAGAGGGGGTAAGAGAGAGTGAGTGGAAAGAGAGTGAGGGGTGAGAGGGTGAGGGCGAGAGGGGCGATGAGAGAGATCGGGGTGGAAGAGAGAGCGGGTGAGAGAGAGTGGAGGAGTGAGAGTGAGTGAGAGAGGGGTGTAGAGAGTGGGAGAGTGGGGGAGTGATGGAGAGAGGGGTGAGGGGTGAGAAAGGGGTGAGAGAGAGGGGTGTGAGAGAGAGGTGAGAGAGAGGGGGTAGAGAGAGGGGGGGAGAGAGAGGGGTGGGGAGGGGAATGAGAGAGGGGGAGAGAGGGGTGAGAGAGAGTGGAAGAGAGAGAGGGGGAGAAGGGGGGGATAGAGGGAGGTGAGAGAAAGTGGGTGAGAGAGAGGCGGAAGAGAGAGGGGGGAGAGAGCCAGGGGACGGGAAGGGGGAGGGAGAGGGGTGAAAGAGAGGGTGAGAGAGAGGGGGAGAGAGAAAGGGGGTGAGAGAGGGGGGAAGAGAGGGGGAGAGAGAGGAGGGAGAGAAAGGGGAGAGGGTGAAAGGGGGAATGAGAGCGATAGGGTGAGAGAAAGGGGGTGAGAGGGGGGAGAGAGCACGAGAGGGGCAGAGAGAGAGGGTAAGAGAGTGAGAGGCGGGGAGAGAAACAGGGTGAGAGAGATGGGTTGAGAGTGCGAGGGGGTGTGAGCGAGAGAGAGAGGGGGCAAGAGAGAGAGAAAGGTGCAAATGAGCAGGAGGGAGGGGATGGAAATGAGACAGAGAGGTTGAGAGCGAGAGAGCGCACGAGAAGGGGACAAAGAGAGAGAGAGCGAGCGAGAGAGAGAAAAAGAGAGATAGCGAGGAGGCAGAGCGTGATAGGGAGAGATAGAGGGCGATCCAGTGACAGAGGGATAAGAGGGATGGGAGGGGAGAGAGAAGTCGGGTGAGAGAGAGAGTTTGGGTGGAGAGTGAGTGAGGGGGTTAGAGAGAAAGAGAGGGTGAGAAAGAGAGAATGAGAGTGAGGGGGTGAGAGAGAGAGTCAGAGAGAGAAGTCTCAGGGAGGACCAGTACAGCAGAGGTGAAAGCAGGTCCCTCACAAGATGATGTGAATGAAGCCTAGAATGTTGCTGTTCCTTCCCCAGCTCTGTGTCTATGTCCTGTCTTCCGGGTCTGAATACAGAAGGTCACTAACCCCTCACTGTGCTGTTTACTGTGAGTGATCTTACCGGCTGCAGGATTTACTGAAGGCTCCAGACCTCCCTCTTCATGTCTCTCTGACTGACCAACCGTCTTTGATGTGGTTATGGACGAGACAGGAGTTCGGAATTCGGCTGAGACAGGAACATCCAGATGACCTACAGGAGACAGAGAAACAGACGGAATGGGAAATTAGACTGATGCAGTGAGGGTTACACATGGAGAATGGCCCTGAGTCCCACAGAGATCTGGAAAATCCCAGTCTCCATCCCTGGCCTGTGCTGCTGTGTCTCTCTGGAATGGGGTATTCCATTGGCTCAGGATCTGGAGTAGCTGCAAGAGTGAGAGACACTGACAGAGGCAGCAATTAGACCCACACAGTGAGGGATACCACATGGAGAGAGACTGAGTGATATCACCAGAGTGCAGGAATGTATCAGGATCACACAATGGTCATGATAAAAGGGTTGGGATACATGGTGCACGGGGATCAGTACTCAGTGACAGGTGAGCTACGAGTGGGACAGGTGATGGCCTCGTACTATTCTCACCCGACTGTTCATCCAGATGTTAATGCCGGTGTCCAGTATAACCCATCTAACTGCTTAATATCCTTTTAGGAAGGAAATCTATTATAGACAGCGGGTCTGGCCTACACATGATCCAGACCCAGAGCGATGGGGTTGACTCTAAACTGATCTCTGTAATGATTCAGCAAGGCACTCAGCTCAAGGGCAGCTCGGGGTGGGCATGTGATGCTGGCCAGCCAGAGACAGCAACATCCCATGAGTGAATTAAACACAACACTGCTGGGAGCAGTGTCCTGGTCAACCATGTCGGTCGGCTTATGGACAGGGCTTTAAACTGACAGAGAGGATGCAGGGCCAGGGTTCAGGTGAAAGGAACTTTCCAAATCCAAAGAGAAAATGGTGATGTAGCTGAAGACAAGCAGAAAGGAACAGGAAGAGACAGAGTTTTAGTGAAACTGTACATCAGTGAATTTGACTGTGACAAGAAATTGTGGAAAGAGTCAATTGTAATGTTCTTTTTTGGACTGGATAATGTCTCTGCAATAAGGTGGATGGACTGTGGCACAGAGATAAATGAGATTTAGTGGTGACAGGGTGAACAAAAGGTGGAACATGAATATTCTATTGTTCACCTCCTTGAGGGGTGTCAGGGAGTGCAGGATGGGTAACCCTGACAGTAATGGGTAACAAAGGCATTACAGAGAAAGCATTTGGCCTCAGATGATGAAGCTGAATCAGCGTGAATGCAAATTCTGGGTAACATGTGTCAACAACACAAGCAGGTGAACAGTTTTTAGGTGACCTAACAGCATTTCATTGCTCAACCCTGTTACACATTCCAATGAATTCCTGTGTAATACAAAGGCACTGTGATAATTCTGGGAGACTTCAGTCTTTGTATAATCTGGGACAGTCACATCGGCAAAAGGGATGTTCTCCGAACTCCTCTTTGGATGTTTGTGTCAGTGTTTCTTTGAATAACACATTGTGCAAACGGCCAGGGAGTCAAAACTATCTCAGATGGACCGTTGGGTGATGACGCTGAGGGAAGGAGTAATGTCACACTGAGATATCCTCTGGGAAATTGTAGTGTCGTGGAATTCAGCGAGATGATGGATTTTTAAAGTGACCATAAAGCACACCCAACAATCACAACCAAAGCCATTGACATGTGTTTGAGAGGAGAACTGACCAAGGTAAACAGGGGAAACAGTGAAGTGTATGGCTGGAAATGGACAGTGCAAAACATTTACAGTCAGAGAGATGGACAGCACAGAAACAGGGCCTTTGGTCCAACTCATCCACTCCACCCACATATCCTAACATAATCTCATCACATTTGCCAGCACTTGGCCCAAATCCCTCTCACCCTTCCTGTTCTTATACCCATCCAGATGCCTTTTAAATGCAGTAATTGTACCAGTCTCCACCACTTCATCTGGCAGGTCATTCCATACACGCAACACCCTCCACATCAAAACGTTGTCCCTTAGGTTCCTTTTATATCTTTCCCCACTCATCCTGAACCTAGGCCCTCCAGTTCTGGACGACCCCACCCCAAGGAAAAGACCTTGTCTGTTAAACCTAACCATGCCTCTCATTGCTTTATAAACCTCCATATGGGTTACCCCTCAGCCTCAGACATTCCAGGGAAAACATGCCCAGCCCATTTCACCTCTCCCTTTAGCTCAAATCCTCCAATCCTGTCAGCGTTTGTGCAAATATTTTCTGAACCCTTTCAATTTACACAACATCATTCCAATAGGGAGGAGACTAGAATTACACGCAATATGCCAAAACTGGCTTATCCAATGTCCTGTATAGCCACAACATGACCTCGCAACTCCTCGACCCAATGCACTGATTATTAAACACAAGCATACCAAACTCCTTATTCACTATCCTATCAACCTACAATTCTCCTTTCAAGGAACAATGAACCTGCAATCCAAGGTCTCTTTGTTCAGAAACACTCCCTGGGACATTAACATTAAGTGGATCAGTCCTGCGAAGAGTTGCTTTCCCAAAATGTAGCACCTCCCATTTATCTAAATGAAGCTCCATCTCCCACCCCTCAGCCCATTGGCCCATCAGTTCTACATCCCGTTGTAATGTGAAGTAACATTCTTCACTGTCCACTACCCCTCCAATTTTGGTATCATCTGCAAACTTACTAACTATACCTGCTGTGTTCAGATTCAAATCATTTATATAATTAATGGAAAGTAGTGGACGCAGCACCGATCCTTGTGGCACTCCACTGGTCACAGGTCTCCAGGCTGAAAAAACCACCCTCCACAACCACCCTCTGTCTTCTACCTTCGTGCCAGTTCTATATCCAAATAACTGGTTTTCCCTGTATTCGGTGAGATCTATCCTTGCTCTCCAATCGCCCATGTGGAAACATTTCGAATACCTTACTGAAGTCTATATCACTCACATCCACCGCTCTGCCCTCATCAATCCTTTTGTTACTTCTTCAAAAAACTCAATATCTTGAGCCATGATTTCCCACGCACAAAGCAATGCTGACTATCCCCAATTAGACATTGCCTCTGTAAACACATGTAATTCCTGTCCCTCATGTATCCGTCGCTCAACGTGCCCAAAACTGATGACAGGCGAACCAGTCTGTAGTTCCCTGGCTTGTCCATACCAGCCTTCCTAAACAGTGGCACCATGTTAGCCCAACCTCCAGTCTTCTGGCATCTCACCTGTGAATATCGATGATACAAATATCTCAGTAAGAGGCCCAGTAATCACTTCTCTAGCTTCCCACAGAGATCGAGATTACACCTGATAAGGTCCTGGGGATTTATCCACCTTTAACCATTTCAAGACATCCAGCACCTCCTCCTCTGTAATGTGGACATTTTGCAAGATGACATCATCTATTTCCCAATGCTACTTCTCAAACCATCATTCTATTCGATATCTTCCATGTCCTTCTCGACAGGAAATACTTGTTCAGTTTCTCCCCCATCTCCTGCAGCTCCATGTGCAGGCTGTCTTGATCATTGAGGGGCCCTATTCTCTCCCTAGTAACCCTTTTGTCCTTTATGGATTTATAAAAACATTTTGGATTCTCCTTAAATCTATTTGCCAAAGCAATCTCATGTCCCCTTTTTGCCCTCCTGATTTCCCTCTATCCCTACACAACACTGCACTCACCCCCTCCCTGACTGATCCCTACACAACACTGCACTCACCCCCTCCCTGACTGATCCCTACCCAACACTGCAATCTCCCCCTCCCTGACCGATCCCTACCCAACACTGCAATCACCCCCTCCCTGACTGATCCCTACCCAACACTGCAATCACCCCCTCCCTGACTGATCCCTACCCAAGACTGCAATCTCCCCCTCCCTGACCGATCCCTACCCAACACTGCAATCTCCCCCTCCCTGACCGATCCCTACCCAACACTGCAATCACCCCCTCCCTGACTGATCCCTACCCAGCACTGCAATCACCCCCTCCCTGACTGATCCCTAACCGACACTGCAATCTCCCCCACGACTGATCCCAACCCAACACTGCAATCTCCCCCTCCCTGATTGATCCCTACCCAACACTGCACTCACCCCCTCCCTGACTGATCCCTACCCAACACTGCACTCACCCCCTCCCTGACTGATCCCTACCCAACACTGCACTCACCCCCTCCCTGACTGATCCCTACCCAACACTGCAATCTCCCCCTCCCTGATTGATCCCTACCCAACACTGCACTCACCCCCTCCCTGACTGATCCCTACCCAACACTGCACTCACCCCCTCCCTGACTGATCCCTACCCAACACTGCACTCACCCCCTCCCTGACTGATCCCTACCCAACACTGCAATCTCCCCCTCCCTGATTGATCCCTACCCAACACTGCACTCACCCCCTCCCTGACTGATCCCTACCCAACACTGCACTCACCCCCTCCCTGACTGATCCATACCCAACACTGCAATCACCCCCTCCCTGACTGATCCCTACCCAACACTGCAATCTCCCCCTCCCTGACTGATCCCTAACCAACACTGCAATCTCCCCCACTACTGATCCCAACCCAACACTGCAATCTCCCCCTCCCTGATTGATCCCTACCCAACACTGCACTCACCCCCTCCCTGACTGATCCCTACCCAACACTGCACTCACCCCCTCCCTGACTGATCCCTACCCAACACTGCACTCACCCCCTCCCTGACTGATCCCTACCCAACACTGTAATCTCCCCCTCCCTGACTGATCCCTACCCAACACTGTAATCACCCCCTCCCTGACTGATCCCTACCCAACACTGTAATCTCCCCCTCCCTGACTGATCCCTACCCAACACTGTAATCACCACCTCCCTGACTGATCCCTACCCAACACTGTAATCTCCCCCTCCCTGACTGATCCCTACCCAACACTGTAATCTCCCCCTCCCTGACTGATCCCTACCCAACACTACAATCTCCCCCTCCCTGACTGATCCCTACCCAACACTACGATCTCCCCCTCCCTGACTGATCCCGACCCAACACTACAATCTCACCCTCCCAAGGAAAAAAAAATAACTCGAGAGAAAATAGGACCCTTCAAGGACGAAAGTGGACGTGTGTGCAGAAATGCAGGAGTTATTTCTCCTCTGTGTTGACCTTGGAGAAGGACATGAAGGCCTGGGAACTTGGGAAAGTTAGTGATGATCTCTTGGTGTCAGTCCATATCACAGGAGAGGATGTGTTGAATGCATTAGAATGTATGAAGGTGTATAAATCTCCTGGACCAGACCAAACATATCCAACAGCACCTCAAGAGGTGAGGGAAGTTCTTGTGGAGTCCCTGCTGATCTTTTTGCCTCACCTTTA
This sequence comes from Chiloscyllium punctatum, assembly GCF_047496795.1. NCBI lineage: Eukaryota > Metazoa > Chordata > Chondrichthyes > Orectolobiformes > Hemiscylliidae > Chiloscyllium > Chiloscyllium punctatum. Next base: position 12,707,847 of record NC_092769.1, read on the forward strand.
GCCACGGGTGAGGTCCTGGAAGACTGGAGGACAGCATATGCTGCACCCTTATTCAAGAATGGCTGCAAAGATAAACCTGGGAACTATAGATCAGTAAACCTAACATCCGTGGTAAGTAAGTTACTTGAGAAGATGCTGAGAGATTAGATAGACATGCATTTGGAAATACAACATTTGATTGGGAGTAGTCAGCAAAGCCTTGTGCAAGGGAGACCATGCCTCACAAATTAGTCAGCGTTCTTTATTGAAGTGATCAGGAAGTTTGACGTGGGCAGGCCAGTACATCTAGACTCTACAGATTTCAGGAAGGCCTTTGATAAGGTTCCACATGGTACCTTGCTCTGGAAGGTTAGATCACATGGAATCCAGGGGGCGTTGGCAAGCTGGGTACACAATTGGCTTGATGGTAGGAAGCAGAGGGTAACAGTCAGACTGGAGGCCTGTGACTCATGGTGTGCCTCAGCGGTCATAGAATCATAGAATCCCTCCTCTGTGGAAACAGGCCCTTCGGCCCAACAAGTCCACTGGCCCTCTGAAGATTATTCCACCCAAGCCCATTCCCCTACTTTATTACTCTACATTTACCCCTGAGTAACGCAACTTACACATCCATGAACATTCTCGGCAATTGAGCATCGCCAATTTACTTGACCTGCAGATCTTTGGATTGTGGGAGGAAACCGGTGCACCCAGAGGAAACCCACGCAGACATGGGGAGAATGTACAAACTCAGTTGATGTGGCATGGTGGCTCAGCGGTTGGCACTGCTGCCTCACAGCGCCAGGTACCCAGGTTCGACCCCAGCCTCGGGTGACTGTGTGGAGTTTGCACATTCTCCCTGTGTCTGTGTGGGTTTCCTTTGGGTTCTCCGGTTTTCTCCCCATTCCAAAGATGCGCAGGTCAGATGAATTGGCCAGGCTAAATTGCCCATATTGCTAGGTGCATTCGTTAAGGGTAAATGTTGGGTAGGGAGAATGGCTCTGGGTGGGTTACTCTTCAGCAGGTCGGTGTGGTTTGTTGGGCCAAATGGCCTGTTTCCATACTGTAGGAAATCTAACCCTAACAGGATCTAACCCCCACAGAGCATCCTGTGAGGTTGGATTTGAACCCAGATCCACGTTGCTGTGAGGCAGCAGTGCTAACCACTGAGCCATTGTGCCGCTGAGCTGGTCAGTGCTAGGCCCATGGCTGTTTGTTATCTATATCAATGATTTGGATGAGGATGTTTAAGGCATGATTAGAAAGTTTTCAGATTACACTAAAATAAGTGAGGAAGATTCTCAGCAATTGCAACATAACCTTGATCAGCTGGGGAATTGGGCTGAGAAATGGCAAATGGAGTTTATTATAAACAAGGGCGAGATCTTGTATTTTGGAAAGTCACATCAAGACTGGGGTTTCATGGGGAATGGTAGGGCCTGAAGGAGTGTCGTGGAACAGAGGGACCTCGGATTCCAGGAGCACGGCTCTCTGAACTCAGGGAGACAGGGCAGTGAAGAAGGCTTTTGGCACACTGGGCCCTTCACCAGTCAGGGCATGGAATATCGAAGTTGGGAAGTTCTGTTGTAGTTGTGCAGGATGTTGGTGAGGCCGCACTTGGAATATTGTGTTCAGTTTTACCCACCTTGCTATCGGAAGGATGTTATTGTACTAGAAAGAGGACAGAAGAAATTTACAAAGATGTTGCCAGAACTCAACTGGACAGATAAAGAGAGAGGTTGGACAAGCAAGGACATTTTCTTTCATGTGTAGGACACTGAGGGGGGTGTCCTTATAGAGGTGTATAAGATCATGGGAGGCATGGATAGGATGAATGCACTCAGTCTTTATCCAAGTCTTGGGGAATCAAGGATGAAAGGGCATCAGTTTAAGGTGAAAGGGGAAGATTAAAAGGGAACCTGAGGGACAATGCTTTTACCCAGAGGGTGGTACACATACGGAATGAACTACCAGTGCAAGTGGTCGAGAAGGATACATTTAAGAACATTTAAAATGCACTTGGACAAATACATGGAGAGGAACGTTTTGGAAGGATATGGTTCAAGTGCAGGGAAACGGGGTTAGTGTGGATGGACCAGTTTGGGCCAAAGAGCCTGTCTCCGTGCTGTAGAACTCTATGAACATACCTAAGTGTCCCATAATACAGAAGCGACCAAAGCAATAGGAACACAAGCCGGTTCAAATGTGTAACAGTCCTGCAGACAGGAAGCCAGCCTGGCCGTGCAGTGAAGGATTCCTGGTACAGGAGCTGTGGTGAGATGCCCACAGAGAACCGGGGAAGGAAGCTGGAAAGCTCACTCCACTGCCGATAGCCTAGAGGACCCCCGGCTGGGATAAGGCAGCTGGGATCCGGTCACCCCAGGGAAACCTACAGGCTGTGATAGAGCTATGTCCCCGACACAATGAGCAGGACAGAACAGGGCAGGAAAATCTCACCCACATGGGACTACTCCAGTTACAATTGGGAAGACCCCAATCCAGTGAAAGGAGGGTCTCTGGGGATGGGGAGGCAGCCTCAGGTTACATTGACAATCTGGAAGGACAGTGTATGAGCTCCAAGCAGCTGCATGGGTCCTGTGCACCTACAACATGGAGCAACACACATCAGGCCCTAGTAGGAGGTGTCAGGAGCAAATACAATCCCTAGGGAACTGGGAACTCTCCCAGAATGGGACAATGTGTGCCTTTGTGGTTCTACCTCCCCAGGGAGATACTGACAGGCTCCACACTGACACATCCACACCCGCTCACAGATGGGGACTCCCACTGCCTGTCTCCCAGGTAACTGCAACTTTTGCCCCCCGCGCTGACTCACAGCCGAACTCAGATTCCATGAATCATGTGGTTACCCAGTGTAAAGCAGCTTATGGTCTCACTCCATACACAACAGCCATTCCAGGCACCCAGCTGGTGGGCAGCACTAAAAAGGCCACTCTGTTTGATCCTGTCTCAAACCCAGATACATTTTTGGTTGAGACAGACAGACAGTCTGTCATACACGGACTGGATGCTGACAAACAAACTAAATTAATCACCATGTGACTTTGTCCACCAGGCCATTCAGCCCTCGCTGAGGGACAACAGTGAGGGAGGGACATCCATGATGAAATGAAGGCAGCGGTCCTTAATGCTCGAGAAAAGTCCCATCCCGGGTTAGTGACAAACAGCGTAAATATTTCTTCCAGGAGAACACCCACACGAACATGTCTCACTGTCAGTTACAGCAGCTCACCAAGGGCTGGGTTAATGACAGCTGTAAGGACACTTTCGGTGGGGCACTGGGCCTGGTATGAGGGATTCCAATTATCCCAAGTGACAATGTTAGGATGGGGATCTTTGAAGTCGAAAGTATCGGAATTACATTTAAAAAGGTACTTGGATGGGTTATCATGATTCCCTCCCACATGCTGTGGAGATAGAGGGGACATTGACAGGGACCACACTTACGTAAATAGAGAATAGACAATAGACAATAGACAATAGATGCAGGAGTAGGCCATTCAGCCCTTCGAGCCTGCACCGCCATTCAATATGATCATGGCTGATCATTCCTAATCAGTATCCTGTTCCAGCCTTATCTCCATAACCCTTGACTCCACTATCTTTAAGAGCTCTATCCAATTCTTTCTTAAATGAATCCAGAGACTGGGCCTCCACTGCCCTCTGAGGCAGAGCATTCCACACAGCCACCACTCTCTGGGTGAAGTAGTTTCTCCTCATCTCTGTCCAAAATGGTCTACCCCGTATTTTTAAGTTGTATCCTCTGGTTCGGCACTCCCCCATCAACGGAAATATGTTCCCTCCTGCCAGAGTGTCCAGTCCTTTCATAATCCTATACGTTTCAATCAGATCCCCTCTCAGTCTTCTAAACTCAAGGGTATACAAGCCCAGTCGCTTCAGTCTTTCCGTGTAAGGCAATCCTGCCATTCCAGGAATTGACCTCGTGAACCCACGCTGCACTCCCTCAATAGCCAGAATGTCTTTCCTCAAATTTGGAGACGAGAACTGTACACAGTACTCCAGGTGTGGTCTCACCAGGGCCCTGTACAGCTGCAGAAGCACCTCTTTGCTTCTATACTCAATCCCTCTTGTTATGAAGGTCAGCATGCTATTAGCCTTCTTCACGACCTGCTGTACCTGCATGCTTGCCTTCATTGACTGGTGGACAAGAACACCCAGATCTCTCTGAACAGCCCCTTTACCTAATTTGATACCATTGAGGTAGTAATCTGCCTTCCTGTTCTTGCCACCAAAGTGGATAACCAGACATTTATCCACATTAAACTGCATCTGCCATGCATCTGCCCACTCACCTAACTTGTCCAGGTCACCCTGTAATTTCCTAACATCCTCATCACATTTCACCCTACCACCCAGCTTTGTATCATCAGCAAATTTGCTAATGTTATTGCTGATACCATCTTCTATATCATTTACATATATTGTAAAAAGCTGCGGTCCCAGCACGATCCCTGCGGTACCCCACTGGTCACTGCCTGCCATTCCGAAATGGAGCCGTTAATCACTACCCTTTGTTTCCTCTTAGCCAACCAATTCTCTATCCAATCTAGTACTTTGCCCCAATACCGTGCGCCCTAATTTTACTCACTAACCTCTTGTGTGGAGGAACAGGCCAGACTATGGCATTCCCATCGCCTGTCATTAAAGAATTCGGCTCCTCTCACATCAAGCTGTGGTCCTAACCACACTCACCTTGATATATCTCGGGATCCCGGTGGTTAGGATTGCAGGCTGTAACAGATGGGTACGATCATGGTGAATAATGCCTGGACACACCCCCAGGGACTGGAAGGTAGATGGAACTCCCCGGGTGATCACCTTAGTTTCATTCATTTGCAGTGTTTGAGTGTTCCTGGCTGGGCCCAGTATTGATTGCCTGTCCGTAGCTGCTCGGGAGCTGGTTTTGGTTGTGAGCTGCCTCCTTGAACTGTTGCAGGTGGTGGACTCACAATGTCCTTCGGGAAGGGAATTCCTGGATTTTGAGCCAGCAGGTCTCATTCACTCGCATTTATTCTGCTCACCGGATGTTGACTATGCATCACAATTCTTTATGGATTCTCAGAACAGAATATGTTTTGTCGAAACAGTTAGGAGAGCCACAGTCACTCAGTGGTTAGCACTGTCACCTCACATCGCCAGAGACCTGGGTTTGATTCCACTCCTGAGCCACTGTCTGTGTGGAGTTTGTACATTCTCCCTACATCTGTATGGGTTTTCTCCCACTGTTCAATGGTGGGCATTTTTGACAGGTTGCCCATAGTGTCGAGGGATATTCAGGTTAGCTGGAATAGCCATGGGAGATGAAGGGTTTCACAGATATCATCAGGGGATAGATCTGAGTTGGATTCTCTTCAGAGGGTCATTGTGGACTCGATGGGCTGAAGGGCCTGTTTCTGCTCTGTAGGGATTCTATGATATCACTTATCAGCCATATGACAATCAGTTTGACCAATGTACAAAATGGCTTTCGCTCAAACAGCAGGCTACTCTGACAACAAACATAACCAGCTTTTAAAATTAGGTTTGTAATTTATTGTATAAGCTTCTTTCTATTCAAAAGATTGTGTGGGGTAGGGGGAATGGGTGAAATGTTCCTGCCTCCTTGCTAAAACACAGATAGACAGCTAAGAGATGCTGGGTATATTGGACAAGTTATACTCCCAAATCACAAAAGCCAGACAGCAGCCAGGTGGTTATCCCATCAGCATAATGTCAAAGGCAACAGTTCCCCTGGGCAGACACGTCCCTAATAACGTCTCCACTAAACAAAGGAGGGCCCAAACAGGAAGGTACCGGGTCCTGCTACACAAAGAAACTGACAGGAACAAGCCATCCAAATGATTAGCAACGCTTCAAACTATGAACTGATTCTCCGAATTGGCCAGAAGTATAGAAAGTTCTGGGAAACCATCCAGAAATGAACAAAACCAGGGATCACCTGCAGACTGATCTCTTGAATTTTCTGGAGGCTTTCTGAGGTGACCAACATGGCAAGGGACAGAGACCAGCTCACCATCCAGAGAGAGGGAGAGAGAGAGGGAGAGAGACAAGCTGAAGGAAACCTCAGGAGCATGGGAGAGAGGGAGTGTGAAAAACCATTGAGAGAGAGAGAGCTGGAACCAACTGGAATACTGAGTGTCACCCCTTCAGTCTCTCCATGCTTTAACGCCTGTTTGGCTCAGTCTGACTTCCCCTTCTCTCTTTGTCCTTCTCTCTCCCTGTCTGTCTCTTTCTCTCAATCTGCCTTTCTCTCACACCCTCCCTCTCACTGTCTGTCTCTGCCCCATCTTTCTCTCATCCCCCTTCTCCATCTCCACTCGCTCTACCTCTCTCTTTTTTTCTCACCCTCCCTTTCTCTTTTTCTTTATTTCAGACCTGAAAGTGCTCACCCAATTTTGACCCCGCTAAAAACATTTGCCCCTCATTTTAACTCTCCTCAGAATTTTATTCCCTTCCCCAAAAACCTTCCCTCCCAAATACCTACCTTACCAACTGTGCCCCCCTCAAATATTTTTCTGCCCCCAACATTGCTGTGATCCCCACTCCCTGGGGCAGAGGGAAATGAGTGGAAAAGTGTGGAGCTGGAAAAGCCCAGCAGGTCAGGCCTGACCCATCGACTCTCCTGGCTGACCTGCTGTGATTCTCCAGCTCCACACTTTGTAACTCTGACTCTCCAGCATCTGCAGTCCTCACTTTCTCACACAGGTAAATGAGTCTGGGTTGACTGACTCGCCTGAGACGATTTTAATGTACAGCAAGATCCCAGTCCGATAATTACAGAAGGTTTACATCACAGATGGAGTCCTTTCTGCCCATCATCCCCCCTCACCCATTAAATGATCCTGGACCGGTTCAGGATCCTCAGGATTGGCCCCTGAATGGCCTCATTGACTATCCTTCCTGTGGAGACCTCTTCACAACCCTGTCTCAGATTTTGCATCACATGCTATCCCTCCCTCCATCTCTCTCTGACAACAGCCCCTCCTTTCTCCACCAACCCCAAAACTCCATCAAACCCTCCCCCTGTCTCTGGCTGTCCCACTCTCTCCTTGTCTCCCACTCTCCCCCTTCCCATGCAGACTCACAGTCCCTGGGTTGGAGGACATAGTGCAGAGACTAACTCACCTTTTGACTGACTGCTGTAATGCACAGCAAGATCCCACTCTGAAATCGTCGCCAAGTACACACACTGTCCATCTCCCTAAATATATGCCCTTCTCACTCTCTCTATCTCCCTGTCTCTCTCACTATGTCCTTTTCTCACTCCACCTCCTTGACTCTTACTGCCCTTTTCTCTCTCTCCACTTTCTACTTCTCCACTCTCTCCATGTCTCTCTCTCTTTTTATCACTCTCCCTTTCTCTTTCTCTTTTTCTTTATTTCAGACTCACTCAGAAAAGTACTTCATGTTCCTTCCACTCACCCCCTCCCCTACAGTGGGGGTAAAATCTAGGAGAGACCAGGCACTGAGGCAAGCTCTTCCCAATGCCCCTTCCCCCAGTCACTGGGACAGAGCAGAGGGGTCCAGGGAGAAAGAGGGAGAGATACTACACGAGAGAAAGAGAGATGGATGGATAGACAGTGAGAGGGAGGGAGAGAACAAGAGAAAGGCAGAGGGGGGTAGAGGAAGGGAGAAGAACTGAGAGAGAGCAGACAGAGACAGAGAGAGAGAGAGAGAGAGAGAGAGAGTTAAACTCCAGGAAGAGAAATACAATGTCAGACAGATACAAGGAGAAAATGGGAGGAGAAAAACAGGGAGAGTTCAGGCAGACAGCAAGACAGAAATCCCAGGGAGAGATATAGGACAGAGAGAGAGAGGAGTTACAACAGCAGAGAGATAGAGCTGAGAGAGTGGGGTGGTAGTGGGGGCTGTGATGTTGCTAGAGTGATGTACAGACAGGAATAGCAAGATCCCACAGAGCTGAGAGACAGATGCAGAGAGAGATGAGCAAGGTGTTAGTTTTGTGAAAGACTGAATGATTAAGCATTCCTGAAAAACCTGGTGAGGTGACAAAGGGGGAAGGGAATCTACTGGGAAATGTAAACAGGACAGAGATGTGAAGGATGGTGAGAGATAGGGATTGAAGGAAAGATGTGGGAGAGAGAACTGGGAAAAACAAAAACAGACATGAGAGCTGCAGAGAGAGAGGGAAGGAGTGAAATCTGTGGGATCAGATCCCTCTCTAGCATTTTGCTCCTTTGTCTCTCCCCGTTCCCACAGACGGCCTGAATCCCACAATTTGTGTGTGTGTGTGTGTGTGTGTGTGTGTGTGTGTGTGTGTGTGTGTGTGTGTGTGTGTGTGTGTGTGCTCTCGTCTGATATTTCCTTATCGCAGAATAATTTGATTCTCTGTCTCTGTACTGTCCGGGTTTCAGCTCCCAAATCAATACTAAATCATTCACGATTCTATTGAATAGTAGAGCAGGCTCGAGGGGCTGAATGGTCTCCTCCTGTTCCTATTTCAGATGGTCTTATGTCCTTAACACTACCTCCCAGCTCTTGGCCCCCACACTGGAGGTTATGACTCCACAAGGCCCTGATCTGTAGAGTGCTGCACTCTTCCGTGAGTCTCGGAGGGAACCAGCCTGATTTGGATTGGAGTTGCAGCCTCTCAGTGAGAAGTGAAATCTCCTCGAGATTCCCCTCAGTCTCTCACTGTAAGGTGGAGCAGGCCAGTCTCAGGGAAGCAAACAGCAGGCCCGGTCTGCCCTGTCCTCCAGCTCCATTTCAGAAGGTCACATGGGAGGGGCTTGGTTCCTTCATCAGCTTCCCGTACTCTCCCTTCTGGGTTAGAGTGGGGGCCGAATGGCCTTGCTCCTGGATCCTATTGAGGTGCAGGCTGGCTATGATTGGGTTATACAGGACATGCCCCTGGAGTGAAGTCAGTTAGCTCATTTGGCTGGACAGTTGGTTTATAATGCAGAGTAAAACCAATAGCGTGTGTTTAATTCCCACACCAGCTGAAGTTACTCTGAAGGACTCTCCTTCCCAACCTCTCCCCTCAGCTGGGCCATAGTGACCCTCTGATTAAATCCCCACCAGACCCCACTCTGTAATGAGGAGCTGTCCCATGCTCTGGTAAGACTACGGTGACATTACATTGGTTTGTACCTGGAGCTCTGTGTGCAGGACTAGTCACTGCATTGCCAGAGGGATGTTAGTGTATGGGGAAGGTTTACTGGATGAATCCCCACTGGAATGAACAGCACTCTCTTTCCCCCAGTTAATTCACTCTTGCAGCCTTTGTGTCTTTGGAGACATGAGGACCACCTCACCTGAAACAGCAGCTGGATTTTATATTCATTAGATTGGCTAGTTTACACACACACAGACACACACACACACACACACACACACACACACACACACACACAGACACAGCCACTCACACACAGACAGACACACACACGCACAGACACACACAGAGACACACACACACACACAGACACTCACACACAGACAGACAGACACACACACGCACAGACACACACACAGACACACACAGACACACACACACACAGTCACACACACAGACACACACATACGCACATACACACACACACATACACACACATACACACACACATACACACACACACCTACACACACACACACACACAGACACACACACATACACACACACACACATACACACACACACACATATACACACACACATATATACACATATATACACACACACATACACACACACACATACACACTAACACACACCCTCAAACACACACAGCCACACACTCTCACATGAACATTCACTTTCTCTCTCACGCACACATATACAGACACACAGAGATACACATGCATCCACTCTTTCACGCACACAAACATGGGCAGTCTCTCTCTCTCTCACACACACACACACACATACACACACACGGCTGTAAAGGCATGGTTGAGGTATTGCTGGAGAAATGATTTCTCCGAGGACTGAACCCTGATCTCACTTGATGATTGCTCCAGGGGGACAGACAACAGCTACAGATGACTTGTTGGATCTTCCTGTGCACCACCTCTTGTATTGACAGCATTATTCTGTTTAGGTGCCTGCTTTTCTAAAACATCTCCAAGCAACAAGTAACAATAGATTGATGAATGTTTTCCCCCAAACCATGTTTCAGACACATGCTGCCGATCATGCTGTTCATGATCCTCTGACAGTGTGGCACTCCCTCAGTACTGACTCTCTGACACTGCAGCAATCCCTCAGTACTGACTCTGTGTCAGTGCAACACTCCCTCAGTACTGACATTCTCACAGTGCAGCACTTCCCCCAGATTAATCCTCTGACATTGCGGCATTCCCACATTACTAACCCCCCTGATAGCGCAGCACTCCCGCAGTAGTATCCTCTGACAGTGCAGCACTCCCTCAGTACTGACCCTCTGACTGTGCAGCACTCCCTCAGTACTGACCCTCTGACAATGCAGCACTACCTCAGTATAGACCCTCTGACAGTGCAGCACTCCCTCAGTACTGACCCTCTGACAGTGCAGCACTCCCTCAGTACTGACCCTCTGACAGTGCAGCACTCCCTCAGTAATGACAATTTGACAGTGCAGCGCTCCCTCAGTACTGACCCTCTGACAGTGCAGCACTCCCTCAGTACTGACCCTCTGACAGTGCAGCACTCCCTCAGTACTGACCCTCTGACAGTGCAGCGCTCCCGCAGTTCTGATCCTCTGACAGTGCAGCACTCCCTCAGTACTGACCCTCTGAGAGTGTGGCACTCCCTCAGTACTGACCCTCTGACAGTGTGGCAATCCCTCAGTACTGACCCTCTGACAGTGCAGCACTACCTCAGCATTGACCCTCTGACAGTGCAGCACTCCCTCAGTACTGACCCTCTGACAGTGCAGCACTCCCTCAGTACTGACCCTCTGACAGTGCAGCACTCCCTCAGTACTGACCCTCTGACAGTGCAGCACTCCCTCAGTAATGACCATTTGACAGTGCAGCGCTCCCTCAGTACTGACCCTCTGACAGTGCAGCACTCCCTCAGTACTGACCCTCTGACAGTGCAGCACTCCCTCAGTACTGACCCTCTGACTGTGCAGCACTCCCTCAGTACTGACCCTCTGACAGTGCAGCACTACCTCAGTATAGACCCTCTGACAGTGCAGCACTCCCTCAGTACTGATCCTCTGAAAGTGCAGCAATCCCTCAGTATTGACCCTCTGACAGTGCAGCACTCCCTCAGTACTGACCCTCTGACAGTGCAGCACTCCCACAGTACTGACCCTCTGACTGTGCAGCACTCCCTCAGTACTGACCCTCTGACAGTGCAGCACTCCCTCAGTAATGACCATTTGACAGTGCAGCGCTCCCTCAGTACTGACCCTCTGACAGTGCAGCACTCCCTCAGTACTGACCCTCTGACAGTGCAGCACTCCCTCAGTACTGACCCTCTGACAGTGCAGCACTACCTCAGTATTGACCCTCTGACAGTGCAGCACTCCCTCAGTACTGACCCTCTGACAGTGCAGCACTCCCTCAGTACTGACCCTCTGACAGTGCAGCACTCCCTCAGTACTGACCCTCTGACAGTGCAGCCCTCCCTCAGTAATGACCCTCTGACAGTGCAGCCCTCCCTCTGTACTGACCCTCCGACAGTACGGCACACCCGCAGTGCTGACTCTCCGACAGTGCAGCCCTCCCTCACACTGACCCTCTGACAGTCCAGCACTCCCTCAGTAATGACCCTCTGATAGTACAGCACTCCCTCAGTACTGACCCTCTGATAGTGCAGCACTCCCTCAGTGATGACCCTCTGATAGTGCAGCACTCCCTCAGTACTGACCCTCTCACAGTGTAGTAATCCCTGAATACTGATCCTCTCACAGTACGGCGCTCCCATAGTATAGACCCTCTGATAGTGCAGCACTCCCTCAGCACTGACCCTCCGATAGTGCAGCACTCCTTCCGTACTGACCCTCTAACAGTGCAGCACTACCTCAGTACTGACCCTCTGACAGTGCAGCACTCCCTCAGTACTGACCATCTGACTGTGCAGCACTCCCTCAGTACTGACCCTCTGACAGTGCAGCACTACCTCAGTACTGACCCTCTGACTGTGCAGCACTCCCTCAGTACTGACCCTCTGACAGTGCAGCACTACCTCAGTACTGTTCCTATGACACTGCAGTACTCCCTCAGAACTGACCCTCTGACACTGCAACAGCTCCTTGTCCCTGCGCCCCTGACGGTGCTGCAATCCCTCAGTACTGACCCTCTGACAGTGCAGCACTCCATCAGTACTGACCCTTTATCAGTGCAGCTCTCCCTCAGCACTGCTCCTTTGACACTGCAGCACACCCTCAGAAATGACGCTCTGACACAACAGCATTCCCTCAGTACTGACATTCTGACTCCGCAGCACTCTCTTTGTACTGACATTTCTACAGTGCAGCATTCCCTCTGTACTGATACTCATACAGTGTGGCATTCCCTCAGTACTGACTCTCCAACAGAGCAGAACTACCTCAGTACTGACACTCTGACAGTGCGGCACTGCCTCAGTCCTGCACTTCTGATAGTCTGGCAATGCCTCAGTACTGACTGTTTGGCAGTGCAGCACTCCCTCAGTACGGACCCTCTGAAACAACACTCCCTCAGAACTGACACACTGACCGTGTAGCGCTCCCTCTGTAATGACCCTTTGAGTGTGCATCATTCTCTCAGTACTGACCCTCTGGCAATGCAGCAATCACTCAGTACTGACTGTCTGACACATAGTGTGGAGCTCCCTCAGTACTGACCCCCTCACAGTGCGGTGATCCCTCACATACTGACCCCCTCACAGTGCGGTGATCCCTCAGTACTGACCCCCTCACAGCGCGGTGATCCCTCAGTACTGACCCCCTCACAGTGCGGTGATCCCTCAGTACTGACCCCCTCACAGCGCGGTGATCCCTCAGTACTGACCCGCTCACAGCGCGGTGATCCCTCAGTACTGACCCCCTCACAGTGCGGTGATCCCTCAGTACTAATCCCCTCAGAGTGTGGTGCTCCCTCAGTACTGACACCCTCACATCGCGGTGATCCCTCAGTACTGACCCCCTCACATCGCGGTGATCCCTCAGTACTGACCCCCTCACATCGCGGTGATCCCTCAGTACTGACCCCCTCACAGCGCGGTGATCCCTCAGTACTGACCCCCTCAGAGTGCGGTGATCCCTCAGTACTGACCCCCTCACAGTGCGGTGATCCTTCAGTACTGACCCCCTCACAGTGCGGTGATCCCTCAGTACTGACCCCCTCACAGTGCGGTGATCCCTCAGTACTGACCCCCTCACAGTGCGGTGATCCCTCAGTACTGACCCCCTCACATCGCGGTGATCCCTCAGTACTGACCCCCTCAGAGTGCGGTTATCCCTCAGTACTGACCCCCTCACATCGCGGTGATCCCTCAGTACTGACCCCCTCACAGTGCGGTAATCCCTCAGTACTGACCCCCTCAGAGTGCGGTGATCCCTCAGTACTGACCCCCTCACAGTGCGGTTATCCCTCAGTACTGACCCCCTCAGAGTGCGGTTATCCCTCAGTACTGACCCCCTCACAGTGCGGTGATCCCTCAGTACTGACCCCCTCACAGTGCGGTGATCCCTCAGTACTGACCCCCTCAGAGTGCGGTGATCCCTCAGTACTGACCCCCTCACATCGCGGTGATCCCTCAGTACTGACCCCCTCACAGTGCGGTGATCCCTCAGTACTGACCCCCTCAGAGTGCGGTGATCCCTCAGTACTGACCCCCTCACAGCGCGGTGATCCCTCAGTACTGACCCCCTCACAGTGCGGTGATCCCTCAGTACTGACCCCCTCAGAGTGCGGTGATCCCTCAGTACTGACCCCCTCACAGCGCGGTGATCCCTCAGTACTGACCCCCTCACAGTGCGGTGATCCCTCAGTACTGACCCCCTCAGAGTGCGGTGATCCCTCAGTACTGACCCCCTCACATCGCGGTGATCCCTCAGTACTGACCCCCTCACAATGCGGTGATCCCTCAGTACTGACCCCCTCACAGTGCGGTGATCCCTCAGTACTAATCCCCTCAGAGTGTGGTGCTCCCTCAGTACTGACCCCCTCACATCACGGTGGTCCCTCAGTACTAATCCCCTCAGAGGGCTGTGCTTCCTCAGTTCTAACCCTTTCACAGTGCAGCGCTCCCTCAGTAGTAACCCTCTCACAGTGCGACACTCTAACAGCATGGCCATCCATTAGTACTGACCGTCAGAGAGTGCGCACTTCATCATTACTGACCCTCTCACTGCACTGCAATCCCTCCATCCTGACTCACTGAAAATGCAGCACTCTCTCCATCCTGACTCAGACAATGCAGCACTACCTCCAAACTGATCCTCTGACAATGCTGCACTCCCTTCACACTGACCCTCTGATAATGCTGCACTCCCTCCACACTGACCCTCTGACAATGCTGCATTCCCTCCACACTGATCCTCTGACAATGCTGCACCCCCTCCACACTGATCCTCTGACAATGCTGCAATCCCTCCACACTGACCCTCTGACAATGCTGCACTCCCTCCACACTGATCCACTGACAATGCTGCACTCTCTCCACACTGACCCTCTGACAATGCTGCACTCCCTCCACACTGACCCTCTGACAATGCTGCACTCCATCCACACTGATCCTCTGACAGTGATGCACTCCCTCCACACTGACCCTCTGATAATGCTGCACCCCCTCCATAATGATCCTCTGACAATGCTGCACCCCCTCCATACTGACCCTCTGACACTGCTGCACTCCCTCCACACTGACCCTCTGATAATGCTGCACTCCCTCCACACTGACCCACTGACAATGCTGCACTCCCTCCACACTGACCCTCTGACAATGCTGCACCCCCTCCACACTGATCCACTGACAATGCTGCACTCTCTCCACACTGACCCTCTGACAATGCTGCACTCCATCCACACTGACCCTCTGACAATGCTGCACTCCATCCACACTGATCCTCTGACAGTGATGCACTCCCTCCACACTGACCCTCTGATAATGCTGCACCCCCTCCATAATGATCCTCTGACAATGCTGCACCCCCTCCATACTGACCCTCTGACACTGCTGCACTCCCTCCACACTGACCCTCTGACAATGCTGCACTCCCTCCACACTGACCCTCTGACAATGCTGCACTCCCCCCACACTGACCCTCTGACAATGATGCACTCCCTCCACACTGATCCTCTGATAATGCTGCACTCCCTCCACACTGATCCTCTGACAATGCTGCACTCCCTCCGTACTGATCCTCTGACAATGCTGCGCTCCCTCCACACTGATCCTCTGACAATGCTGCACTCCCTCCACACTGAACCTCTGACAGTGTAGCACTCCCTCAGTACTGACCCTCTGACTGTGGAAGTGGCCCTATACCGACCCTCCGACAGTGTGGCCCAATCCCAGGCCAAAACCTCTGACAGTACTGCACTCCCTCAGAACTGACACTCTGACAGTACAGCACTCCCTCAGTACTGACCAATTGACAGTGTAGTACTCCCTCAGTACTGACTCATTGACAGTGTAGTACTCTCTCAGTACTGACCCTCGGCCTCGGTCCTGCTCCTCTGACAGTCCAGCAGTGCCTCAGGGTACTGTCTATCTGACAGTGTAGCCCTCTCTCTGTACTAACCCTCTGACAGTGCAGCACTCCCTCAGTACTGACCCTCAGACAATGAGGCACTTCCTCAGTACTGACCCTCTGATGGTGCAGTGCTCTCTCAGTGCAGATCCTCTGATAGGGAGGCTTGCCGTCTGGACTGATCCTCTGACAGTGCAGCACTCCCTCAGTACTGACCCGTCTGACAGTGCAGCGCTCCCTCAGTACGGACCCTCTGACAGTGCAGCACTCCCTCGGTACTGACCATCTGACAGTGTGGCACTCCCTCAGTACTGACCATCTGACAGTGCAGCACTCCCTCGGTACTGACCATCTGACAGTGTGGCACTCCCTCAGTACTGACCATCTGACAGTGCAGCACTCTCTCGGTACTGACCCTCTGAAATAGCACTCACTCAGAACTGACACTCTCACTGTGTAGCGCTCCCTCAGTACTGACCTTTTAATTGTGCATGCTCCCTCAGTTCTGACCCTCTGACAGTGTAGTGCTCATTCAGTCCTGACCCTCTGATGGTGCAGTGCTCTCAGAGTACAGAGCTTCAGACAGTGCGGCATTCCCTTTGGATTGAACCGCTAACAGTGTGGTGCTCCCTCAGTACTGATCCTTTGACAGTATAGTACTCCTCAGAAATGGCCCTCTGGTAATGCAGCAGTCCCTCACTATTGACTGTCCGATAGTGCGGTGATCCCTCAGTACTCACCCTCTGGCAGTGCAGTGATCCCTCAGTACTGACCGTCTGACAGTGCAGCACTCCCTCAGTACTGACTCTCTGACAGTGTGGAAGTGGCCCTATACTGACTCTGTGACAGTGTGGCCCAATCTCAGGCCAAAACCTCTGACAGTACTGCACTCCCTCAGCACTGAACCATTGACAGTGTAGTACTCCCTCAGTACTGACTCATTGACAGTGTAGTACTCCCTCAGTACTGACCCATTGACAGTGTAGCACTCCCTCAGTACTGACCCATTGACAGTGTAGTACTCCATCACTACTGACCCATTGACAGTGTAGTACTCCCTCAGTACTGACTCATTGACAGTGTAGTACTCTGTCAGTACTGACCCTCTGCCTCGGTCCTGCACCTCTGACAGTCCAGCAGTGCCTCAGGGTACTGTCTATCTGACAGTGTAGCACTCTCTCTGTACTAACCCTCTGACAGTGCAGCACTCCCTCAGTACTGACCCTCAGACAATTAGGCACTCCCTCAGTACTGACCCTCTGATGGTGCAGTGCTCTCTCAGTGCAGATCCTCTGATAGGGAGGCTTGCCTTCTGGACTGACCCTCTGACAGTGTGGTGCTCCCTCAGTACTGACTCTCCGACAGTGCAGTACTACCTCAGCACTGACCCTCTGACAGTGTGGTGCTCCCTCAGTACTGACTCTCTGACAGTGCAGCACTCCCTCAGTACTGACCCTCTGACAGTGCAGCACTCCCTCAGTACTGACCCTCTGACAGTGCAGCGCTCCATCAGTACTTACTCTCTGACAGTGTGGAAGTGGCCCTATACTGGCCCTCTGACAGTGTGGCCCAATCTCAGGCCAAAACCTCTGACAGTACTGCACTCCCTCAGCACTGACCCATTGACACTGTAGTACTCCCTCAGTACTGACTCATTGACAGTGTAGTACTCTCTCAGTACTGACCCATTGACAATGCAGCACTCCCTCAGTACTGACCCATTTACAGTGAAGTACTCCCTCAGTACTGACCCATTGACAGTGTAGCACTCCCTCAGTACTGACCCATTGACAGTGTAGCACTCCCTCAGCACTGACCCAATGACAGTGTAGCACTCCCTCAGTACTGACCATTGACAGTGCAGCACTCCCTCAGTACTGACCCATTGACAGTGTAGTACTCTCTCAGTACTGACCCTCTGCCTCGGTCCTGCACCTCTGACAGTCCAGCAGTGCCTCAGGGTACTGTCTATCTGACAGTGTAGCCCTCTCTCTGTACTAACCCTCTGACAGTGCAACACTCCCTCAGTACTGACCCTCAGACAATGAGACACTCCCTCAGTACTGACCCTCTGATGGTGCAGTGCTCTCTCAGTGCAGATTCTCTGATAGTGAGGCTTGCTGTCTGGACTGACCCTCTGACAGTGTGCTGCTCCCTCAGTACTGACCCTCTGACAGTGCAGCACTCCCTCAGTACTGACCCTCTCACAGTGCGGCGCTCCATCAATACTGTCCCTCTGACATTGCAGCACTCCCTCAGTACTGACCATCTTACAGTGCAACACTCCCACAGTACTAACCCTCTGACAGTACAGCACTCCCTCAGTACTGACCCTCCGACAGTGCAGCTCTCCCTCAGTACTGACCATCTCACAGTGCATCACTCCCACAGTACTAACCCTCTGACAGTACAGCACTCCCTAGGTACTGACTCACTGGCAGTGCAGCACTCCCTCAGGGCTTCATCTCAATTTCAGACATGATAGAGATTGAACCAACAATGTTGGCATAACGAACCTGTTAGCTGAGGTTAATGACCCCCCTTTGTAGCAGAGGGATTCAAACCCTCTGACAGTGCAGCACTCCCTCAGTGTTGACCTTCCGACAGTGCAGTACTCCCTCAGTGTTGACCTTCCGACAGTGCAGCACTCCCACAGTACTGACCCGCTGACAGTGCAGCACTCCCTCAGTCCTCACCCTCTGACAGTGCAGCACTCCTCAGTACTGACCCTCTGACAGTGCAGCACTCCCTCAGTACTGACCTTCCGACAGTGCAGCACTCCCTCAGCACTGACCCACTTTTTTCCTATTTCACAGAGTCTTGTGGAAATTTGGAGACATAGGGTTTGCAGATTCTGAGGAAGCATGAGAGAGACACACAAACCAAACCCTGTCTGAAACTCTCTAAAATAGACTATTCAGAGGCACAGAGTCACTGAGATGAAACTCTCTGCAATCGACTATTCAGAGGCACAGAGTCACAGAGATGCACAGCTTGGAAGTGGACGCTCCTGTCCAACTCGTCCATACCAACCAGATATTCTCATCTCATTTCATGCCATTTGCTAGCACTTCGCTGATATCCCTGTAAACCCTTCCTATTCACATACTCATCCTGATGCCTTTTAAATGTCGCAATTATAACAGCCCCCATCACTTCCTCTGGCAGCTACCTGCATGCCCTTGATTAAGTGCTCAAACATTCATACTGTCGATACAAACTCTAATAAACACCAACCTACGAAAGGATATCATTGTCATTTTCAACTGACCCTTTGCTTCTTCATTACGCTGATTTGAACAGAGGTAAAGAAACAGAGTTAGTGACCATCCACCGTCACCCTGTTATAAAACTTATTTTCAAATGTGGCTTGTATGTGATTCCCACCCCCTCTAATAGTTGCCTGGAAGGTGGGGGTGAGCTGTACTCTCCTGCTGCAGTCCTTGGGTGTCCCACAGTGATGTTAGGGAGGGGGCTCCAGGAGTATGACCTGAACCATGTAAAGAGCTCTCTTACTGGAGTGCCCTTTTAAAGTTGGGAAGTTATTATAGACCAGGAGGACCCGAGAGCTGCTGTCTTGTCAGAGAGAGAGGCTGGTGGGTCACACACCTCAGGTGAGGGGAGAGGTTGAGAAGCTGGGGCTTTCATGGTCATTTTAGACATGATAGAGATTGAACCAACAATGTTGGCATCACGAACCTGTCAGCTGTGGTAACTGACCCCCCCTTTGTAGCAGAGTGATTCAATCCTTTGAACAGAGCAAGCTTGAGAATTCAACACTAAAATCAATCTGTACGGACGCGCTAGAGACCTGAAACATCAATATATAGATTGCTGAAGAAGCTCAGCATGTCCGGCAGCATCTCTGAAGGGAGAGGGAGAAAGAGACAGAGAGTTCACCTTTCAATCCAGTGATTTCTGCGGGAAAGTCCCTTCAGAACAGACCGTTTTGAGGAAGGGTCACTTGACAAAGGCACTTCACAAAGATCCTGATCAATGTAACATTGTGATGTTAGTTCAGAAGGAACAGCTCAGACCTAACATTTCAGTGTGCCTTTGTTCTGTATCTGTTCTCCCATGTACCCGCCCTCCGAATACAATACCTTACACAGCCTTAAACCTGTTTGTCAACTTTCAGCAGAAGCAGCCTCAGGGCATTGAACACAGACTGAATTACTCAGTGACGCTTGGATCAGGTCAAGTTCTCAAGTCAACAGATGGTGAGGAAATTCAGCACAAGTCAGCAGGTAGCAACGGTGAAGAGAGAAAGGAACAATTCGCATTCAAAGTGACTCTTCCTCAAAACGGTCTGTTCTGAAGGAACTTTCCCGCAGAAATCACTGGATTGAAAGGTGAACTCTCTCTCTGTCTCTTTCTGAAAATGACAGAGGGTCAGTACTGAGGGAGCACCATACTGTCAGAGGGTCAGTACAGAGAGAGTGCTACGCTGTCAGAGGGTCAGTACAGAGACAGTGCTACACTGTCACAGGGTCAGTACAGAGAGAGTGCTACACTGTCAGACGGTCAGTACCGAGGCACTGCTGGACTGTCAGAGGTGCAGGACCGAGCCAGAGGGTCAGTACTGAGGGAGTGATGCACACTCAAAGGGTCATTACTGAGGGAGCGCTACACGGTCAGTGTGTCAGTTCTGAGGAAGTGTTGTTTCAGAGGGTCAGTACTGATGGAGAGCTGCACTGCCAAAGGGTCAGTACTGAGGGAGTGCTGCACTGTCAGAGTGTCAGTGCTGAGGGAGTTCTGCTCTGTCGGAGAGTCAGTACTGAGAAAATGCCACGTTATCGGAGGGTCGGTATCGAGGGAGTGCAGCATTGTCAGAGGATCAGTGTGGAGGGAGTGCAGCATTGTCAGAGGATCAGTATGGAGGGAGTGCTGCATTGTCAGAGGGTCAGTATGGAGGCAGTGCAGCATTATCAGAGGATCAGTGTGGAGGGAGTGCTGCATTGTCAGAGAGTCAGGACGGAGGGATTACAGTGCAGTGAGAGGGTCAGTAATGATGAAGTGCGCACTCTCTGACGGTCAGTACTAATGGTGGCCATGCTGGTAGAGTGTCGCACTGTGAGAGGGTTACTACTGAGGGAGCACTGCACTGTGAAAGGGTTAGAACTGAGGAAGCACCGCACTCTGAGGGGATTAGTACTGAGGGACCACCGCGATGTGAGGGGGTCAGTACTGAGGGAGCACCACACTCTGATGGGATTAGTACTGAGGGATCACCGCGCTGTGAAGGGGTCAGTACTTAGGGATCACCGCACTGTGAGGGGGTCAGTACTGAGGGATCACCGCACTGTGAGGGGGTCAGTACTGAGGGATCACCGCATTGCCAGAGGGTCAGGACTGAGAGAGTGATGCACACTCAAAGGGTCATTACTGAGGGAGCGCTACACGGTCAGTGTGTCAGTTCTGAGGAAGTGTTGTTTCAGAGGGTCAGTACTGATGGAGAGCTGCACTGCCAAAGGGTCAGTACTGAGGGAGTGCTGCACTGTCAGAGTGTCAGTGCTGAGGGAGTTCTGCTCTGTCGGAGAGTCAGTACTGAGAAAATGCCACGTTATCGGAGGGTCGGTATCGAGGGAGTGCTGCACTGTAAGCGCATCGGTATTGAGGGAGGGCTACATTGTCGGAGGGTCAGTACTGAGGGAATGCCACATTGTAGAAGTGTCAGTGCAAAGAGAGTGCTGCAGTGTCAGAGTGTCAGTACTGAGGGAATGCTGTTGTGTCAGGGCGTCATTTCTGAGGGTCTGCTGCAGTGTCAAAGGAGCAGTGCTGAGGGTGTGCTGCACTGTCAGAGGGTCAGTACTGAGGGATTGCAGCACCGTCAGGGGCGCAGGGCCAAGGGGCTGTTGTAGTGTCAGAGGGTCAGTTCTGAGGGAGTACTGAATGATCAGAGAATGTGCCGCATCGTCTGAAAGTCAGTATGAAGGTGCCCCACACTGTGGGAGGGTCAGTATACATGCAATTGTGCGAGATAAGTGGCTGTCCAGCCCCATCTACGGCACTTTTTATTTCCCTTCCCAGGAACAAAGACACGGAGGAGTCAGTCCAAAACTTTTCATTCAACTTTGCAAAGTCGGGTGCTGTTCCCAAAGGTACACACACACAAGCATAGTAATCTCCACACATTATATACATGTATATGTGGGCTGGGTCTACTACTGCTGCCTTGACCAACGAGTGCTCGGATTCCCCACTGTTTTCCTTATTTGGGTTCTGGTGCCTGCGATTATTTTGTTATTCACTTGGCCAATCAGTGTTTGAGCTTCCCGTTCTTCCCTTATATGGATGATGTTGTACAACTGTGGTTAAGGGCGGCCTCTCAACGATCGAGGAAAGCTGTTACAACTGTTTCATTCATATAAACGTGGGGGAGGTCCGGCAACAGTTTCGAGTGTCTGCTTGTGTTTACTATGAGGTAGAAAAGACTAAAAGGCAGCTAACCGTCTACCCCCTACATGCTTGTGTTCACTATGAGGTAGAAAAGACTAAAAGGCAGCTAACCGTTTAAAAATTACACTACCCCCTACAAATCCCCCGTGTCTTTTCTTACGGCCTGTAATTTTTCAACCGTAAGTTTCTTCTCCAGGGCATTTAATAACTCTCGAGCTTGTTCATCAAACTGCCCTTCTCTAATACTACCCCCGCCCAAGAGGGATTCACGTTGTTCCATCTCGAGATTTATTCGTTCAACCTGCCCATAGGGAACATCCCTCTTAGTAAGGGCGGTTTTGATCAGTCGTTGAGTTAATCCCCGGACACAGGGAATAACGCAACACCCAAGGGCAGTGAGTACCCCTGCCACCACTATACATGAGACAAGAAAGGGAACGACCACCCCCGTCCATTTACCGAACCAAGCGTCCAACAAGTCCGTGAGGCCAGAGTCGATGCCCGAGTTTTCGGCCAGTTCGTCCGCCAATGTGGTGAGTCCATCCAGGGCGCGGGTGATGGACCCATCAGGGGCTGTGTTGTTGGGGATGAAAGTGCAGCACTGAGTGCCTATCATGACACAAACACCCCCCTTCTCTGCCAACATCATGTCTCAGGCCAACCTATTTTCCCACGCCATCCTACTAGTGGCGTCCAGTTGTTCTGCTATTCCTTTCACTGCATCCCGGGTATAATTAATGAACCTCTGCCGATTGTAGTAAATATAATTAATCCAAACCACATTCTTATTGATGGTCACCCACCAGAACAGTGACGACTCAAAACCCGCCGCTATCTGGTTCCTAGCCTTGTATTCGTCAGGAACACCCCTAGGGACCCCTATGGCATCTAAATATATGTTATCATCGAAAGAGGTCTCCAAAGCTCTCTCAGTTCTTCCACTAGAACGGGGTTGCTCTTGTTTTTCGAATACCAGGGTGAATGGGATGGCCAATTGAACGATCGCACAAGTGCCCGTCCATTTTTGGGGCAGGGTCGGTCGCAGAACCCTCCCACCACAGTACCACCAGAGGTCTGCCCTAGGCACATGAATGTGGGAGTAATTCCCGCCCCCGGTAGTTTCATTGACCAGCCGAATTGATCCGCTGCACTTGTCAAATGTCCCCACATCGTCGTCCCACTGTAGTCCCGTCCGAGAGACGCAGGCCTGGTGCGTACCCGTTACCCCTGAGAATGATGGCGGGCGGGGCACCCCTCAGACCTGACGGGGGGAAACTTCAAACTCAAGGGTCGACAAGTGGGGTCGTTCCAGGCCTCTCGGTCCTGGTACAGCCTTATCATGCAGTCCATGGCTCGTGGGTGTTTCTCCCATCTCAGCGGGAATGGGACCACCTGAGGGTTAGGGCGGGCACTCGTGCATGCGTAGCAATCACTCTTTTTCATACTCCTCACAGTATATTTGACCCATTCCATCCAGGCATTCGCCTCCCCGTATCCCGTTTCTATTTCAAAGGTCTTTTCCAAATTCCTCGTCTCAATTATTCTAATCTTTTCCTGCTTATCAGTGGGGGATGAGCCCCCAGACTCAGCTTCAATGACCGTGATATACGTGCAGCACAGCTGCATTCCCCCCCCATCCTGCCTGGCCCCCAACTCTAATACCCAGTATTGTTCTATTAAGTCTCGCCTCGTTCTTTTCCAAGTTCTTTATGGTCAGATAAAGCGGATTGCACTGATTCTGCCCACAATCTCGTCCAGGGGTGATGGGATCACGGACAACTGACACCATAGCCTGGACCACGGGGGCTGGAGGCCTATTTAGGCCTTCCCTACCATGCAATTGTAATACTAACGTCTGACCCTGGAATCCCCTTTCTCTCTCTAGATTCTGCTTAGTTTGATTCAGTTCACTTTTAGTCCTACAGGGCACCAACTCACATAGGTCTAAGCTAAATGTCTGTGTTGATTGGTTGGCAAGAACGGAGATGGAGAACCACTGACGGTCCTCTGCTTGTTTTTTCCAGAGGCCAAATTGGGTAACACGCACACTATGACCCAGCCCAAGGATAATGGCATAGCAAGTTAACAATACGATTGACCGCATTTTTTTTTTCGCGACACCCGTAGCCCGAGGGCACAGTTCCTTTAGACTCGCCAAAGTCCGATTAGTTCGTTCTCAGGGTCTCTGTTCCTTAGATGCCTTTGTCAGAGAGGTTCGTTCGTCCTCCGTCGGTTGTGGCACTGGTCCCTTGACTCGAGTGTAATGTGTCCCGCCCTTTTCGGCCGTACGGACAGCCGTTTCGGTCGTCAAAAGTACCAGGAAGGGACCGTCCCAAGTTGGTTCGAGGGTACGTTGCTTCCAGCTTTTAATCAGGACCCACTGACCCGGCTTGACGGTGTGCACCGCAAACTCGAGGGGCGGCGTCTGTGCCAAAAGTCCCTGTTGGCGTAAACGAGATAAAGCAGACCCCAGAGCCACCACATATTTTTGCACAAACATATCCCGAGACTCAAATGCAGGAGGTTCCCCCTTCGGCCCATGGAACGGGAGGCCAAATAACATTTCGAAATGGGAGACGCCCAAATCCCGCCTTGGCTGGGTGCGAATTTGCAAGAGGGCAAGGGGTAGGCATTTGGTCCAAGGCAGGCCGATTTCACTAGTCAGCTTGGTTAGCTGCTTTTTGATGGTCTGGTCCATTCTTTCGACCTTGCCCGAGGAGGAGGGATGCCAGGGGGTGTGTGCAAATCCCAGTCAATCCCCATTGCTTGCACTACATTCTGGAGGACGGTCGAGGTGAAGTGGCTCCCCTGGTCAGAGTCAATAGCGCGGGGTAGCCCAAATCGTGGGATGATTTGCTCGAGTAGAATCTTGCTAACCTGAGTTGCCGTTGCCGTGGTAGTGGGGAAAGCTTCCACCCATCCTGTCAGGTGATCTACCACTACTAATAGGTACTTCAGGCGACCTATGGGGGGGAGCTCAGTGTAATCTACCTGGATATACTCAAACGGCCTATAGGCCGGACTCCTACCCCCTTGTCTTGCATGCTGCCGCAGCCCCCTTTTGTTAATCTTTCGACATGTTATACAATCTCCTGTGACCTGCTTGGCTACCGTGTACAGACCAGGGTGAGCATATCGGCGCAGGAAGGCACCACACAGTGCCTGGGCGCCCCAGTGACCCCCTTGGTGTAAACGGGCAATAATGTCCCGCGTCAACGGTCGATTTAGTAGCTGGCGGCCATCGGGTAAGGTCCACTTGCCTTCCCTATCCTTTGTACCCCCCAGAGACGCGAGAAGAGTTTCTTCTTTGTCAGTAAACGTGGGCACTTCGGTAATTTCGGATATCTGTGGAATCCTTACCAGGCAGTTTATTACTTCCTTCCCCACCCATCCCCTTTCCAAAGAAAGTCCACCGGGTTCTGACAGCCCCCGACTTCTATTCGGAGGTCTTCTCGGTCTAACAATATGGCTTCATATTTCAGAATCCTTGAGTCAGTCAGCCACCTCCCGGCCTTCTGATTCAGGATAGTTCTAACCTGGTGGGGAGTAGTGACTGTCAAGGGGACCCTGAAAGTCAACTTCCTGCTTTCCTCTACCAGCTTTGCCGTGGCTGCCACCGCTTGGACACACTCCGGCCGCCCTCGGGAGACTGGATCCAGAATTTTTGACAGGAAAGCCACGGGCTTCCTTTTACCCCCCCAGTCCTGGGTCAATACTCCAAGAGCGGTTCCCTTTCTGGAGTTCACAAAGAGGCGAAATGTCTTACTAAAATCCGGCAAGCTTAAAACAGGT